>NW_020799092.1:17037958-17130094 GCF_003259725.1 Athene cunicularia | reverse complement strand
GGGGGGGGTAGGGGGGTGGAAATAACAGAAAGCTATTGAAAAGCACTTCAAAGAGTCACCTATCAGTGCCCACCGCCTGGAGAGACCATTCCTGCCTGCTCTGCTTTCCAGCTACATTCCAGCACCAGGCACATTAAAATACAGAGATGTTAATCCTTGTGGCAATTCCTAAGAATATTCACAATGTGCTTAGCACAAAGGAAACACACAGAGCTGCCTTTTGTTCACCCTTTTGACTTAAAGGACAGGCTCAAATCCTTTTTCTCCCAACACGCAGCACCTTTGCATGAGATCATCAGCTAGCAGGACCAGAAAAACCCAAACCCATTTCACAACTTTTCATATCTACTGGATCTTTATTCCCTTGTTCTTAATCTTTACCGATTCTTTTTTTTTTTTCCTATTTTAGCTGTTAATCTTACCTCATAGGCACTGCAGCATGGATGGAGATGAAGGAGACAAGCGTAAAGGGAAAATCATATTTGTTATTTGTAGTGGTGTCTAGAAGCCCCAGCTGAGAGCAGGACCCGTGGTGTTCAGCACACAGGCAGAGTTGATGTTACTCTGCTGAAAAGCTAGCGATATAAACAAGCAAGTTGGAAAAAGCAGAGGAGGGAGAAAGCAACAGTCTCAGCTGGGGAGCTGAGACCTAGAGCAACCAGTGACCTTCCTCCTCTGATCACACATGAAGCAGGTGTCATCCCTGGGAAATAGACCATACCTCCAGAGTCCCAGTTCAATGGCTTACATCCCCTACATCAAAAAAAAAAAAAGTCAGCTACTAGAGAATACTCCTAACTATTTACAGCTGTATTTTCTTTTCCTGGGCCTCAATCAATACCATACAGCCAAGAACAGGTTAACCCCTTCCTGCTCATACTGCAAAAGATACAGGCATCAGAGTGTTCTCCGCAGTCACACTATTTTGGGTTTTTTTAGTGCCAGAAATGTCACTCCAATTCAATGTCCATCACGAGGCACAGGATCTAACTAAATAAAATCAGTGGTGAATGTGAACGTTTTTATTCATGCATGAAAGTAGCATAAATAAGCTTTCATTAGACTGGTGGTGGTCTGTTCTGGGAACTTGATCAGAAAATCTATTTAGAAGACCTGAGAGATGTTTGTTTATAGTCCAAAATGAATACAAGAAACAGGCTGAAAAGACAAGACCTGCAGCTTAACTACTTTTCAGCTTTTTACAGCTGGTTTACCACCCTGGAAAAGAAACTGAAAGGGACAGTAGTTAATAAATCAGGCTCAGGCTTGCAGCCCAAGAAGTAATAATAAACCCAGGGTGACTGCCTGAGGTGTAAATGTAAGAATAATTTCCATCGGCTCCTCTTTCTACAGATTTTCACAAATTTAGTCTCATAGTTGCCTATCAATGGCTGCCATTTCCTAACATTTCTTTCTTAATGAAAATTCTTTTTTAAGCCTTGACAGCAAAATGGGTTTTGGCTCAGGTCACACCACTTTTATCATCTCATTTAAGCATTGCCAGTTGTCCTTTGGACAAGAGTGAATTTTTCTGGAAAACAGACTGATGATGTGGTGAGTCTGGACCTCTTGATGATGTGATGATGACCTTTTAATTGAGAACCTAAAAGTGTTGAATCCACACTTTGGTTCTTTGGCTAGAAATTAGGCTAAACAGAGTCTGGCTTTCAAGCAGCAAAATTCCTGTTTCTTTTAGAGTTCCTTCCTACATGGATTTACATCCTACAACAAGTTTAAAATTCTTCATTACAACCAGTCTGCCAAAGCAGCCATTACAAGCAGGGATATTTTAATAATAGTAGCACTGATTCATTTTCATACAATGTCATCTCACTTTTCTAAGCATTTAAGTGTAACTCTCCATCCAGCTGCCACAAGAAACTCACACTTCTGTACATCCAGAACTGATTTTCCATTAATGTCGTGCAGGAACATTGGCTCTTTCATGAGCATTTCTTCCTTTCATGTTGCCAGTGACATGCAAAACTATCAGAAAGGTGCACCAGCATGCCTGTGAAACGAACTAACATGGTTCTCCTTTCTTACAAGCAGGAGAAGGGAATACCCCAGGCACTTGCTTCCCTGCCCATCAGACCCAAAAAACAGCACCCAGAGGACCAGGCACTGGGGCACATAAATCCTAGGAAAAAAAGCCGCTCACATAGTAGTGCTTCCCAGGGCCAACATCTTGGCTCTATAATATCTCTTGTGGGGCACAGTGTAGGGAACTGTCCTTAGAGCTTTGTTCTTTTGTGGATGGCTCTCCAAGTAGCAAGCTGTTTTCACTCTCCAGATCAGACCTCCTCCCTGGAACAAGACAATTTGTCCTATTTGAAACTGTTTTCTTAGCTGTGTAAGACAGAACACAAACAAAAATAAATCTAAACATTTCTAGCAGAAGAAACCCAACAGAGAAGGCTAATGCTGTAGCAAAGTACAGCCAAAATTTCCCCAAACAAGAATTCTACTTAACCATTTCAAATTAAAAAAATAATCCCATAATAGACCTACAGGCCCCTCCTGCCAGTAATCTGTCGTGCTGCATCAGTGTTGCTGTCTGAGGGTTAGTCTGCCTTTGATGTGGAGCTGGGCAGCGCCAATGCGCGACAGCCCTCGCTCTTGCAGGAGAAATTCCTCCATGAACTAGGTCTTTATTTTACCTCTTTCCCTGGCTGAGAGCTCTAAAAGATACTGCTTCCTAGCCACTGCTTGCTGATTTATCAAATACAAGTTTAAGAGCTTCAGGCTGCTCCCTGAGGAACAGGAGTCCCCATCATGGTGTAGCAGCTGCTAAACCACTGCCCATCCCTGGGGCTGTCACTCTGTGGAGCTGTTAAGGTGAGGGGGCTTGATCAAGCCCAGTATTCCCGTCAGCATTAGGCCAACAGCACCATCACCCAGAACCACGCAGTGCTTTTGAACGGTACACTAATCCCAAAGCCTTCCCAGAAATGTTCTGCAAGAACATGACAAGTTTCCTGAATGGGGAAAACCCAAAATGGCCAAGATCATCACCAGCTTTCCTCACAAAGAGGAAATTCCCCACAAATTGCAAGCTATTGTATCCTGCTTTGGAGACAGCTTTCTCCAGGTGAAACTCTCAAATGCAGAGTAAACCCTCTGCTGCTTCTGCTATTGTCAGATGTTGTGGCCCATCCAGTGGGGGTTCCTGATCTACCCCTGCTTTAGCCATCGTGAACTGAAGCCTTTTAGAGCTGATTGTAGTAATAATAAAACTCCTCTTTCCATGTTGCCTCATATATTACACTAGTTTCCCCCTTAAAATCTCACTGCAGAGCTGTTGATTTATCACCCCAGGCCTCCAGCTCCCCCCAGGCTTCACCACAGTGCCTGGCTTTGCTCCTTCTGGGAATTCAAAAGAAAATTTAAACATTAAAAAAGCTCCTTCACCCATGCATTAGACACTTGCTCTGATTGCTACTCACTGTCTACATAGATGTCTAATTCATAGTTAATCTTCAGTGCTTTGTGCCAAATCACCCACTACAGTACCTGACTCGCATGCAGCCCAAACTCTGACTTGAACATACCTCAGGGTGGGGGGACTCTCTCCTTTTGGCCTCTCTGCTCAGCTGTTACTCATTTATTAAAATATAAGCCAAATATACAATTATACTGGAGGGAACATGTTTCCTTGTTAACCCTTTCTGGCACTTATCCAGAATTTCTCAGTCTATGGGGATTTATATTTTACTATGCAGAGTTTCAAATTAATTGCTCACCATTCCCCACATCGCTGACAGAAGGAAGGGGTACAAGGAGGGTTTTCTCTGACCAGAACCGCTACTTCATCCCCCTGTGAGACAATGCAGGAATGCACGTCCAGAGTTTCTGGTGGCCCATCCCAGGTAGCAGGAAGCAGTGCCTTGTAAAAAAGACAGCAAACTCTCTGGCCAGAAGAAAATGGGACTTATACTTAGCCCTGACAGCACAGACAGGTCCTCTCTAGACCAGCCGTGGGTACGGGCTGTGCTGTCAGCTGCCAGACAAGGGTCTTGGTAGGGCACGGGAGTGGGAGAAGGTTTGGTTAAGGCTGGCAGTTATCAGAGGAGAGGGGAGCATGCTCCATGCTGTGAGCAGCTTGGGCAGAGCTTTAAACCCTGGTCTGAAAGGAGTATCTCCAGTTGTGCACACAAATCCCTCAAAAGTCCTGTTTTGTGCCTGCAGTCAAGCAGAAACACATTATTACGTCTCATGGTTTAGAAGAGGTGAGGGAATGAACATCTGGCACTGGACTCCCCAAGCCCGCACTAGCTGCAGCCTGTTTTACTTGCAGCAGAAGCTGAAGTGCAAAGACACAGCAGAAATATGTGCTGAAGGGCCATTAGGATCCTGATCACAAGGAGAAGTCTTATACCAACAACTGCATCTACAGAGCTTGCTACGGGGTGGCATTTGGCACCGTGTCATCACAGAGGTGAGCTGTGCAGGCCTGCCAACTGAGCCTGAAGGATGGCACCAAAAACTAACCAAAGACCCAACTCACATGTTTTTTCAGGTAACATGCAGGCCACCTCCCATTTTCACTTGTATTTAGTGAGAATCAGATTCTGGGAATGAGCATGTCAACAAAACCAGATCAACATGCTCACTGGGAAGGTTAAGTCAACACAAGGGCATGTTTATTCAATTTTAATGTAAGTACAGTCATAGTCATAAGTATCTGCTAGGAAGGACTTCTGGGTGACTCTGGTCCTATCTCCTGTAAGAAGCAGGACTGATGCCGACACTAGCTGAGATCAACCACGGCTTTGTCTAGCCAAGTCTTAAAACCCTTCAAGGCCAGAAAGTCCCTGACCTCTCTGGGTAACCTGTTCCAGTGCTACACCACCCTCCTGGGAAGAAGCTTCTCTCAGTGGCCACCCTGAACATCCCAAGCCACCACTTATGGCCGTCATCCACAGCCATATCATCTACCACTCCCGAGACCTGCAGGAGCTCAGCCTCATGTCTCCCTGTACTCGCCTTTGGTGATGGTCCTTGCCTCCCGTTCCTTCTGCAGCAACCAGGACTCCACCAGTCCCCAGAGGCTCACTTCAGGTTTCCCTGAAGTCACTGGACTCAGCTGCGGGTGGTGATGGCTTAAACACAGATAGTTACAGGCAAGTGAAAGGCACCAAGTGGATATTCCCCTCCCACCTGGAGGTTCTAGTGTAAGCCTCAGCGTGTCTCTGATGTCTCAAGCCCCACACCCAAATGACCTCCAGCCTTGGAAACTCTATTTTTGGCACTCTTTCCTCCCCCACCCCCTTTTTCTCTCTCTTCTTTTTACATCCTGGACTTCGAACCTCCCTGTGATCTCTTCTTGTGCACATAATTGCATCATTCACGGCAGGTAACGTTACCATGAATAGAAGGAAATACAAACAGCACTTCACACAGCACACCGGCATCTGGGAGAACCTGCAGCCAGCAGAGGTTACAGACCCCAGTCAGGTCTAATGAAGACTTGCATCACTGGAAGGGCAGGAACTACAATTACAATTATTCATGTTGAAACAGAGGTCACTGCATCTCCTGCTTCAGGGGCAAATCTGAGCACTGTGGGGCATCTCAGAAGGTTTCCTTTGTGCACAGCACTGAGCACTGGGCCAGGGCAGCCCAGCAAGGCTCTACTGCTGGCCATTCAAAGAAAGAAACACCGTGTGTTTTTTTAACTTGTGGTTTTGCACAGACCCAGCATATGCATGAAGAGAGGAAGGGAAGACCTTCTGTTGCTGGATGGTGGTGTAGCCACGTGAGACACTGGAATTTGGGGTCACTGTGGCCAGCACCAAGGAGTCACTGTCCTGAACATGAAAGACTTGAATTCAGCTCCTCTCCTGGGTACCTTAAGATGATACCGACCAGAATATCCATAGCCCCATCCTCTCCACACGGCTCTGTCTTGAGGGTATTTGCTGTGTAGGCACCAGCAATTCAAACTTCTGCTCATTTCTGATCCTAGCACACTTGCCACATAAAACAAGGAGTAGAGGGGGACTGTGCAGGGTGACTCCTACTCACCTGGCAGAGGTAGGAGGAAGCAGCTGTTTACCTGGGGAAGATCACTGCTCTGGTAGGGGCTGTGGTACTATCAGCAATGCTGGCTGGCTTGCAGGATCCTCTCTGTGGAGCCAGTAGTTTGTGTGAGGTGCCCCATGCAAGTGAGAACATTGCAAAATTCAGGACATCTGTGCAAATTCCAGACCAATGCAGCTGCTCAAACGTAATTATGAAAAATATTAGCAATTGAATTGGGAAGGCATTGCAAAAGAGCTAAGGAGAAATAAAATAAACTGGCATGCTGTGATTGATGTAAGCATGTAACAGCCTCCACATGTCACTGGGACAAGCACGATCTGCACCAGCTGAGGCACTGCTTCCAGAGACAAAAAATCACTTCTAAGGGGAGCGACTATGCAGCTGAGGCCAAGCCCTTGTTCCCTGTCAGAGTGCGGGTGAACCTTGTGGGCCTCCCCTGCCATGCAAAGATGGATTCTCAGGGTCACAAGGCCTCTGGCCACAGTTTGGGCTTCTGTGTTTGTTAAACCTTGAGAATGAAGCATGATCAGCTGGGGTGAGCTAAATAGATACCGGGAATACTCCTCAGACCTGTTCAGAATTGGACCTCTGGGCCACCAAGGGTGCCTGTTTTCAGCCAGTGGTGATGCTGAGCATCCCTAGACCTCACCACAACCAGCACAAGCTGCCAGTCCCTGCCAGAGGCTTTCCACCCAGGCGCAGCCCCTGCTTACAGTTGACCTGGCCCATTGGTGCTGAGCCCTGGAGAGGCATGGGGATAAACAAAGAGGGAGGGGATGGTCAGTGCTGCTTGCTGGACTCACCCATCATGGCCAAGATTGTCAAGCAGCCACCCTCTCCTTTCCCGGTGTCACTTTGGCTGCCACCTGCCTGACACCCTAACGGTTTGGTATAAAAAGTTTGGTGCAAAAAGCTGGGGAAAAGCTTCCATTCCAGATCAAATGGTGCATGTCATTCAGCCCCAGATCAATGTGCCATATATTGTGTGACCACGCGAACATGCAAATCACATCTAGCCTCTTGCTGTACTTCTATAAAGCACATACAGACAGAAGATGCAACATATCCTGCAACAGAAAGAAGACAGTAGGAGCAGTATTATCCCAGATGTGTTTAACTGGTTTCACTTAACGTGGCTACTCAGTGGTAGGTACAGAGGATACCAGGCCACAGTGTTCAATTCTTATTACTGTCTCACATCCCTCCTCAGCCAACTAGTGGTGCTTTAGATGAAGGAAAAGGTTTATTGTGTTCTTTTTCCCCTTCCTCCTCTGTATTCTTTTTGTTTGATCCTAGGAAATTTAACTTTAAAAGGCACTAGCAGAATGCTACAGATGCGCAGCTGATGGAGAAGCAAGCAGTAACTTCAGTTCCAAAACACAGGAAAGCCAACATGAATCTTTCCATGGGTTTCAGCAGGCTTCGGGTTAGACCTTCAGGGCAAGGAAGGAAAGAACAACAAACACCCTTGCACTTTGATCATGCCCTCAAGCAGCGAGGCCCCTGGGACACACGAGGTAAAGCCTTTGGGGGCTGCCCTGTCCCGAGAGAGCCGCATGCCGTGCAGCCGACAGGCGATCTGGCAGGCACATCCAGCACTGGATGTTCCCACCCAAGCAGGATGCCTGCAGATGGTTATTCCAGGAGGGCTTGGAGGCAGCTCGGGGATTTTGCTGCTGAATCAGGCATTCTGCGGCACAGGCAGAGACCTCACCACTGGCGCCGAGCCCTGCAGCTGCACAACGCCTGGCACGCGCTGCTGGGGCCACGGAGCCAACACGGACAAGCTTGGGGCGGCACGGGCTCGCCGCAGCCACTCGCTCACTTCCAGCTGATGGCATCACTGGAGGCTTGTGTCCTCTCAGCAGGAAAAGCTGAAAAATAGGCACTGGAAGACAAACCACAGGAAACGCATCCCTATCTGGGAGAGAGAGGACAACTTGTACAGCACATGCCAAAGACATTGGAGCACAGAGGAGGGGTGTAGATTTGGCACACGAGAGCAAACAGTATGTCCTTGCCATACCACGTCACTGGACTTCATAGGCATAAATACTTAGGTTATTGATATAAGGGTGCATGTCCTGAAGTATGTAATTGACAGGCTTTTCTGAGGGATCTTCAAGTGCAGTATGTCTCAGTTCTTTCTCCCAGACTGCTTCCACCTTCAGGGAAAGATGGCCTTGTCACTAAAGGCTTTGTTTTCAGCTGCCACCAACTATCTCTGCAAAGCAAGCAGCCAGGGCCATTTTTCTTCCTGCTTTGTCATTGGTTCCTCAGAGCAAGAGCTTGTTGAGCATGAGGATAGCATGGACCTTGGCCAAGCTCTGTGCATACAACAGTGATGTAAATATATACATTCTCCGTCCTTGCTTCTCTTTGATGCGAGCTGTCTGACACGGCTCTCGGGGCAAGCACAGATACAACGGTCCCCCCTGGTTTTGATGCCTCCTGAAGACCACAGAGCCTGTACCTGCCAGCTTGTGTTTTTAACGCCTGTCCACAGGAGTGCTGTGGAAAACACAGGACCTGTGCAGCCTTGTGGCAGTATTTTCATTTGCTGTGTTTACAGGGCATCTCCTCTCTTTTGGCAGCTAGCAGTGGAGAGCAGTTAAAGGCACTTCAGAGTGCAACACTGTGTAAGTGTCTCACTCCAGAGGGCAAGGGCAGGAGAGACAAGAGTAAGAACAGCAGCTCTGGAAAGGGAAATGAGGGGGCAAAGTTGGGGGAATGGGAGATTAAAACATCAGATTGAAAAGGACTGATAAATCCCTGGTGAGGCATATAACTGGTGAGGTAGAAAAGGAACAGATTGTGGCTCAGTAATGAGGCAGACGGCATTTTCTTTGTGATCGGCAAATTCATTTGTGCTTTCTGACAGACATAATCCCATACTATCCAGAAATCTGCATGATACATGACCTGCTTCCCCCTGCCTTCAGTGGCAATAGCTGCTGGAGCAGGCAGGTCTGGCAGAGCCCACCTGGCCCAGCAGGCACGCTGAGCCCTTGCAGCACCCTGGGGAGAAGGCAGGCAGGACATGGCAGGGTCATACCTTCCTGGTGCCTGCTGAAGTGCAACGCTCTGAGGTGGCACAGGCCTGTCAAAATGGGCAGGATGCTCTGCTTGGGCCACAAAGCTGAGGTGACAGCCAGGCTCAGCATCACAGGCAGTGCCCCAGACACAAGGGGCTACCTAGGACCATTAAAGGATGGCTGAGGGCATCTGGCAAAACACTGTCTTGCTGCAAGGGTCCTTGGAGTATTAAGGTCGTAGCACTTTTATCAGGCAGGAAGGCTCCAGCTGCATGGTTTCAGTCTGTAAGGGCTGCAGACAGCAATGCAAAGCATTTCAGGATATGACACCCTTGGAGCAGAGACATTGCTACCAGCCATTGGGACTGGTGTTCTGGCAGTGCTGACACGTTCTTGCAAAACTCTTCCAGGGAAGGAGAGGGAGGAAAGATAGCAAGCTGCAGATCCTCACTTCTAGCTCCCACCCCTCTGTTCCCTGTATTTCATTAGGCAAATAATAGCTCAGGGTCAATAGCATCAACCTCTTTCCTAGAAATGAAATAACCACAGCCAACTATCAGGTTGCCAAGCTGGGGACCCAGGGATGCAGGCAGAGGTCTCTGCTCTGCAGTCAGCTGCTTTTGGTGGCTTTAGTACAGCATTACTTATATGACACTAGGCATGTCTCTCCTTTGCTGTGGTTTGGGGAACATAATTGCATGAAAGATGAGGCAAGAGCTCCCACTCACACATTTGGTTTCCTCATTGAAGCCTTGGCAGAAGTACTCAGGAATAATGGGGCAGAGGGAGCCCATTGTTTTCTTTCCTATGGGACAAAGAGATTACGGTTCTCAGAGTTATCAGACTGATACTTTCCCTCAGTATTAAAGTCACCAAAACAAGAGAACAAAGAGAAGTTCAGCATCATCAATATCTCCGTGCACATAGTGCACCTGATGGCCCACACAGAGTTCAGGTCTATGAAGATACAAACCATCACTAATGTTCACTGGGAGATGTCCTCTCCCTCACCATTCGAAGGGAGGAAGAGCACAGAGACGTGAAGTGCTCCCTGCAATATCTGGGTACAACCTGATGCAAAGACTTGGTTTGCTTGGACCAAGTCACATACAGACTTGCACCCAAGAAGGCGGGGGCTGCCAGGCCCCTGAGCCATCTCTCTGCTTCACGCTAACCTGTGTACTGCTACCCCTCATGCAGTTGGCAGCAATCCCAGACCCACGACCTCTACAAAGAGGACAAGCCGATGAGAGGAGCCTGGCTAAGGACGAATTCATCAAGTGATGGGTCAAGCTCTTCAAGACCCACCCTTCCCATCAGCGGACATGAGACCTCCTCTACCTGTCCACAAACTTAGCTCACAGCCAGAAATGTCACCAGAGCTTACTTTTACTCTGGAAACACAGCAAACATCATAGCGTCAGCACATGAACCAGACCAGATCACCAGCAGCAGGGCAGCAGCCACCTGCAGGCAGAAGTCTAAAGACAAGGTTACTCCAACTCCTGTTTTATAAAACATAGATTCTCTGGCACGGTTCTACAATACACTGGTTTTTATATACACCTCCATCCCTTGCAATGTTCTCCCTGCTACTGGGAAGACAGAGTTTCTGTAGAGCAGTTAGCGAACAAATATCCCTATTTTTGTCCCTCTTACAGTCCAAATACTCAAATTTGCCAAAATTATCAGCATGATTTTTCCTACTTAACATAGAAAAATCTCTGTAACCAGCTCCAGCTGCCTTTCCTTGTGTAAGTATTTGCACCAGTAAGCACCTATGCTCACTTACAGCTACACAGACCCAGGCTTGTAGATCAAAACCCCATGCTTCACACCAGTGCTGAATCAGCGAAAGCAGTTAGCTGTCAGAAAGATGACCAACTGACACAGGACATCCTTAGCAGTAAATTACTTGAAATGAAGATGCCCCCTTAGGAGACATGCTGTAGGCTCATGTGATAGGTGATAGACTGCTACAGAGCTTACATAACAGCATTTTACAGTGTGTTACTTGAAACACCAGGCTAGGCAGTCTTCCTTCAGACAGAAAAAAAAAGTTGAGCCCCTGCTACATGGAACCAGTGTAGACTGGTTTTGTGTTACCACTGCGCTTGCAAAAGGCATGAATATACTTACATCCTTGAATATACTTACATCCTTCTTTGTTGCATATCCATTTAGGTGTTATCACCAGTTTTTCATATTTAGTTCTTGTATTTTCCTCTCCTTTTTAAGTTTTCATCATGCTTTGGACTCAAGCTCACCAACTCTACAAGCCAGCTGTGGACATTTATTTCAGGATATTTGCCTACAGACGTATGTTTCTGGCTGGTGCTGACATTGCACATACTGTTAAGAAGAGCTTGTCTGTAAGTCTGCAAGGTCAGGATACTTCTAAAGAGTAACAACAAAAATTCAGACACCATTTAAAACGGATCTCAGATTATCAGTCACTGAGGTACTCTGCTTTATCAGTCTTGCATACAAAGGACTGAGTATCAGCCCTTGTGCTTTGCCAAAGCAGTGTTCCTGCCTTGTATTAAGAGATGCTTCAAAAGGCATCTCTGTCCCAATTTACTTAAAACAAACAAACAAAAACTAAAAAAAAAAGTAAAAGTGATTCAGCCATAGAAATGTCATGCACATCCCCATGAGCTGATTTTTCCAGGGAGGTTCCTTACCTCTAACACTGCTGATAGAAAGTCAATATTTAACAGAACAGATGCCACAGAGATACACTTCTGTTTCTGGAAATAAACATGAAGGCCATATTGAACATGCCCACACATCCCCAACATGACACAAACTTACAGATTGTGAAGCCAGTCATGAGCTTGATCTCAGAAAGCTGTCTGGATTTATATGCAGACTGGTGATGAGGCATGGGGGAGAATAACCTAATTAGTTGCAGTCCTGAAAAGCTGTGTTCATTTCAGGTTCTACATAACCGTTCTTCCAAAAGATGCTGCAAACTCCAAGGGTCAAGTGCAACATCAACTTTATCAAATTACTTTGTTAGGAAAATAAGTTGCAGAGCAGAGGTTTTTACTAATTTAACTCAGCAATAAAGTGCCTTCAATGGTAACAATTCCTCAGTCCAGCTGAACAACATGGGGCTTCCTAGAGCAGTTGAGGCATGGTCTGTGTGGATTTCATTGGGATCCATCTTTTTTTTTATTCTTTTCACTTTCCTCCAGTCTCTTCATTTTAGTTGCAGACAGATTGCAAGATGGATCCCAATAAAGAAACATTTGAAGTTTTCCTTTGCTGTGGCATTGAAGTAAAGCCTTTAATCAATAAGTACAGACTCACACAAGAGATCATATTGGATTCTCACCTGTCCTTCCTCAATACCTAAAAATTGATCAACAGGAGGAAACCCTTCTGAATGTTTTATTGCATGCACAAAGGCTTCTTGAGACGCACTCTTAGACTATGGGAATTTTGGTAGTTAGTCAACTTACATCAGAGCATGGAAGCTGCAGGAAAGATCTAAGCAACAAGAAAAAAGAAAAAGGTTACAAGACATTAGACAATGCAACTCAGCAGCAAGGTGCATTTGCTATACCTTCATCCCCATGATTCCTCATGGGTACCTGCTCCAACTTATGGTAACAGCCAGGAATACAGTGTTGTTTTTCTGATGGATAGGACTACTAAAAATTTCTAAGCATAACAAAGTAGCACAAAACCCCCACAAATCCAAGCCGCTAAAACTGTCAGGAGTTGGTATTTCCACCTCCCTCCTCTTTCCTCCAGCCTTCTCCCAGAAAAGACATTGAGTCAGTCAAAAGACATTTTGATTTTATTTTAAGGCATTGGCTGTTTTACTGTTTAAGTCTAAGTTACTTTGAAACAAAAGCAGAATTGTTTGAATTTTTTTCCCCTGAAAAGCAGATCAAAACCTCATCTCCTTTCACAGACAACATAGGTGAAGGGAATCTGCATTTCCCCTGCAGAAGAGTGCTGTGGGAAAGACACCCCATACACATCTTCTGGGTTCATGGGAACTGGAGGTAAACTCAAGGACCAGCTGAGAGATGCAATAAAAAGATTGGCTTTATTCTATTGTAGGGATATCCCTTTGACTATGACCCTGCCATTTTAGTCATGGTTTCTCTGGGGTACATCATGACTAACATCTCCCACTGTACATCTCTGACAGCAGAGGAAGTGCTGGCCTCCGAAGCGGTAACTGTGGTGAGTGCAGTCCTTTGTTTTTACCGGATATTTTCAGGGTAGCACAGAAAAAGCAATCACATCTGGGACCATCTCAAGAGGCTGTTGGCAAAAATCCAGAGGCTCCACAGAAGAAGCAGCAGATTGTGGATTTCGATGCCTTGGGCAGGATGTCTGTTTCCACAATGGCTGGGGAAGGAAGGAATATAAAGGGAGATGGTCTGATAAGAACGTGGCCATGATAAAAAGAGTCTGTTCAGTATTAATTTATTTTAGCAAGAAGAAAGGTGCCCACAGTCACTGGGTTACAGACGTTAGTCTCTTGCCTCAGTGAAATGGGAACTGGTTATTCTTGAGGCAATGTTAAATACTGGATTTTAAATTGAGTACAAAAATAGGCAGCGCGCAGAACAGATGTGACAGACACTGGGTTCTTCCCATTTCCTCAGCAATTTCAGTGCTGATGGCTCCTGCTTTGTCCTGGACAGAGAAAACTTAGCATCTGAAAGGTGAAAATCTGTGCTTTCTGAAATAAAGATTCTCTTCCAAATAAAAACTAGCAACCTTTTACTTACACATTTGTTCTGCCACCCTTGGATAACTGGGAACATTCACATTAGCGAATGGAGCAGTTATTGACCTGCCTATAAAGAACTTTACTAAAACTTTAAAAAACACTCTATCATGTGAACACTCCCCACTTCTGGCTGCCAGCTGGTCTTTATGGCACCTCAGATTACTTTTTTTTTTTTTTTTTTACCAAGGAAAAAATAAAGATTTTGGAAGTACAGTTTGAGGCTGGGATTCCTTGTAGAAATGAGGCCATTAGTGCAGCATGATGGATCATCACATTCTCGAACCTCCCATGGACCTCCCCACGGCAAGTTGTCCCACCTGCCCTCTGGTTTGGGTCGCTTTGCCTTTTCCAGATGTAGTTTTATTTTGTGCAATTCTGTGTCAAATGCCAGCACTGACTGCTTTAAGGGGATAGCTGCCCACACCGTGCTTTGTGTCGAAGTTCCTCTCTTGGTGAAAAGCCGACAAGCTTTGAGGCGGGAAGCTAACGCTGCAGGCTGTATCGTGAGCTCCTCCTGGTGGTCCTTAATATTTGTATTAGCTTCCCCTGTGTTTCAGCTCAAAAATAAAAACAGCTTTTGGACATTTTTATCTTCTTTTATACTCAAGAAACACATTTGAAAATGGAAACAGAAACTACATTCTGAGAATGATGTAAAGGCTTTCATTTCTCACTACTTGCAGATGTGGCTAAAGGGAATGAACACATCCCTACCCTTCACACCCATTTTTTTTTCAATAAAAATCAACAGTTTCACATTTTCTTCCAAGAAGAAGAAATAATTGTTTCCTGCAGATTCCACTCTTTTGTATGACCCAAGCCAAAGAAAGACATCCTTCCTAACTATGCCTGCTGAAGACAGCCTTCTCCATGTTGAGTCTGAAGGGCAGGAAGAAGGAAAGAGGAAGATTACCCATACCATTTTCTGAGATTGGGATGGAATGGATTGAATGGGTAATTCTATTCTACTCAAATAGCATAGCTACAAATATTACAGAAAGCTAAACTGTAAATAATCCTGGCTCAAGGCATTAACCTAATCAGCCTGTTAGGCACTGCCCAAGCATGTAGCACCCATCAGCTGCTGTCCCAGAACAGTTACATTACAAAGAACAAGCAGTAACACCTCAGTGAAACAAAACGTAGGAAAGAAAACATTAGTAAAGTTTTTACAAAAACTCACTAGCAGTGGTCTCCACTCCCCTTCTAGCTGGCCATTAGTATATCTTATCATGATATTGCAAGGTATCTTCTGATCTCTGTATAACATTAAGTTATAAAAATATATTACTATATAAATACATAAATTAACTTATATTAATTCTTTATACACACTCTGCTAGCCATGGAGCAGAAACAAAATCTTGGTGTCAGATCTGCCTCTCCTCAGAGCCTTGCTGTCAAAAACTGACTTGATGTACTTTGAAATTTTCAGAACAGGGCATGAGACACTTTCTTCAGGGTGGGCTAGTAGGAATCTGTTAATCCTGCCCATTTTCAGTATACAGCCAAAATGCCTCATGTCAGAACTATCAAACCCAGCATCCTGCATTAGAAAGGCTCATCTTAGAAGTGTTTTGTCCAGGACATCTTTCTGATGACTTGGCATGGAATTGACCAATAGCTGATCTAGATAATATCAGATGATGCATTTTTCATCACTATCTTCATCATCCTTTCCTTTTTCCCTTTGCTAACTTCTACATGAACACTGTCTTTTATTCAGCATAAGAAGTGTAGACCATGGGCTTCCAAAAGCTAGTTTGCTCAGGTCACAGAGAGAAAGAGAAGTGGAGTACACCAGAGGTCAGAAGCACGGCCTGGCACTGTGTCAGACTGCGTTCTTGTGTAGGCAGTATTTCCTCAGCAATCAATCCTCACTTCTGGAAAAAGCATGAATTAAATTAGCTGCATACACATACACACAAATTTGTCTCTTTTCTTCAGCATACCTCCAAGATACCTCACAAATTAATAGTGATGTAGCTCCTATGACTGAAAATTATCTGTAAAATCCCTATTACGTTTCCAAGAGACAAAAAGCTTCCTTTTCTTAATTTTACTGTTATGCCTTTTTTATTTCCCACCTATTGATGTTATTGATGATGATTCTTGATGGTGTTGATTTGAAAGCCCTCTGAGCTGTTGAATTTTATCAGCTATTCACAGGCATGGCAAACTTTGGGCTGGCATTGCATCATTAATTAGCACCTTAAGATATCAATACCATTTGAGGAGACAGGAAAATTGGCTAGCAACAATTGCACCCAGAAATGCCCTCGAAGATATGGAGAATTTGAAAAATGTAGAAATGGAAGGTCAGACATGTCTTAGCTTACATGAGAATTACATCAGTGAAAAGGACTTGAATGCAGCAATGCTGCAAAGAACAGCCAAAAAATTAAAAAATAAAAATCAATATAGCTCCCTAAAATGCTTAATAATATTTTGTAGCCTTCAGCTACAAAACCCAAATATCTATAGAAATAATTAAGATTTTTCAGACTCATGATTTTTAACTTGCATCAAACTGGGTTGCAACAGAATACAAGCCTAAAGAGAGCAGTGAAATGGACTAAAAAAATATTTTTTTTTTTTTAAATTAGAAAGTCACTAAATATCCTCGAGTTGAGATCATTCGCAAAACCAGCCAGAATCCGGATCCATTATAGTCCAATCATCCTGGCAGTTGATAAAGAAATCCAAGTAAAGAGATCCAGAGAACTTAAATAATTCTCAAAGAGGTCACGTGGTTTAGATGTTTTTATAGGAAAGGAAATGTATCTGTTCAACCTCCTGCCGCCCTGTTACTACAGTGATTGAAACACTGATGCTTCAGTGCTGCCATGATAACATGGCTTTCCAGACTAAACTGCTAAATTATTAGGTGACTGAAACATTGGACAAAGCTACATTCCACTCAAGTTCACTCAAAGTAACAACTGAAGGATGACATATAGCAAAACAACAATGGTTTAGAAAAAGCTTTTCCAAAATTGCAAAATGGTGAGGTTCACTTCATATGATGTCAGTAGTGGGAGTGAAATACAATTTGCAATAGTAAGATTTAAATACTACTTCAAAACACTCACGCTCAGGCTGACCCCAAGCGGTTGCATTTATAAGAAAATTCACACCATTCCAGGTTATCAGCTTGGATACCTCCATATTTTCTGTCCTGCTTATCACAGAAACAAGCTTAACCTCTCCAAATCTGACATCTGTGCAAAGGACAAGGCAGTCACTGATCAAGGAAGGCACAGAACCCTTCCCTGTCTGGAAGCAGAACCCAGTGGCAGTGGCTGGGGGGGTCTTCCTTTAAAGGACCCTGGTGAGACTGGTCAGATCTTAGTCTGCTACTGCTTCTCCCCCCACATGGGGAAAAGCAGTGAAGTCCATCTTTTGGGGTCCCACCACTTCCACGCTCTACACCACACAGGCTGGCAGGGTTTAAATACGTGAGGAAAGAGGTGGAAATAAGAACTCTACAGGAGCTGGCATGTCAACCCATCGGAATTCTACACCCTTCTACTTTTTGCAGGTGCCTCAATGATGTCTGCAGACTGCTGCTTCAGCCTCCTAAAGGGATCACATTCCCCTCCTGACTGACCCTCGCTGCTCCCTTCCCTCACCTGGACACCTCAGAGGCTCTCATCCATCAGCAAAACAAAAGGTTAAGATATACAGCAGCACAATCCAAAATCTTCTCATTAAATGAATCCCTGAATAGGAGAAAACTCTCAGCCGAAGAGAGGATCACCCTGCCTCCTTCCCACAGCAGGCTGGGCTGGGAAGCACCACAACGACTTTTTGCCAGGAGATCACAGGAGTTCTGAATCAGAAGTCTTGATCGAGGATCCCAAAAGAGCAAACTGCAGCATCACCTGAAAACCCTTAGAAGCACAGCTACTTAACACTACATCAGCTGAGGCATTCAGACATCATTAAAATCAGTGTATGCACTTTCAGCAGCTCAGCTGGTTAGAAATTAAGGGTAGGACTGTAGCCAAGGTGTGCAAATTTAAGCAGCTTCTTCTTTAGAAAAAGAAAACCATGGTGCTTCTAGACAGAAATCAACCATATTTTAGCCCTATTACTTGCATCCATCTCTATCACCTAACAGTCTTTCAGATATTAACCCATTCAATATAACTCTTCTGTGCAGGTTAAAACAATGAAAAATCTAGCATTCCTGCAGCTAATTAAGAAAAAATTAGCTCATCATATACATATGGTTTCCCTTCTATTCTCTCCCACTATGTACATTTTGATTTGATTAGTACTTCAGCTAATGAGTGGAGATACAGGCTCCACGAAAATTTAACAGACAGAAATTTCTTTTTGTGTTGTTCCCGGTCTATTAAATTATTTTTCGGTGAACCACAACAGTCCAGCACAGAATGATACTGTTTTACTTCAAGCCACCAACTGTAAAATATAGTGAGCTAGCATCAGTGCAGAAAAAAAATCTCTGAATGTCCCAACCAAGTAGAAAATAATTTAAATACCGTATTTTAAGAGTATTGACAGCACTATTTTGTTGTCAATTGAAATGTGTAATAAAAAGATTAGTGAAGACATTCCTTTAATCACAATTAGAGTAAAAATACTAATATTACCGCAGTTTGGTAGCTGATATTCTATATTGTTTAAAATTCTTTGAAATTAGAGGCAACAGAAAACATGGGATGGAATAAATAAATATATATATGTGTGTGTGTATACATACATGTACTTGATATTGTACCTGTCACAGTTAAAGACAGTTTGAGTATGGTAAAAAAAAAAAAAAAAAGGATATATAGATCCTGTTGCCTGCTAAAGCATTTCTGACTTCCTCGGTTTTGTTATCCTGTGAATGGCCATACCTCTTTATGATGTTGTGGTTTTTTGACATACTGAACACATTAACCTCAGGGAGTTCTGCCTCATTCCTACATCTCCTCCTAGACACTACATATATTATGCATTCAAACCATCCAAATAACATAATTTTCTTCCTTTATTACTAAAGTGTTATTTAAAATGTACTTTAAATAAGAAAGCTACTAATAGCAACATTACTGAAAACAGTCTATAAGCTACCAGTTCATAGCAGTGGCTCTGTGTTGCTGAGTACATAAGTAAGGCAAGTTTTGTGTGGAGAGGAAATGCCTTACATCTGAACCATGAGTGCTGAACACTATATTGGTTTCCCACTCTCCAAATATGTCAGTTGGTCTATCACTTCTTACAAACCTCACTTGCAGAGTAACTCTGGGATGTATAACATGAAATGTCTTTTTGCTTTTTGTACAAAACTTCAAGTGAGATCCTCTGAATATTGAAGAAAATGGATCAACAGAACCAGTGCATAAAATAATTTCATGTAGTTACATGAGAGGTATGTTATACAATGTTTTAGCATTCTCCCAAAGCATATCACTACTATCTCTTCTCTGAGCTGCTGCAAAAGCCTGGGGAGAAAGATCATTCAGGTGCCATGTCCCATTTAATGCTTGGTCTCCCTCCTAAGACTAGGGCAATTCAGCGTCACTTGTGGTGCTTAGTTTTATGACAGGCACAGCTGTCTAGCAGTCTTCAGAACATGATCAGCTCATTTTAGAGTAGCACACTGCACAGCTCACGGGTTTTTCTTCTCCCCCCTCCCAGCGGACCTGAGCTGAATATGCCAGACTTAGAAGCAAAATGCTAACCTCATCTGAGCCACCCAGTTCTGACATCACTTTCAGGACAGTTGGCATGATAAATACATTCTTTGAATGCTCACCTTCCATAGGTATAACTTGGTGGGAACACAGAGGTTAGTTGCCTCTTCAGGAGAAGCACTTTAACCCCATGGGAAGAGCTCTGCTCAGTAACCATCACATGATGGAATTCAAAACAATTTCTATGACTGTGGTCGAGCACAGGAAAACCCTTACTGGGCCAGACCTGTAATGGATCTATTCAAATATCTTTTGTAGAAAAGCAAAACCTCTGTAACTATAAATTCATAAGAATGAAGCACATGATTTAGTATCTTTTTCAGATTAATACTAGCCTGAAAAAGCTGCCTAGTTAAACAACATTTCCACAGCCCAGATCCTATTTTAGGAGACCAGAGTAGTAGTTTCTAGAGTTTTGCTGTTTTTTTGGTTCACTGGAACAAAAAGCCAACTTGCATCTTTATGACTTACCACCAAGGTGTATGATTCAAGGGTAAATGTTTCTTCCAAATAAATATCACATTCTCCAAATATGAGTGGGAACTTTACTCACACTCATTGCAATAAAACATTTCTTATAAGAAAGAAACTTTGGGGCAAAGCATCACAAACAAGCAGGCTCTTTTTATACTGTTCTTTTAGTTGACTTACATGTTCCAAAGTAGAGTATTTTTTTCCAAGACCAAAGCAAATACAACAGGAGCAGTACAGATAAATAGATCTATTAAGCCAAACACAATTCTTCAAAAATTTGCAGTACTTACTCTAAAGACTGAATATAATTCGCTTCAGAGAAATCAGAACTCAGTCTAGACAGAGCAAACTGTCCTATTAGCTGGCTCTTAGGTGGAATACTATAAGCTCTGGCAATGACAGACTTTATTCACTGTCTTGATCACCAGCTATTTCTTCTGCAGGTAAAGACTTTAGTCATTGACCACTGTAGAAATAAAAGGCATTTAAAATTCCTGGTTGTATCAGAATGAGTAACAATAACATTCTGGTTTTACAGTTTCCATCCTCATTAACTTTTGGCATGACACAGCTAACATTACTTACCAGCAGTAAAAGCGTAATTTCAAGGGCTCCCAGGAGAAATACTTCTATACTAAGAAAAAAAAGTTTATATAGAAACCAACACTCAGCATGACTGACTTCATATTCATTCTACTACTCAGGTTTCCATCATCAATCCAAAGTTACATCTAAACAAAACAAACAAGAAAAGGTTTGGTTGAATGTGTTAACTAGTAAGCCACCACAACAGCTTCACAACTTAAGCGTGTCATGACAAACTCTCTGGAGAAAGAGTTGAACTTCACTAAATGTACACAAACCCAAGTTTGTAGGCACTTTACAAGGGGGTACTCTACTGAAAATGCAGTAGAATATTGTTGATTTTTTAAAAAAGCCCAAAAAACTTCAGTCTTCAGATACTAAGAAGGGTACCATGCCCATTCCCAGACTTAGAAATTCAATTATTTTGCCATATTTGCTAGCATTGAAATCTTTAAAAGCCATTTCCCCATCCTCCCCAAACAGAAAAGCAGAAAAACAGAAACTCTTTTAATGGAAATATGACTCCAGCTGCTGAAGACTACCCAGTAGCATTTAAAGCAGCACTTTGAGATATTTCACATATTTTCCAGTGTATTATCTGACCTATTATCCACCAAACAGCAGTCACAGAGAAAAGCTCTGGAGTAAAGGTACCAAAACCAAAAGGATAAATAGTAAAGGTGCTTATATGTTTTTATATGGCTATGAAACTTGTATTAGTGGCCCACTGAAGCGCTCTCTTAAGCCTTTAAGACCAAAACATCAGTATGAGAAGCAAGTTCAGTGTGACCAATCCAGATGAGTCTGTCTGAAGGAAATGTCTAAGTTGTAGCATTGCTTTTCAATCACAGCAATCAAAACTTTTTTGAAATACATGGTTGCTCTGATAAGACAAACAGCTCTTTCAGATATTTAGCAAATCTCTGGCTAACCAGATTTAAAATCAGTTTTAACACACTAATTGAAAAGATGTAAAGGCATGTAAAAATACAGCAGGAACTGATTCCTGGACAGATACATATATTTAATCTTCACCACCTGTACTTAAATATTGATTTTTCCTCATGATTTCTTACTCCACTTAAATTTGGTTTTGAAACAGCTGAGTTTCTGAAAACAAAACAATTTCCGCCCCCAAAATCTACAACACTATCATGTTTTAAATTTTAGGCCACATAAGTTACTAGTCTGTTGGGTTTTTTTTAACTAATTCAATCTTATACTTAAGAAGTACATGGTTTGATGAGGTCAGTATTCTTGTTCTTTGTAAAGTACCTGGCACAAGGAAGTCCTCATCCATGAACAGCTCTCCTAGTCATTACAGTCAACCATAAATTCCCTATAAACTAAAAGCCAGGCTAAGTAGTAACCTTGAGCAGCTGCAGAGGATGCTTGGATCAAACATCTTTCACCACCTGGTTCCTTAAATGCCATTGATGCATCATTTACCTAAGGCTCTCATAAAATGACCATCACTGGAATCTAAGCATCTGCCTATCACAGCACTGAAGCAGTTCAGTAGCATGGAGCACTATTTGCAGAAGAAAAAGCATTACATGAAGTGAGTGTAACACAGTAATGCTTCCATTACCCCCAAGTAGAGTATCCACATGCAAACACTGTACTACCACATGGAGTCAAAATAGGGAGCATGGACACCTGTAAACCAGAAGATGACATGTGGTGGGAGAAATCAGCAGAGAAGTCATCCAGGATAAAAGCAAGTATAACAGAGTACACGGAAGTGTGACAGAGAAATCTCTTATTCCAGAAACTGCATGTACTTAAATAAGGAAAAAAGAAAAAATGAAACCAAGAGATGAGTCAGTCATCAGTAGCATGAAACAAACCTGAACAAAATCCCAAAAACCAAGAGCAAGAACACGAAAATACCATTTGACACCCTTTTTGCAGTTCTAGATCTGCTAATATAATGGATCACAAACACTTCCACATCCCTTTTATATTAGGATTCAAACAGAATAGACATGTTAACAAAAAGCATTTAGTTGCCATATAATATGCTTGGATTGAAATGAGGTTTGCACTTTGAAAAAAAACCAAAACCAAACAGTATGAGAATATTCCCTCTCACATTTCTCCAGAAAATTTCTTCTTTAAAATGTGACAAGTAACGGGCACAGAGATTGGACCTAGAAAAGCATTCTTCTCCTCAGGATATTCTGTACAGTTTTCTGTATTTACACTGAAGCAAGTGAACAGAAGTCTAAAGAAATTAAACACTTTAGAGTGCTAAAATCAAAACATAAGCAATACAATTTTTTAATTTCAGTATTTTAAAGTACAGAAAGTGGAAACTATGAATATCAAATACAAATTTAAACAAAGCCACTTGACCTCCCCTAGAATAATCAATGTGAACTACTTATAGAAACTTACAAATTTAAAGTAAAATCAAAACAAAATAAATACTGTACATACACTTTCCCTGCCTGCAGGCAAAAGAGGATGGGAAATACTGTTATGAATTGAAAAAATGCTCTTAAAGCTGCAGCATCCCATTTCCCAGCCAAATACTTAACACAGTAGTGCGTTTCTGTAAAAAGGAAGACACACATACACCGACCCCTATTGAGCAGACAAGCTAATATTTTCAGAGACTTTAGAAGGAAAGATAGAAATTAGACTATGAGAGTAGAAAAAGGAGAGGAAAAGACAAACGGGCCAGCAAAACGTTACTACAAAACTAGTAAATATAGCCAAGAACTAGCCCCCTTTTTTTTTTTTCTTTTTTTTCTTTTTCAAATTCCATGTTTTTTTTTAAAAAAAGATTCACCAAAGCATTGGCAGCAATAAACATTTCCCAGCAGAAGTGACAATACATATCAATATAATCTCTTAAAGTGATCCCTTTCATTCCCTTCCCACAGCACGAAACTCTTATGGCTTAATTTATATTAAAAGTAGAAAAAGACTATTTTTCCAAACAGAAATGCAGCCTATGAAGAACATGCATTTCCTTATCAGTGCTACTTATATTTCCCATCCACTGCATGGTTTACTACTCATGCGCTCCCACAAAAAGGGTTACTAGGGTGGTTTTTGTTGGGTTTTTTGGGTTTACTTTTTTTGGAAAAATGGATGTTGCAGCTTTTAATCTTGTTTAACCACAAACAGTAAGGCCCTTGGTTCCATTTATATTTCTTCTGTGAAAGAGTGGCTCTGGGCTCATTCAACCCCAGAGCTACAAACAGCTTTTAATGGTCTGGAAGTATTACATGAATGAAACTCTGGAAAGACACTAGATTTGGGGGTCATGGTGGGAGTGTGAAGGCATGGTTGGGCCTGTGGAGCCTAAACAGGGCACTGGTTATAGGCTTGTAGTACCAGGTCGTTCTAACTTCAGTTCTCCTTAGTCTCCACAATTACAAAAAGGGGGTAGCAAGATTCACATCAGCTCTGACTCTGAAACCCTGCAAAAATTTTCCACATTTACAAGTTCATGGCCTTGTGAATGAAGATAGCTTATGCCATACAGCAAAGCCTAGGGAAAGCTGAAGCTTCTAAAATGTGATCATGACACTGTGCTCTCTTATATCTCTACTAAACGTAACACAAGCACTTCAATCACTAAAAAAACCAAAACCTCCCAAAACCCCCATGTAATCAGAAAGCAACAATTTTAACTCTCAACATCTAACCCTTTCAAAATTGTCTTTAAGAATGGATTCATGTAGAGTATTATAGGTTGCATAGGTAATCTACCTCAGAGGTCAACAAAGGCTACCTTGTAGCCAGGGTTTATTAGCAAGTATAGTAGGAGAAGAAAAGGGAAAGTTGCTGGAAGAGTCTTTGATATAGTTTCTAGGTGGTCTTTCCACTTTCATGTTCATTTCTTTTCTTTCAATTGCAGGAACGTGAGAACTTAGAGAATGGGAAAACCCCTATAATATTTCATTTCCTATTTTTCTGTCTACAAACAAAAGTTTTATGCCAAATCCAAGTTCTCTGACTTTTCAAAAAAGATTATCCTAGAAAACGAGTTACCATAACAGGCTTAATTCTCTTTGTTGTCCAGTCAGTGTTCCCTACTCCCTCTCTTTTCCACCCAAAGTGAGACAGCAAGGAAAAAAACAGGGCTTTTTCTCTCCACTACAACAACATGAGGTTCAGGCCATCTACAGAAAGATTGGTGCAGTAGTGTTTTCAACTAGAACACAACAAAAATATCCCTACATACAAGTACACAAAACAAGTGAGGTCACCACATCCTCTTCATGAGCTACCAGAAGACTTTTCCCCCTTTTTTCTTTTTGAATACTGCTCATTATGGCATTTTTTTAAAAAAAAATTACTTGTTCTGAGGTGGAACATCAGAACTAACTTCTGCTGGAAGCATGGATATCTGAAGAAAATGGGAATGAACCTCTGCCTGTTGACAGCCTGTGAAGAAACTATTACATAAATTCATGACAGTGGAGAGCCACTTTGAAGGGAAAAAAAAAAAAAAGATAGAAAGTAAAGAAATAATAAAACCAAGAAGAAATAATATATATGGGTCCAGCCACATTTGTGTTCCAATAGTAATATATAGATAAATAATGCGGATGGTCAAAAAAGAGTCTTTGTATAAGCCAGTCACATGTACAAGACAGCATACTTCCTATTTTAAAATTCCTTACTCCAGATTCTATTCCGGCATACATCTATTTCAGATAAGTGTTCTCAAAAATCTGCCTTTAAGGAGGGAGAGCTCAGTCTTCATTCTGCTCTGAATCCAATTGCTGCTCTAAACTCCAACTTTCTATTCTTAAAAAATTAAAGAAAACAGTTTGGTTCAATATGCTAGAGCTAAAAGAGTTTCCAAAGCCTGGTATGCATTAATCCATTTGCTCAAACTTAAGCACAGAGAATACTTATACGGGTATATTATTTTAACTAATATTGACAACATAGTTTATTTCTTTGACTTACTTTGGTGAGAAAATATTTTAACTATGTTCTAATACGCTCTTTTAACTATTTCCATCTGGAAAACATAGCACCTGAGAACAGCAAGTATTTAGAGTCACTTTCAGCACCTTTAGAGTACCTCTTAGCTTATCTTCTGCTTTTTAGAAATCCTTTGTTACCTCTATTCCCAATAGTCTAAACAAGGCTGATAACTTGAATTAATTTTTTAAAAAATAAAAGGACTGAAAACATGCTTCTGTAAAACCATATTTAGGAAAAAAAGGATAAAAAAAAATTCACCCATACGCACACACACAAAACTATAAAGTTAAGCCAATATAATGTAAAAGCAGGGCTGCAAAAAAAACCACTCAAAGTTGTAATTTTCAAGCTCCAGAGGAAATAAAGCCATCAAAGCTACCTGACTTACTTGCATTATGTTTTGATGTTTCTCAATTTAGAAACAGAGTAATATAGCACTAAATAGTCTTGACCCTGCAACAATCAAAAACACCTGACATCAGAACTCTTTCCATAAATTTGTAAAGGCATTCATAATCTAGCCTAGATAAAAATAACACTGCACAAATATTCTAGAAAGTCCAACTGAATTTGTTTTTAAACAATAACAAGAGAAAATTATTCCAGTATAGAATATGGAGAAAGGAAAAACTGCTATGGAAAGTTAAATCAATTCAATTACTTGGATAGCTATGCCTGAGTATTGTTACTCTTAGCAACCAAAAAAACCCTCAAACAACAAACAATATTGTTGTCACTAGCATATTAACGTTTACAGTTTGGCTGGACCCTGCAAAATGCCCTTTTTCCAGAGTCAAGTAAAAGTATTCCCCTTTCCGCCTTCGTCCCCATCCCTCAGAAGTTAAATATTTAATTTTATATTACAGAAAAATACAAATTTAAAATCAAAAGTATTTACAATAATTCAGAATCAGCATTTGCTACCAGCTCTGTAGGAGGCCTGACAAATGATCATTCTGATACCAGTAAGCTACTTAATGCTTATATATGCACCAGTTAAGACTTTTAATTGGCTGTCTCACCCAGCTTTGAAAGAAACACACATTCTACTGCCTTCCTGACTCTTCAGTAAAATGTGTTTAAGTATAACAGTAATATTTTAATGCTTCTTCCATGCTACGTTAAGTAATACACCAAATTTTAAGACGGCAATGTATATCTTATGAGTTATTTCAGAGTAACTGTTCTGAAGAAACATTTATCTTAACTGATGTCCCCGTTCCTCCAGAAAGATATATTACATTTCCCTCCTTTGTACCAACTCTTAAATAACCTGTACAAATACAATTACAGGGAGCCTTTTTACAGAAGTAAATCATCACAGACAGGAGGAAAAGTATGCAGTCCAATTTGGAGGAAAGGGGTGCAGTTTAAAACAAGTTAGCTACTGGACTGACACAAGAGATTCTTCTGTCTTTATGAGTCTCTTCTAGTCCATCAAATAAATAAAACTGTATTAAAGAGGACAGGTCAAAAAAATAATCAAGCTGGCAGAGAATATGCAACTTGCAAGTCAACAGAAGCCCAGCCAATAGCTTACAAAAAGCAGGAAGAAAAAAAAAAATTCCATATGCCTTAATTTAAAAAATAATTAATAATGCATCTCACCCCTATTTAAGACTATAACCTGAATATCAAATTTAAGAGTCCAGACTAATCACAATTAATGTGGCTCTCCACTGCACCAAACATACATTATCAAAACAATTAAAAACTTTCACATTCTTAAATCTAAATTAATAACCCCCACAAAAGTCTTCCAAATAAATAGGTTTTTAAAATGAATTTAAAACTTGTCAAAATCTATCAGAAATAAATTATTGATAAACCACCTTCATCATCTTCCCCTCATTAATTAGCTCAGAAACTACCAGCAACAAATGATATACAAGCCCTGATGAGAGACTACTTCTCACAGTCCATGTCTCTCTGAAGATTTCCCCATTCCCGTATGGTTATTGCTGAGCAGGTGTGGCACAGTGAAAATGCAGCATTGGGTTGGTTTGTTTTTTTTTTTTCCTTTTTTTTTTTTTTTTTTCTTTTTTTTTTTTTTTTTTTTTTTTTCTTTTCTTTCTCATCTTTGTTCATCAGGCAGTGTTTTATATGGTACATGCAAGTCTGCTTCAAGCAGAGGAATAACAGCAGCTCCAGGCTCTGTTGACCTCAATACTGGTCTGTGTAGGAAAGACAGCAGTAGTAGAAGTAGCAGCTACATTAAACAAAGAAGCGTGCATGGCCATTCCGATTCAGCTTCAAGATCTTCCCAAGTCGCTGTTTAGCAGTTGCCATTCCTTTCTTTGGACGTTTGCCTGAAAAATGAAATCAAGTACTTCAATCAGGAATTTCAGAATAAATTTTTATCATCAGAGAACAAAGATGAAACCCAGCTTTCAAGCTGAAGCAGACAAATTTTTCACCTGAATCCATTTTAAAAAGAAACCAAAACCCTAAACCTCTTCATTTATCTGTTTGAGAGCAAACAAACAGGAAATCAGAACTGTAAAAAACCCCAAGAATTGTTTTTCCTAAACTCTAGCTAGAATTATCATGAAGCAATTATATTATTTACCAATGTCCCCAGTCTAGGGAAGTGCATTGGGTATGGTAGGGAAGAACCTAAACTGAACTTTCTGAATTTTGATCAAGTTATTCACTTGAGTAAATTACAGAAAATAAACTAGAAACTAAAAACTAAATAGTATGATCACACTATTTTTTGAAGTGTCACTGCTTTTAAACCCTCACTTTTATAAAAAAGTCTGGTTCGGGCCAGTGTTTCAGAGTATAGTTGTGGTTCTGTTCCCTGTACTAAATGCGTAACAGATACACCTGAAGAGGTGCAACGGTAACTGAAAGTTTCATCTGGCCACACATCCAGTTAGAAAATCTCTCTTAATTCTGCCTCCACACATTCTGTGCCAAAATCTGAGCGTCCAACCCATACTTATTTTTCCTCAAGCTCTAAGCCTGTCCCGTTTTTCAGTTTTTGCATCTAACGGTTCTTTTTGATGTTTACAAGCTCCTTTTCCTAGGTTGGTTTTTTTTTTTCCCACTCTGGTAAGATGACAGAGATAAACATTACCTTTTGTCGCCTGGTTGCTGATAGGGGGTGGATTTGATGCTGGCCTCTTTGTTGGATGAAGTGGTACAGACAAGGATGTTTCACCATACAGCCTGTCAGGGCTAAGGCTGCCATCACTCAGCCGACATTCTCCTTGAATTAGACTGGAGTCTCGTGTATACTTGCCATGCTGAAAACTCAAGCTGTTGTTGTGGACTATACTTCTGTTTTCCTGAACCTTATGACTGACTTCTGATGCACCCTCTTTCTTGTTATATTTTTGAGTTTTACTTGTATCCTAGTATGGAAATGAGGAGAAGAAAAGTAGTGTAAGTTAATACCTCCTGGCCACAATTTCACTCTGTTTTTTCTAATTATACTACTGTATCTTTGAAAAAGATATTTCAGTTCCACCAGTGACTGACCACTTCATGATTCCATCATTTCTTTTAGTATAGATGCTTCTAAAAATAAGATACAATATAGTATCTCTGTGCAAGCTTTTCTATATGCACTTAAGGGCAACAGTACAGATTAAATACACATACTAATGTACTCCATTTCTCTACTTTTTAGTTTTAGTTTGCAGTGATCAAAACAAATGCAATTGCTCTTGATTAAACTGGCCACTACAGAAAGCCGTATCACAGCCATTGATTCAATATTCAGCTGATGAGAGAACAAACGCTGAACTGGGAATTATATAGTTAGATATTCTTACCAAAAAAAAACCCAAACAACAAAGCATGTAGTTAAAATACAGCTATTAAATAGCACTTTTATTTTGAAACTTTAACTGTTCTATTTAACTCTTTAATTGTTCTAATACTTCTAGTATAGACAAGTTTCAAAATACTGAAGTTCAGAGTGTAAGACACACAACCTTTCATTTATATATACCTTGCTGGATTCCACCTAGACATCAGAAAGCAAAAATATTCCTACCTGCTGGCTGCTGAAAGGTTGTATCAGTTTGGCAGTACCAATTTCCTAAGCAAGTAGCTTTACTATAAATACTACCAACAGGTTCCACTTGTTCTGATGCTCTAGTTGGGAATAACAATGAATAAATAATATAGTGCTTTCCTAGTTAGACTGAATGTAAATTCACACCTTTTTAATAAAGTATTTTTTGTTTTTCAAGATACTACCCTGAACATCTTAATACTAGCTACTACAACAGAATAGAGTTTGAAAGGAAAAAAACCAAAACAACAACAATGAAAAAATGTAAGTGTAATACAGAGTTGCCAGAACCAGAAGTATCTATTATCAGATATGCAGTGTGGAAAGACCTATCCCACCATGCTTTCTGTACTTACAACTTCATGATCCGTTTTTCCTATAAAAATGTGTTCAAACTGTTTAAAGTATTCTTTTACCTGAGGGGTAATCCTCGAAGCTTCATTCAGGTGTCTAGCCCATGCTGAAGTCCCCAAGTCTCCTTCCTCTTCCTTCATAGACCTACCTAAAGAGGAGTTTGACAAGCTTAAATTCTAAAATCACTAGCTAGGAATACAGAGTTAATTATACATTTGAATGACTTTAAAATTAAAACAAGAACAAATACTACAGAAAATATTTCCTAGCTATGAAATAAAAGTTGTCAGAGCTGCCTGGTTCTACACACCAAATGGGGAAAACAATCTCACAGTATAAATACACCTAATTAAAGATCCATATGACACAGTAAGGTCAAATATAATCATTCAAACTTTGAAAGTATTGATGTTGAAGACAGCTTTTTTTTGTTACACTACAGTCTTCTATCATGGCTTTGTATCATGAGGAGTTGATAGAAAGATGGACCCTTAATTTTCAGGTATTATTTCTAAGCACTGATGTGCTATTCAGGTACAACATATAGCAGATCTATGCTGATAGGCCTACAGAAGAAGTGTCCACATTGAAAACACATACTGGGAGGGGACATAGCCAAGACAGCCGACCTGAATTAGCCAAAGGAATATTCCATACCATATAATGTCATGCTTGGCCATAAAAACTGGGGGCTGGAGGGAAAGGCAGTGTTCCAAGGTAAGTCATTGCTCAGAGACTGGCTGGCCATCATGTGCTTGCAGAAGGTGGCAAATGAGTGCCTTTGCACCACCTGCTTCTTTTCTGTTTCCTTCACTTACTAAACTGTCTTTATGTCAACCCATGAATTTTCTCACTTTTGCTCTTTCTATTCTCTCCCCCATACCACAGGGTGGGGAGAGAGAACAAGTGGCTGTGTGGGTGCTTAGCTGCTGGCCCAAGTCAACCCACCACAATTTAGAAACCTAGATATTATGTTTTTCATAAAGTTACAAAGATGGAAAGGCACTGTACATGTCTGTGTGGTGTGCTGTTAGGGTTTTTATTGTTGGGTTTATTTATTTAATTTATTTGGTGGTGTTTAAGGACATACAGCTTCAATTACCAGAACAGAGTCCATGACATCACATTAGGCTTTCCTGTTATCCATGTAAACAAAAAACAACACACTATTAGCTCTCTGAATTAGCACGCTATTTGTTGGTGCGGTTCTATTTGCTTCACATCAGCAAAGCTATAATCCTCTTCCATTTCTTTCTCAAGCAAAGAATTTTCAAACATAATGACTCTCTCTCTCTCTGTTCCAATAAGTGATTTTGATTCCTTTGAGGGATTAGTGTTAGTGTTCTGTCAGTCATTCCCAAAATGCATTTAACAGATGTCTGTTTTCCAGACACCAAAATGCCACTGACGAAAAAATTGCCTCTAAATTCTCTTCAAGATTAGAATCTCCTTTAATACACTGCATTCATAGTAGAATTTCAGCAGTAAAGCCAAATATGTCTTCCAAAGACACATGAAAAATCACCAAGCAGATTCCTATGAGTATGTAACACACATGCCATGAAAGCTGCAACCATGAAAGTTCTGTCAATCATTTCTGAAGGAGACTACACTTTCAATAGGGAGACTACACTTTCAGTCTAGCCATAACTTTGCCACTCTTCTAAGGATGCCACAAAACATCTAGATGGCAGTATTTAGAAGACCTGATGACCTCAAGGTAAGTTTGTCCCAGTTTTCAGAAGTAACATTTACTTTTTATAGGAAAAAAAACCAAACCAAATAAAACAAAATCAAAGAACACCTTTTTAAATGTCAGTTTGATTTACTTAAAAACTTGACTACAAATCTAAAAACATAACTAAGTGCTCATTTCAAACACTTTGTCCAAGAGCAGAGAGCAGCAGTGTCATTAGTTCAGATACCTACCACATTCTATTGTCTTGTGGCTCTGAGATGACTGTCTGTCTTTATGCCGACTCCTGGGGTAGCTTCTGTGTTCCTGAAGAGAGGTTCTTTTATCTGTGCAGTCTGTGCTTTGAGTATGACCTGGTAAACATGTAGTATAGTGCAATCCTGCCATAGAAAGCATGCCCTGAATAGCTTCTTCTTCTGTACTTGTCGAGGTAGGACATTCCCTAGAAAAATAAAGGAGTATTAAGCAGTTTAAAAAAGAACCCGAAATTTCTCTGAAGGAATAATTTTTACATTGGCATAAAGCAGAACCATAATTATGTATGATAAGGTCTAACAGTTTATACACAAATTCCCATAATGTGCTTACTTTTTACTGGGAGTTTCATTTCTGGATGGCTTCTGGGTATTTTGATAAAGGTCTCTTGTGACCTTAGATTCCTCTTTGAAATTTGATGTTACTTCCTGTTTCTCTTCATCACCTGAGCTTTCTGACTCCTCTGTGGAGGAATCCTTCTGCTGAAATGAGAGGAAACAATATGCAGAATGGTCACCATGCCTCCTAAATAGAGATAGTACCTTAATTTATACTAAAAATTCAATAGCTTCCAGGCTCAACTTTTTTTATATTTATAGTACTCAGAACGCAGTTGGTATGAATATAGCAACCGAGATGCTATACATCCAAATTTTGTTACACTAATGCTACATGCTCCAGAAATACAGAAAGCACCTCCGAAATCCATTTTCCTACAGAAAACACTAAACACATTAAACCATGCACAAATAATTCTATTCTCTTTAAAGAGAGCATTGATTATTCTCATCTGCGATATTCATAGAGAAAAAAATATGGAAGTATGGTTCCAAGCAGCAGCCAGAACTGATGCTTATTACATATAATGGGACACATCCTGCCTCAAGTAACTGTTTCTGGTTCCTGCTCTCACAAAGATAACTTTCAGCAACAGCATCTCTCTGATGAGTGACAGAAGCTCTCAGGTAAATCCAGAACACAGCAGGAAAAGAAACCACAACAGCTGTTGCCTCTCTTACAGTGGCACAGCCTCATTTCATGAATGAAAAGGCTATTCAACTCCAGCTGAGATTACAGCTTGTACGGGCAGGAGCTTCTCAAAGGTGGAACAAACATATGTGATTCAATATGCCTTTACATGAAGCAAGGGCTATTAACAGATATGATCCACCTTGGTAATTCAGACTAATCTATTTACAAGTACAGAGAATGCCACAATTTTTTTCAAAGTCAAGGAATATACATGACATTCAATAAAAGTGTTGAAAGTGGAAGATCAGAACATGGAGGAATCATCATCCTTCAAGACTGACACCACTATTCCCATCATCAAAAACGAAACCGGAATGAATGAAATGCATCATATCACCAAAGGATGTTTTTATACAATAGCTTCATTCACAAGAGCATCTTGTTAATCTTTGACACTTGGAAAGTGACACAAATGGGCAATTAACTTAGAACTGTGACTCAATGTTAGTAATAAAGCTATTATCTTGTTTTGTTAAGATCTTCTCTGGTGCAATATAAAAACATGAAAAGGATTTACAGGATCTACTGAGATAGTTCATTGTGAATGTATCCTTACAAAAGGCAAACTTAAACACACAGAAAAATTATTCCATTAGATACTATTAGATATTAAGAAGCAGAAAAATATAGAATGAACTAAGAGAGTAAATGGCATTAATATAAAACATTTCACTCAATGACATAATCATCCAAAACTGGCTATATTCTCCTGTGAAGAAGAAATATATAACTTCTGAATAACTGTGTGTCTTCAGAAAGGAAACCTGATGAGCCAAAGTTGCTGACAACGCAGTTTAGGAAACCAGGAGAAGCCACACCATGAAGGCTATCACTTATTCCAAAATCTAGATAAGGTAATGATGGATGACAACAAATGGTAAAAATAGATCCTGACCACCATGGAAAAAGTAGGAATTTGAAGACTTCAGGTAAAGTCTTATAATAGGCTGATGACTATAACTACAACCAAAGTATTAGCTTTCCAGAAGCACAAAACTAAAGTGTGATGGAATCACTCCACCATACTAGCATTTTGCTGCTATCCAATTAAAACTGAAATTAGTAAATCAGAGCACAATTTTTCAAGGGAAAAAAAAAAAATCATAAAAATATTTGTATATACATATACACATTTCTAAACACTAAAACTCGTAGCAAAACACATGTGTAAATATACATGTATGTGTGTGTGTGCATTTATATTTCATTTAGTTATAAAGAAATCACTACAATCTAGACCCTTAAATAGAGCATTCCCATTTATTTCAAACACCTCAATAGGATTTAACCACTTCAGCTTATTTTAAAAGCTGAAGGCCTGTAAGATTGTTTCCATTTAACCATCCTCTAAAATGAAACTGTGTGGTAGACACTCGAAATTCTAATGATAAAATTTAGACTTGTTACAGAAGAAATTAACAAAGCAACTAGGTTCTAACTTTTCCGAGACTTTGCATGTTCCAGAGCAGGGTTCATCCTCTGCCAGCCCCACTTTAATGACAAAGATCATAAAATTTCGTTTAAGATACCATATCTCGTGATTTTTCTCAACACTAGAATAAATGAAGAATGAAACAGAACCATAACTAGGAGATATTAACTTGAACAAGAATTAAATACTTGGTTATTGCTCTTTTAACACAAACTTTGACCAGATAAATTTGAACTGAGTGAGCAAAATTACACCTAATTGCTTGGTTAACTTTTGTGACTTTTTCTAGATATACCTGTGTAGTGCAATCAGGCTCAGATTCTTCTGAATCAGAAATATCAGAGTACTCTGAGGATCCATTCCTGAGTTCTGATTTCACACTTTCAAAGAACACTGTGGAGAGAAAAATTAAAATATAAGACCCAACATTTATTACATGTAATATTTAGACAATTATTTTGGAAGTAAAGAACAAGAAACATCTATTTAGTTTTTAACAGTCTGTAAACAAAAGCACATCCACACACTGAACTTGTTTACAAGTCAAGTTTGCTTAAAACTCCAATGAGTTGCCTGCTGTTGACCAACAGACTCCTGAAGTGACTGACTGGATGAAGCCAGAGGAAATCACATGCATCAGGAACATGTATTTTTTCTCTCCTATAGAGCACAGACTCCACAGATTGCACATTGGGCTATTTCTGCTTTTGCATATAGGCTGGAGTCAGAGAAGTGGCTCTCAGAAAAAGTTAGACGTAATCATCAATATTACTTTATCTTAGACTCTCTGAACCTGGAATTTCTTTGTTTAAAAATAAAAGCAGTTATACAGAAACACCATTCATGAAAGTCAGAGGATATGAAGTGACTTAAGGGTAAAAATAAATAAATAAATAAATAAATTAATTAATTAATCAATCAATCAATCATTGCACTACTTGCAATTTTACTTTTTTACACCACAATTTACTGGCATATTCTGCCTGTTTTGTACTACTACAGAGATGCCAATCAAGGTTAAAATGCTGATCTATTCAAGAAGATTAAAATATTACTGCAGTGATACACAATATACTTGCACCAGTTTTTATCACAGAAAGACCTGAAAAGGAAGAGGAGGAGAGGAAATACCAACCTTAGACAAGCTTTTTGCTAGTAGTAAGATAAAGTACTAATCAGAGAATGAGGTGTCATAATAGGCTGGCATATGACATCAAAAACATGGCATATGACAAAGCAATCAATCAAATCAGCCACCTAGTCCACATGATTTACTTTAAGTGCTGAAAGAACTCATGAAGTAGCTGAGCAGCTCTCAGAAGCATGTACTCTTGAAAGACATCATTATGACCCAAACAACCACGAGTAGGAAACACATTTGAACTGCTTGGAATCCAAGGCTCAAGGCCAGTCGGCTGTACGTAAACCTCTGTTAAGGCTGCTGGCAGAAATCTTGATTAAATACAGATTTGTGAAAGACTACAATATGCAGTTTAACTAGCAGAAGTTTTTTTGAGAAAAGCCAAATAGAATTTTAAAAATTATGAACGTGTGTCAAGAAGGTAGTGGACAAAGAAAGCAACACAACTTTCTCAAGTTTCCAAGCACTTAGTTTCATATAAAACTGTACTGAAAGCAAACCAACATTTTAACTTTACTTGTCTTCATTCCAGAACTAATTTCTGATCTGTGTTTGTTCGGTTTTGGCATAGTTTTATACAGAACTAGATAAACAGAATGCTGTTCTTCATAACTCATTAATTATGCAAGCATCAAAGATGTACCCTATAGATACTGCAATTCTAGTAGGATTTTGTTCCTATTGTAGACTCTGGCAAAGCTCACATACAGGCATCAAATATATTTCAAGGGATATCATTAACTTCTAAACACTGAGTAAGTGGAAATTATTTTTAGAGTCAGAAGAAAGCTAAGAATGAGACTGACTTTCAAAAAAAATAAATAAATAACGGTTGGAACCAAAATCCAGAGAAGGTTAACTAAACAAGATACTATTAGAAAGACTGGTGAGGAATATTGAACACAATATTTGAGCAACAATACTGTATAGGAGTTAAGCTACATAATGTTCAACATATGACAATAAAATATTCTGAATTAGCATAGCTAAAAAAAAAAAAACCCAAGGGATTTCTGATAACTCAAGCCTCAGCTCATTTCAAAAAGGCAAACAAGATTCTATAATAAGCAACGGCATGCATGATACAGAAAATAAATTTGAGCTATATGACAGTATTTTCTTTGGACTACTGAATTTTTCAAAGAAAAAAACTGCTCCAAACTTAGAAAATTTAAAGGAAGAGGCAAGAACAATTAATGATATCTAAGTATGCTCACATATGGAGCTTCAGATCTTGGGCAAAACTTAATGTGTGAATAATGAACCACAATTTAAAAACAAATTAACTTCATGAAGGCCCCTCAGGAACTTTTATTCCTTCTGTCTTAAGGAACTGGAAAATCCTAATTATTACAATGACAAAACTATTAAGAGGAAATGTGAGTCTTCCCATAAGAAGGCAAAAGATTCAGCAAGACAGAAAAAAACCTGGACATGTACATAATTAACTATCTACAGCTAACATTAAGATTAGTCTCTCATACTTCAGAAGCCCTCTTGCCTTCTCATAGACATTAACTGATGATACCCTGCTAAGAGGGACAAATCTGCCTACTATCTGGTAATATGATCTAGATTGAACAGCTAAAGCCACCTAACGTGTATACTGATACATTCCTGGTTCATTTGGGGCTGGGTACTAGCATATATGACATAACACACTGCATGAGCCTCAGCTCTGATTCAGTTTGGCTATGCCATATTCCTAAATGCAGCCAAACCATTTTTACTACTTCATTTTGCAAGCTCTGTGCAAAGCAGTCAGAGAATACCAGTTCTCCTTCTGCCTTATACTACTGAAAAAGCCAAGGAAGCTGCATTCCTTTATACTCCTCTTAGTAAAAAATCAAAAATAAAAAAAATTTTTCAATCCCAATTGCTTTCCTCCATGTCCCCACCACTTTCTACACTCCTCCGCAAAAGATTACTGTAGTTTTCTCACTCTTCTCTTTCACATACAAGTTTGAGATACATTCAGTGATCTTCACAACACATCATGTATTATTAGGACCCCTCATCTCTTCATCCATTAATGTGATTTGTAACTGAGCTTTAAAAACAAAACAGTCTAAATTTGGATTTTGCTTTTTCTTGTTTGTGGGTTTTTTTTTTCTAATTACCTTGGTAATTACTATTATTACTTTAAAATGAAACTGATCTACCCTCAAATAAAGTTATGGCTCTGCATGCTTCCAGAGACTGGGAATACTTAAGAAACTGGATGAATGAACGCAGTCATTACCTCTAAAATCAGACTAAGCTACTGTGAATTCAAAAAATTCTATAAATCACATTCTCTTCATCCACACAAAGTATCTTGCTCTATTAAGCACAGCACTTGATCTTTGTGTCTCTGATAACACTGGGTCACCATTTAGAACCAGGATCTTGGCATGACACACACAGCTATATAGAGCTTGATCTGTTTAAAGGCATCTCTCCGCGGACATTGCCTCTTGGCCTAAGTCCTGGTACGAACTATGGAAGGTGGGAGCTGTTACAGGAACAGGCAGTTCTTTTTATGGAATTCTCTGAAGAAGTATATATTCTCTCTCTTTCTCTCTCTCTGTAGACCTTCAGCTGAGGCAAAAAAATAATCAAATGTAGGTGATCTTTAATAAGGAAGTTTGAAAACTCTCACTATTCCACTAAAATTATAGCAATAGTCCTGAGTACTCAATTTTTGGAAGAACTATCTCAACATTCACTTCTAGTTCCAAGTACATTTCTTACATTTAGATACACACTACCATATTCATTCTTTATCAAATAAAAGCAACAATTTTGAAGAAAATCTACCATTTCTCTGTATGATTTAATCTTTGATTTAAGTGTAAAACTTAGATTAGTTTACTTAGTTTAATTCTGAAACTGGATAAACACAATATACGCCTAAGCCTTCATTCAACAGGTTGTTTGCCTTGTTGGTTCATAAGTACCCAAGAGGGACTTCTTCCCTATGCAAATTTTTTAATACTGTCCTCTGTGATCTTTGGAAGCACAGTAAACAGTGGTTACAAACCGCTGTGTTAATGAAAATAATTAAATATTTTATCCAGGCTGACAATGGACTCAAATACTATTATGGATTGTTGTGCAGAAAATGAAGGGAACTGTACATCTCTAGAGGAGTCCTGTTATTTTCCAAGCATTGCCCTCAGTTTCCTAATACATACCCTCATGAGCTCTACTGTGAAAGGATGTGACTTTTATAACTAATCAGAGTTGAACAGCTATGTTAAGGACCAATTTGTCACTGCACACAGATAGCGCTACTAATAATAGGCACTGAAAATAGGAATTCAATATTGATACTTCAGTAATACACTGTGTGATCAGCACTGCTGAACACTTGGCAGGAAAGCTTGAGGCTACAGAAAGACTGAAAAAGATTAACTCCAAGTGAAGGTTTGTTTGAAGTACTGAAAAGTGGGGTTAAAGTGTTTTGCAGATAACGTAAATTCTTACCCAGCCTTATAGGCTACTGCAAAGGTTGGAAGTATAAGATTTTATTAATGCTACGTTATGTTTGATCACTTGTATGGAATAAACCTATCGATTAGCAAAACATACAAGATTGTATGATCAAGTATGTAATCACCAAATGAAACAGAAAAGGGAAATATAAAATATCTATTAGTTGCATGTTATGATCTTTTGTGTTCAGTTTTGGTCCCTGCTATACAAAAAAGATGTGGCCAGGCTGGAGAGGGTCCAGAGAAGGGCCACAAAGATGATCAAGGGACTGGGAAGCCTGGCACATGAGGAAAGGCTGAGAGAACTGGGTCTGTTCAGCCTTGAGAAGAGAAGGGTTGAGGGAGAGCTTATCACCATGTTCAAGTATTTAAAGGGTGACTACAAAGAAGATAGAGACTCCCATTTTACAAGGAGCCGCATGGAAAAAGTGGAGGGGTAATGGGGACAGATTACTTCTGGGGAGATTCTGATTGAACTGAAGAGGAAAATCTTTCACAGTGAGAACAATCAGCCACTGGAATAATCTCCCCAGGGAAGTGGTGGACTCCCCCACACTGGACACTTTTAAGATTCAGTTGTACAGGGTGCTGGGCCATCTTGTCTAGACTCTGCTTTTGCCAAGAAAGGTTGGACCAGATGATCCTTTCCAACCTGGTATTCTATGATTCTGTGATTCTTCACAGTGAATGATGTGATGAACTTTTCATACTCAAGTATATTCTGGTCAAGAAAAATCAGCATTCTTACATTATGAAACAGACAAAAAGGAACAAATACTCATCTAGAACATTAATTAGACCTCCACTCTGAAAAATGCTGTATATAGTATTCAAGATGGCACTAACATAAAAAGTTGTTTTACTTTTCAACTCTGTCCTGTTAGCTTCTTCAGTAGACAGATAGTATTTGATAAATACTTTTTTGTAACTTCTAATATTGCTTCTCTGATCTACTAGTTTATCCTCTCTATACTTTGGTAAAATTTCAGTCTGACTTCACAGTAGTTACACCCTCCTCAAGATCATAAAAATGTTCAACTGATAGGACTCAGAGATAAGCTTACTGTTCAGTGGTTTCTGGGTATCTGCATTCCCTTCTCCTTCAAATCCTGAGGGCTGGTCTTCTACCTTAACAGTTGTCTTTTTCGACCTTGTCCTGTCATCTTCATCTTCACTATCTGCTGTGTAAAGACTTCGATCTGTAAACGGGCATCTCTCATCTCTGTCTCAGAAGAAAAAAAAAAAAATCATGTTATCCTTACAAACCTGAAGCAATTGTTTTCCTTTCATTAGTTACAACACACTCTGCATATACAACAGTAACATTCTCTTATCTCTTCATTACAAATTGTACATATTCTCATTTTACTCCCTGTACAACTGTCATTTCCACAAAAATGCAGTTTTACATCAGAATATTTTAAATTTCCATCACTCCAATAGATGGATACAAAACAACCATTTCTACTTTGAAGCATTCCCTTCGGTACAAACCCAACTGAGCAACTGAATGAAATGCTGTTAACAAAGGAACATGTGAAGAATATCCTCTTCACTCCATAACCATGGCTCCACTAGGGGACAGCAGACACAACAGGCAACACATTCCTTCTATATTCCTAACATGAATCTTACTGGTACAAGAGAACTTAGATCTCCACAAACAGAAAAGAAGTGTTATTAATAATTCACATGCTCCAGACCATAATGACTAGGAAGAAGTGATCCACAATCAACCCTTTGTACCTAATTATTCTTCCATTTGACAGCAGAAGGCGAAGATCATTGTCTTTTGCTCGCCACTCAGGTACTGTAGAAGATGGCTGAAAGGGCTTGTTAAACCTCCCGTTCAGTTTTGAGCTTGTGGTATCCTAAAGAAGTAAAAGCAATGTTGCTTATTATTTATTTTTATAAATTCAATTGTTTTTTTGTGTTCCACAAAAGCTTAAACTCAGCACCAGGATGGTTTCCTTCCTGATAATTATCTGAAGAAAGCTCAGACAAAACATGTTTGGATGTAAAAAACAGCAGACAGCATTATCTCCTTCCTTGAATCACCTATAGTCTCCTGAAGCATCTAAACCAACTACAACTTCACTATAATACTTCTTTTATGTTGTTTTTGGAGAATTATACCTGTATTCAGAACAAAGAAATACCAATAGAATCAGGCAAGTCAAAAGCTGGTCTGGATTGGGTATCTGGTCCCTGGAATTAGTATTCCAGAACTGGTTTATAGGACAGTAAAACATCAGTAAAAGTAACCTGCCATAAGCAGAATTTTCTTAGCTCAAAGCAATTTACATTTGACATATACTCTAAAGCAATCAGCAATATGCTTATGTGCCAAACATGTAAAATAATTTTATCTTTTTTACAAGTCAATACTGATACTGAACAATATATTTCTACATTAAATGACAATGACTAACACTCCTAAACATTTGTTTGTAGCAATGAACTGCACAGGTTAACTATTTGTGGTAAATTTTAAGTTCAGCTTCCTGCCTTTGGGGCTAAATCTATGTCTCTTGTTCATGCCTTATGAAGGTCAATATAAGGATCCAAATAAGTATTTCTCCACTATGATAGTCCATCTTGACCCAAGTAAATTTGTCAGTGTTTCTTATTCTCAGAAAGCTACTAATTTCCTTTCATAAAGCTTACTTATTTCCATTCTCTCACTCCTTCCATTTCTGTTGCTGTTTTTGGAAATAAGGTCATCAAACCTCAAAAAAATAGTTTTTCAAGAGACTACATTTTGCTCATTCACTCTGTTATACCTTTGTAATACAACCACAGCCCCACAATGGAGACCAAAGGCAGCCATAGGCTTACTGGTAGGGAGGTACAGTCATACAGTAAATAGGAACATGACTGAAAAACAAAGCTAATCAAAATATAGTAACTCAACTGTAAGAAGCAGCTATCTAAAAGCACGTAGCAGGCTGGCTCAGCCTCACCAAAAGAAGGCTTTGCAGGCTCCCTTTTCTTTACAGAAGTGATTCAAAATAGTACTTCATAGCTGCAGATGTCCTACTTCAAAAACTACTTGAAGTAGGTAGCAAATTCACCGTGCTTTCTGAACCAAAAGGCTGAAGGAACCTCCACAGAAAAATTATCAAGAAACAGAGAAATTCCTATCAGAAAAACTTGAAAGAAAGAAAGAAAGAAACTGAAAACAAATTTATCCATATTTCATATGACAAAGCATAGTAGCCTATATTCTTATGCATGTTAAAAGCTTTTCCCTTTCAACAGAGATTAGAAATCTACTTTTTTTTTTTTCTTGCTCATAACTTAATACTTGCCTCCTCCCACGGTGACATCTCCAGTCTTTTCAGTACCTCCCTAGTGTGGAGTTCCAGGATGTCCAGATTAGAAGGAGTTTTGGTAGCATGGTCTCGCAGTTTCCTCACCCTTCGTCTGGAGTGGTGAGGGGAAGCTGTTTCATGCGAAGACCGTGAAGTTGGACACACACCAAGAATTCCCTGAGTTTTAACTAGTTTGCTGTTTTCCTCCTTTAATCAAAAACACATATTTCAGAATAGTCTCATAGCAGTAAATTCATGTAAATTCATGTATTTAAGTGCTGCTTCTTATTAATCTAATTAAATTTAAATAATATGAATAAAATTGCTAGACTTTTAGAGAACTACTACATATTTCCTACGAATTTGATGTGCAAAGCTTAGTTCTACTGCACCTCTTTCCTGTTTAGGGCTTTAATACTCTCCCATAACAGTAGTGCTTAACACCAAAAGTTACCACCAAAATATAAGGTTTTATTCATGAAGGCAGCATAAGGCAAAGATGTATTATACCCAACAAATCACATCCCTCTTCAGTTCTCAGAACTGTTCTCTCCACATGCAAATGTGAGAATTTTTCAAGAATCAATATTCATTAAGGGATAAAGGATCAAAACACTGGTACAGGAGGGGAAAAAAGAAACTAAAGAACCATTCACTACATAACAAATAGCAACAACATGTAAGAAAAAAGAGCAAAAGAGATAACAACTGGAATAAAACTAACAAACAAGAGGGTAGGAGAATGGAATATGCACAGAATTTCAAATTAAATTATTTAACAACATATTCATAGTAATTACTGCAACTACTTATAACTGAGAACATTTTAGAAATACTGAGCTACAACTAGTTTTAACATTAAAAATATTTTTAAAAAAACAAACAACCATAAAAAAACCCTCACTATATATTTTCTTTATCTGAAATGCCCAGAGCTTAGTATTCCCAAAAGTCTTCCTCTTGATCTTCTATTATTAAATGAATGTTAAATAAAAGGTGAACACAGTCAATAAGAAGCATAACTACTATGGAATTCCCTGATTCAAAGGGTTTTTTCCTGCAGGCTTATGTAGGATTGCCTCTGTTCTTACCTCTACAGAACGAATCACTTTGGAAAGCTCTTTTATGAGATGCCCAGGCCTAATGTTGTCTGGAATTTCAAAGGCATGTTCTGTTACAAGCTGTATGCAGAAAGGGAAGAAAAGATACTTAATTTTTCAGATAAAAGTGGAAGTAATACAAAATAAACAAATCTACGGGGGAAAAAATTAAGGTAAAAAACCATATTAATTTCTGTAATAAGGACTGCAAGCTGCCAGGGCAGATACATGCGCACGCACTGAAGCTCCCAGTCCAAGCTTTATAACACAGCAGACATCACTTAATGTGTTTAAGAATCAAAACAAGGGGTAATACAAAGCCATACTGACAACCACTTAATTTTTTTCCCCCCCCCAGTACCATAATCAGCTTCTTTTTTTGGCTTTAGCAGTAATAGAGCCACACTTCAGAAACTCATCATAGTCACAACCTTAAAACAAGCTTAAGACTAAGGGAATTTCACTATGGCAAAAATTTATTCTAAAGAGCAAATCAAGAATAATAATCAGTAAGCAACATGTAGATTTTTAGACATCTGCCTCACATTTCACTTTTAAAAATTACCCTCTTAGCTTACTTAGAATCCAGTAGGTTGGAAAAAGTAATTCAAAAAATCATTCCCTATAAAAAAAAATTTAGTAAGTCGTAACAGTTTATGTTCCCTTTAATCCTCTAAAACAGTTAGAGACAGACTTCATATATAGAGATTTTATATATATATATATTTATATATATATATATATATATAAACAATCTGAGTAAGTCCACTCTACAGTTAGATCTAGTAAAAAATGTTTAATATTTTTATGTATAGTTTAAATGTGCCTCAAAACACATTTATTAGAATTAAACAGACAAAAGAGCACTCACACATAGACCAGAATGACTGACATGAATTCTGCCACCACTTTAATCGACTATTTAAATGGGAAAACACCCCACAAACATTTTCAGCTACCCACACTTCAAAAATGAGATTCAGTAGTAAAATTATTGCTAGAAGCAGTTTGATACTCTATGTGCATTTCATTGAACCTGGCTTCCCCTCAGTCATTAAAATGAATGCTCCATACTCCCAAAAAACAACCAACATGGATTTATAATCAATAGTATAATAATTAATTTCAGTGCTATTAATTCTATAGGAAATCATAAATCAGCTGCTACAATTTACCGTTGTTCATTGTCATTCTTTGAATGCATCACCTCTACACATTCACACTTTGGAACACAACACCTTTATCACGAAACATGTTATCATTTTTCCAGCAAGTTACTGGTCATTTTAGGACCATTCAGTCCTTTCTATTTAACAACTTCACTCTCCCAAAAGCCTTCCTGCCCATGAAGACTTCAAGAAATGACCTATGCAATCCTCCAAAACACCAATTTCAAATTTTCTCTGCTTTAAAAATACTGAAAAACTCTCCTAATACAAACACAGTTTATAGAAGCACATTATTTTGCCAGTATTATTTACAGTAACTTCGAGCAAAGTAAGTTCCACTGGCAAGTGCACTTGTTTGCCACTATAAAAGGTATCTGTCTACACGAAAGCTTTCTCACTTATGCTGTGGCAGAGTAATTATTAAAGGAAAAAAAAAAAAAAAGAAAAGAAAAAAACATCCACCCAAGCAACTTAAATATGCTAACAAATTCAAATGAATATATAACCTACCAGTATGATAGAAGGAAAGGATGGGCAGAAAATACAAATACCTACAGATGCTATGTCTGAAAAAAATTTTCATCATTATTAAATAACTTGGTTTTCAGTTGTCTCTGCATACTGGTTCTTGGAAAAGGAACAAGCAGCCTTTGGGACTGAGGAATTCTCTTGTACTAGGGAGAACAGTAGCAACAAAATGGTCTAAGTATGTCAGATGTAAATTGCTGGTAAATAAATTAGTGGTAAAAAGCTATGATTCATTCAAGAGCTTCAAGAAATGGTTTTGTAAATGTTGGAAATATACAGAGGAAAAAGAAACTTGTTTTAAATCAAGAGATACAGATAAAAAAAAAAATGTCCCAGTAGGTAAATGAATCCACTCATCTTTGGGGACGCATTACAACGAAGTATATCAATATTTGAAAATGCACACACACAGAAAAATAACATAAAAATAGTAACCCCCACACCCCTCTCTCCTTACAAAAAAAAACCTGATTTTTTTTTTTTCTTTTACAACAGTTATTAATAGATTTTTTTTTAAAAAAACAGAACAGTTGTCGAAAATAATCTTACTGGTACATGAACCAAACGTCTGAAAAACTGAATCTGAGACCTTTTGGTTATGCAAGCTGGAAGGAAGCCAGAGCTAAAATCCAAGAGCTCAGACGACTGGATAGGTCATCACCATTATTTTGTCTATCACCTAACAGGCAGACTGATGATCTGCACCAAAGTAAACTGAGGATTCACATACTGATAAAGCCTTGCACAAACTGAACTCAAATCAAGACATGAAAACTAAAATCATTTTAGCACCACTCAATCTCTGTTCTCAGTATCTTGTAATTTTTGGCAGTTTTTAAATACTGCAGAAATGAAGACACACCATTGTCCTGCTGAAGATCAGTTTAAAATTCTCCAGCAAATAATTTAAAACAATTCATTAAGATAATTTACATGTATTCAAAAGACATACTCCATGATACAAATGTGAAACCTCATGAGCAGCTTCTCATCTGAGGAGTATTCAATTGTCTTTTTTTTTTTTTTCAGAATCTGTCTGAAATGCCGAGCATGAACAGATCATACAGCAATGCACAAAGCTCCTCCTGTCTTCAGCTGCATACAACTACAATCCCATCACGCACATGGCTTACTGCAAAGAAAAGATCAGCTCACTTACGAAGCAGTAGCTAGAAAAGATGAACATAAGGTATAAAACATGATAGCTAGTGGACAGCAGACAACACTGGGACAAGATCACTGATGCTGTGCAGTTTCCTCCCAATTGAAGCACCTGTTCAGCCGGTTGTTTAGGAATACTCACAGGTCTCATTAATAAGTATTCAGAATGCAGCATGTGCAACTTTTTTTCCCCCCCAAAAAAAGTAGGAAACATATCACATTCTAGATGAAGTGTTAATCAAACTACTAAATGAGCTACTAGACTGTACATGTAAATGCTACAATACTATACTACAGCAATCTAGAAAAGACAAATTCCAATCCAATTTCAAATTAAAATAAGGATTTATACAGACTATGTTTGATCTTATGTATCAGCAGTCTGATTATTTGGCTTTTTATCCGTATCACAGATACAGAGATCGCTTGGATTTACACATGGTTTAATAGCTTAGGCACAATATCCTGTAAATACTGCTACACTGCTTACTAGCTACTTCTGATCCAGATGAAGAGACTGGAGGACCAACTCAGAGGTGTTACAGAGTGCCAGCAAAGGTTCACCTGGAATCAGCAGTGCTACACAGGCTGGATCCTAGAGGATTCCACACAGAGTAACCACCCCTGAATCTGCACCTCGTGGTCAGTTCCATGAAGCCCATTTTGTTGGATGCAGCATTGTGCAAATATCATACCTGTTGCACAGTAAATTCTCTTACAAGGAGAACTTGTGGGCAGAAAGATCAAACAGATCTTCAAGAAACAGTTCAAGTCAGCATGTCCAGAAACAAACTAGAATTAATAAGATCAGTCAGAAACAAACTGCCTGTCAGTGAACAGCACTTCCAGAAGCACAGGTTCCAAGAGGACTTACTAGCTCAGGCACATGAAAAAACACACGGAGTTATGACAGATCCAGTGTTGTGCCAAAACAAATAAGCCTTCCTGGAGAGCAGAGCACCAGAAAATCCAGGATAGACAACATATTAATGATTTTACAAGAGTCAGCCAATGTTCAGCAGGGACAGCATTCAAATGAAGTTAATATCCTCACCTGAATCTAAACTGACTCTTCAGCAATACAGGTGTACATGAAATGTGCTCTCCAAAGCATTGACATTAATGGAAAATGCTAAATATCAGGACTTTCCACCCCTCCATTGCCTCAGACTAGGATGAATCAACTATATAAACACATCTGCTAGGAAAAAAAAAAAGCCCTACTGTATCAGCTTATCCTCTAGCATTCTTACAGTGAACCAAGATTCTACTTCCATCAGTTACAACACAAGAGTTTAACTAGTCTAAAAAGATTTTATTAGCATAACGGAATATAAAATTGTCATGATGATTCTTCCCCAGATCAGCAGCACATACTCTCCATTCATTCTTTCAGTATTCGTTAACAGATAAAAATAATCTTAAACTTTAAAAGGGCACAGACCTTTCTTTACTTCTAAATCAAAACAAAGCTCACCAAAATAGCAAACAAAATCATGTATACTTACTTCTTTTTTCATCCATAATTTTAAAGCAGTAAGTAAAGCCTTCACTCCTTGCACTAAATAGCTTGGAGGCTGGAAACCATCTTCCCTCAGTTCTAGAAAGGATACAGATATCAATTTAGTAACACTAACAGTGAAAACAATACAATGATACCTACCACACAGCCCGTAAAGCTGCCATTAAGCAACAATACAAAAAAGGAAAAATTGTGCAAACAAACGAAACATGACATCCTGTATTTGTGTACATATTATGACAAAAAAACAAACCAAAACAAACAAGTGAACCCTAAAGTGATTCTCCATAAAATCTTCTTTTTTTGACTTATATAATACTTGTGTGAATTAGGGATAGTTTACAACATACTAAAGGTCAATTAGAACAAAACAGATCTAAAATACAGAACAAGAGAAAGCATATTTGAAGAAATAGATCACTTCTATTTCATTCAGAGATACTTTATTCAAAGGGGACCAGAAGGATGTGGGATGTATCTCTAAATTAGAATTCCTACTGCTTATTCCCATCCATACAGCAAATGGTTCACACTAGCACACTTTCACTCCCCAAACATTTCTGTCACACTTCCAATTATCACAGTTCTCCCTCACATACTTTACATCATTTTTCCTCCCAAAATCAAAGGGGGCGAGGGCTGAAATCACTCAGATACAGAAACTGCTCTTCTTAAGAAAGCTGGTACTCCCAAGCAATCACAATTTCTTTTCAATTTTCTCTTTTCCTTTGTGGCATATATTAAAAAAAAAAAAAAAAAAAAAAAAAAAAAAACATAAACAGTCAAGAGTAGATTGTAACCTCTTCCCATGTACCTGACAGTATTTCCACTTGTCAGTAGCAAATGAACCAACACTAGAACTATTTGGGTCACTTTATTCCCTTAAAAGAATACACTAATAAAACACTGTTCTTATGGATAATATATTAGTCCATTGGCAGAAAAAGGGAAGCTCTGTTACTAAACACCTGTTCCCTCAAATATGCCTCCCACTTGTTAAAGAGTACAAGAAGGAGTGACAGGCCTTTGAGTTGCAGCAGAAGTCTTCCTGCCCACTAGCTGACTCAGTTGATAAAATTGAGAATACAATGCAGCATCACAGGTTGGATTTTTAACCTCAACAGAAAAGACTGCATGACAGAAAAGTAATCAAAATTAATGAGTATCCGATAGATGAACAAGTTACCTATTCCGAAACCCCAAGAACTACAAGGAAAAATAGTTTAGGTGAATGCCACAACACTTATAATATCATAAAACACTTCTTACCAATGAAGAGACAAAATCAAAATGTTTATGACCCTGATACAATTTTATAAGAAGAACCAGGAAGATACCTTGTATTGATTTTGCTTACTGACCTGGGTAACACTTGAATGCTTACTGCACTCAACATTTTACAAATTGATCATCATTATTACTTTTCACAACCAAACTATCAACTTTTAGTTATAAACCAACAGATTCTGATGAGCAAACACCTAATTCACATGAGTCTTGATGCCAAACTGCAATATAATCTTCACTCTAGCCATGGAAACCTCAATTTTTACTTTTTATGATGTGTTTATCGATCATAGCATTGTTCTGCTACAAAGTATCTGCTAAACCATACATCAAAAATAACATGAGAATAAGCTTCATATCCCCTAAGATGCAAGTCACAAGAGGCTCCTAGTCTACTTACTCAAGGAGTCATGGGATAAAAAGAGGAGGGGGAATAAGGGGGGAATGAACATGGGACACAACTCATAGTTAGCCAGATGATAGAGAAACATATACTGCAGCTCTTCCAGCAGGAATGCTCCTATATCTTCTGACAAGTTTGTAAATTTTAAATATGCAGGACTGAGACCAACCAAAGCAAGCTTTCAAGAAAAAAATACTCTTTTCTTGGAAGGAAAAATTTTCTGCAAGTTTGTTCTATTTGGTAAGAATTTTGAGTTTCTTTAGATTCATCCAGAAGCTTTAAATGCTCATTTAGAAAACAAGGGTTGTTCAAATGCCTTCCTTTGTTGAAAGCAGATAGATAATTTTCAATAGCTATGACTGTTTTCATATTAGAAAAAAGTTATATGAGATTTTGTTCTTTTCCAAAGCAGAAACTGAATTCAGCAGGCTCTTCTGAAGGTTGATTTCTCTCGTTTGAAATGCATCATTTGGAATATGACATTTATTATCAGGATGAAATAGAGCAGGCAGAAGACAAGATATTTGAGGAAAGGAAGGTAAAGCCAAACAGACACTCTCTCAAGCTCAATTACTCATGGGTACAGATATAGGAATTACGGGACTAGTTGAGGAAGTCTGGAAAGGACTGGCAACTGTCAGAAACAAGAGGCTGTCAAGATGTCTATTGATAAACACTGATATAAATGATTTAACACAGCTCATAGGAACTGATGCATCTTTCCTACAAAAGGCCTCACAGACACCTTTCCCTTCACAAAGAGCAGAAGGTAACAGGCAGTTTAACTGAAAAGGACAAAAAAAATGGTACAAGTGTAAGAAAACCTCTTCATTTAGTTAGGAAGCCACTAAGAAGTAACCCACAGATATGCTAGCGGCATCATTTGGAGAGTCATTTGTTGAGAGAAGGAGAGAAAGGCCTTTGACACCGTTTCCCACAGCATTCTCCTGGCAAAACTGACTGCTCAAGGCTTGGACAATCACATGCTTCACTGGGTAAAAATCTGGCTCGATGGTCAGGCCCAAAGAGTTGTGGTGAATGGAGTTAAATCCAGTTGGCAGCCGGTCATGAGCGGTGTCCCCCAGGGCTCGGTTTTGGGACCAGTCCTGTTTAACATGTTTATTGATGATCTAGAGGAGGGGATCGAGTGCACCCTCAGTCAGTTTGCAGATGACACACAGTTGGGTGGGAGTGTTGATCTGCTCGAGGGTAGGGAGGCTCTGCAGAGAGACCTGGACAGGCTGGAGCCATGGGCTGAGCCCAACTGGAGGAGTTTCCATAAGGCCAAATGCCGGGGGCTGCCCTTGGGCCACAACAACCCCCAGCAGCGCTACAGGCTTGGGGAGGAGTGGCTGGAGAGCTGCCAGTCAGAGAGGGACCTGAGGGTGTTGATTGACAGCTGGCTGAACAGGAGCCAGCAGTGTGCCCAGGTGGCCAAGAAGGCCAATGGCATCCTGGCTTGTGTCAGCAATAGCGTGGCCAGCAGGGACAGGGAAGGGATCTCACCCCTGTACTTGGCTCTGGTGAGGCCGCACCTCGATTCCTGTGTTCAGTTTTGGGCCCCTCACTACAAAAAGGACATTGAGTGACTCGAGCGTGTCCAGAGAAGGGCAACGGAGCTGGTGCAGGGTCTGGAGCACCTGTTGTACAGGGAGCGGCTGAGGGAACTGGGGGTGTTTAGTCTAGAGAAGAGGAGGCTGAGGGGAGACGTCATCGCCCTCTACAGCTACCTGAAAGGAGGTTGCAGAGAGCTGGGGATGAGACTCTTTAACCAAGTAACAAGCGATAGGACAAGAGGGAATGGCCTCAAATTGCACCAGAGAAGGTTTAGACTAGATTATCAGGAAGCATTTCTTTACAGAAAGGGTTGTTAGGCGTTGGAATGGGCTGCCCAGGGAGGTGGTGGAGTCCCCATCCCGGGAGGTATTTAAGACTCGGGTCAACATAGAGCTGAGGGATATGGTGTAGTTGGGAACTGTTAATGTTAGGTTAATGGTTGGACTGGATTATCTTCAAGGTCTTTTCCAACCTAGACGATTCTGTGAAAGCTTGTCAAAAGGTACTCAAATATCTTAAATGATATTGAAGAAGCCCGAGTGAGAAACTGATGCCACTGAAGTAAGTTTTCTATCTTTCTTAAGAAGGTCTTTTCAGATAATGGCAAACTAATTTTATTTGGGTGGTAGTATAAATGCACTGTGCCAGTATCTCAGATACTCTGTCCTGATAATCTAGAATATTTTCATGACCAGATACATCATCAGCACTGAATAAAAAACATTAAATAGTTCAAAGGTTCCAGTAGCATGCTAGAAAGTGTTAGTTACATGCATCACCAAGTGCACTAAGAACCAAGAACTGAATGCACTAAACTAAGAACTGCTGGATCGAGAACTGTCACAATGCAGCATTCACTAAAATCTGGTTAAAAAATAATGCAATTTTAAAAGAAAATCCAAGTCTATAGTTTTTCAGTTTAGAAAGCTTCCTTTGTTCACACACCAGCAATATAATTTTCTCCATTATCAATGAAGAGAGACAAAAATAAAAATAAAAGCAGATACATGTATATGTTAAAACAAAACAAGGATTACCTTTCAATGTTTCCAGTAAGTTTTTGGCCACAAACCAACAGATGGCTTCAAAGAAAGGAAATTTGAAAAGATCTGGAGTTTTTAGCCTCTTCTCCATTTCATAACACCTGAATAGAAATATTACAAAACATGAATGTTTTATTTACCAAATTCATTATTCAATTATGCAATCATTCAAATTGACACAATGTTAAAAAAAACAAAACAAAAACAAACCATGGCCATGATAAATAAAAGAAGTCAAGTACCACATAGTTAAACCCCAACAAGACCACAGACAAGATTGAACTCTGGTCTCATCCAGGTTCTGACCTTATCAGGTTTGACTGAGGCACTTCTAAGAATAAAGTTGGACTTCATAAAACTAGGATACAAACCCAATGTGTGATCTTTTAACAGATGGAATTTTATCAGGATTCCACTGTAATAAATAAAAACAAAATGTTTAGAAGACAGCTCCGCATCTTGGACAAAAACTAAATACAGCTGCCCGTAGAGCAATGCTGATTTGAGGACGCTCATTTCAACTCTGTGTCGCACACCTGGGCTTGCTCATTTTTGTTTTATTCACTTACACTAATCTCCAAAGTAGAGTTTTCCTTTCTTTTATTTTTCTTTTATTCACTTAAATTCTTGTGTACCCTTCATTTTGCTTTTGAAGCAAACTTTGCAGAAGTGAAATAAGAGTACGTGCTTGATAACATTCTAACTGAAAATGCCACTATTGTCTGTTTGAGAGTCTGTACCAATTTGATCTTGGTTAAGAGCATGAAGAAAAATATTATCCTGCTAACTGAAGAAAAGGTATAGGCAAAACTGAAACTAACCTGAGCTGCATGCCAATATTGAGGTTGTGCAAAAAGTTTCCTCCAAAAGCCATACAATCCTGAGACGTGAGCACTGCGTGAATCCAGCCTAAAATGACAGATTCTAAAACTTAATACATACATATAAATTACTCTGTTTCTAAATACATATGTAAGTAAAAATTATATATCTGGAAACATAAAAAACAAATTTGTATTCTGTGCTAGGAACAAGTAATTAAATTTTAACATGTACATTACAATGTTTCAGAAATCTAGTGGAACTGTAGTTTTCTGAAGAAGTTAATATTAAGACATTTTTCACTGATGGAGGAGGAATGCAAGACCACCAGTAATTTTCAAGCAAAAATTCCCAAAAGTTTTCCCTCCAATCAACACAAATAAGCAAGTCAGGAGAGGAAGAATATACTGAAAAGAAGATAAAGTCATAAAAATAAAACAGAAATTATATTTGTATCAACAGTTATCTGTTGCTTAAAGTAACTGAGCTGTTTGCACAACATAAAAAAGTCATATAGTGATCCTGAAGTTTCTTAAATAGGAATTCAGAAGTAGTTTCATTAATTATTCTAAATACAGCCATGCTAATTCCAGTGAAATTACGATCGGTTTAAAAGCCAGCCTAGGCACTCTGACTATATAAATTTGTCATATAATTGAAATATTGTCCTTGTGAACTCCACTATTCAACATGGCAAAGCACAGCCAACATTAAACTATCAATCTAGCTGATTAGTACTGGATCGCTTCAAGTGAGTACACAAAAGAACATATGATATAGCTTCCTGATTAAAAACAGTTAGCTTTATAATTTACACTATGCAACTTTAATCTAAATAAACTAAAACCAGAGTTTCTTCTTTCAAGATTTGTATTCTGATTTTGCATGCATACAGATAATCTTTTGACAGAAGATGAGCTGGCCACACGTTTGCAGATTACTTTGTGGTTGGACTGAGTATAGCCAAGATGTCCAAATAGAGGAAGCTCCCCAGCTTGAGACAAGATCAGATCAAATCACTCACAACTACATATTGCAAACTACCATTAAAACCACGCCCTAATTCAGTTTAGAACAACCAGATCTAGTTGTTGTGATACAACATGTAAAAAGACCTGAAACCTAGCAACTATGCTAAGCAACATGCCTACTACATTGTCTGGGAAGGAAGTAAGAGTGGTATATGCAAGAAATGTAAAACACAATGGCACATGCAACCTGAAGGGGATTTTTAGTTAATATTGTTCAGCTCTTTGAGAAGTACAGTGCAAAGAAGATTGCCTTGAACTACCAGCTGCATTTTGCCCTTGTCAATATGGTTTCAATTTTTCACTCTTATCACCATCACAGTAGATTAATACCTCTGACTCCAAGAAATATGTGTACTTCAATCCTTTAAACACACACCTCCCCTGGCACTGACAAAAGTGACAACAAAGCTTCATCACTGTTGCATCAACACCAAGGAATTTTATGGCATATCTGTATGAACTAAAGGATTTTTTTACATTCCTATTTTCTATTTTTATGCTATAGTTTTGATCAAGATCTACATAACAACAAGAAAACTTGGTGTAGGATAGGACATAGGATAGCTCGAATAATATTTAAGTAACTCTCAAGAGCCTCCCAGTAGGTGTTATTCATCTACATGCAAGATTAATTTTAAATCAGATGTCTACTCTGAACATATTTCAGAGATTATTAAAACAATTAAGACATTCACTAGCATCAGTGTAAGCAGAAACTGCAGAAGTGGCTTTCAATAGAGATCAGGGGTTTTTTAAAGCCTTTAATCAGTCTTACAGTATTTCCCAATGTTTAAACACCTGTCTTGGAATCTAGTTTAATTTATTGGTTCTTAGACTACATCATATGTATGGGAATATGCACGTGTGTATACACATGCACGTGTATAGGTGCATTTACATTAAAAAGCATAATTTTGTGTGTATACACACACAAATACATGTATACATTAGAAATTGTCATTTTATGATACTTTTCTTTTTGGTCACATTACAGGGAGAGCTCAGATTCAGCTGATTACTTGGGAAGCAGAAACTATTGTCAAAATCTATGGGTCGCAATAGAAGTTATTTATTCTGTAATTCTGCATTCTTTGTTCATAGGTGTATGACCTTACACTTAGATAAATAGAAAATTAATGTCACCTCTTGCCAAAAATGTATGATTTTAAAAAGCTCTGGGTGTTCAGGAATATTAAGTGCATATATAGCTCCTCACCATGTATTATTTATTCTGCACAAGCCATGAATTAGAACACTAAATATTAAACCTCACAGGTAGAGAACTGAGCTATAAAGAAAAATGCAGTAGTCTGCCTAGAAAGTCCATGACAGAATAAGGTGCTGAAGATAACCTTTAAGGCTTATTCCAGAAGCAGAATTGTGCACTATTTTCCTTCTCCGTGTATTTAAAGCCTCTTCCCCTAACAAAAGGAAAGATAGCACCCAGAACAAATCTTTAAGAACAAAGTAATAGAAAGTATTTATATGGATGGACTGGAAAAGTGAAAACACAGAAATTAACTGGCATTCACTTTACTAGCAAAATATGGTTTGAGCTATTAAAGACACTTATATTTATGGTACTTGGGAGTTGGGGGGATTGAGGTGGTGTGTTTTGTTCGGATTATTTAAAAAAAACACCAGAAAAATTAAGAAGTTTGTTTTGGTGTTTCTCATTTCTTAAAAATGTCCTGTAATTTACCAGATGCTATTAGGTGACATTTACAAGAAACATTAAAGAAAATCAGAAAAGACCATGCCTCTGCATCATTTTTAAAGGAAGCTGATAAAATGAATTTATTAAATCTTCAGTTTCATAAACTATATCTACAAATAACTTTTTATTTTTAATAAAAGGAATTAAGATATGAATTCATTTATATATTATTCACTTTTATTTAGGGGCACTTTCATTTTAATTCAGAGTCTCTACAGGCTCCACAACAGTTTAGATTTTTGCTGACAGAAAACAAAAAACCCCACTCAACTTTTATCTGTAATCCTCTAGCCTACAGCATAAGAATTTTCTGTGATGTTTTTGTAATAATCTTGCCTAGTAAGTCTTACAATATTCAAAAGCTGTAAAAACAAAATTGCATTATAAAACTAAGGTAAGAATTCAGTCTGGATATCTATCAAATAGTGAACAAAGTGTGTTCTATGAATTGGAACTATTTCCCCGATATCAAAAGTAAGCTTTAATTTGTTGTCTTATAATTGGGTAGTAACTGTTCTTACTGTCAGGTAATCTTAAAAGTTAATTAGTTGTTTTGAAAAGCTAAATTTCTAAGTTTTTTATTATTCTCTTATCCAAAATTTTAGGAGAAACCAACTGCTGATAACACAATCATTTTAGTATAGTCTTAATTCCTGGTAATAAAACATGCCAAGTCCTAGTAATACGGTTAAAATCTTACCTGTTGGAACAAATAAAGTGTGTCCTTGCTTCACAACACATTTGTAACATTTGTCAACCTTGTCCCCAAAATATACTTCACTCTGGGTGACAGATGAACTCCAAGACTCATACAGAGCCAAATTTTCATCAGTGGGTTTGATCAAATAGAATATCTTCTCACCCTATTAAACAAAAATATTAAATAAATAAATTAATGTACTGTCAGAGACATAGTACCACCTCTGAGTCATTCCTAATGAAGTGACAGATCGACCTAAATGGTAAGTATTCCATATTTCTGCTATGGAATGTTAGGGCTTCCTAGCCCCAGTGTTTCACAACCATAATCCATCAAAAGCTTAGTCAATAGTACACTGACTAGTTGGTGTCTTGTGATGTAAAAGCAGCAAACAAACCAACAAAAACTATTCATTGGAGTATAAAAAAATTCCATCTTTTATAAACAATTTATGGATATGTGTACACATGTCAAATGAGAAAACATAAGATGAAACCACTTTTGCCTCTTTCTATGATGCATACATGGTCAAAGTTTGTGAGCAGAATAAGAAGTTGAATATGTCAACAATTTTCAATTAATTTTTTCATATAAAACCTCACAGAAGTCACCAACAACATGCTAAACTAAAAGCATAAAAATGCAACACCAACAATCAATAATTCATTTTGAAACTCCTCCCCCAGCTTTTTAAGCACAAAATTTCACACAGGTGATAATGCCATAGAAGGCGGTTGCACACGGAATAAATTTTGTTTTGCAAAGTCATAAATCAAGAAGCCTTCATACCCAGAGAACATGGTACCAAACTGACGTTCCTCCAAAATCGATATGAAAATCAGTATAGCTGTCCTGGACACCCATCAAGCAATACTTCTGAACAAAAGGCTTAGGGAAGACAGAATCGTCTGGCCAATAATTTTCCACCCATGAAAGCTTTCTGGCAATATCTGGTACTTCCACTAATTCAGACATCCTTTTAAAACAAACAAACAAGAACCATAAATATAATCAAGAGTAAAGCACACCTCTTTTTAAATGACAGCTTTACATTTTTGTTTCCTACAAAGTTATTACTTATGAATTAATAAAAATGTTTTATACCCACATTGCACCACAGTAGTCGTCTACATAAAATATGCAGCCTCCTATCTTTCCCGCTACAGACACATTCCTACACATACTGTTCAGCTTAGTGAAAACCACTTCCTATGTTCAAGGAATTGAAGTCAATACTCACTTTGTGTCTGAGAATTCCAGGCTGATCACATTCAATACTTTTGGTCGGTCAGGATTTGTGAAATATTTAATATAATTATGGAGCTTCATTTTACTGTCTGCTTGTCTTGCTACATCTATTACATCTATCACTTTGTCGCCACCTGTGAAAAATAGGATGACTTTCTTAAACCTAGCACAGATAAAAACAGCCAAGTAAGGTGTTTAAGAGAAATTTAACTTTTTCCCAGCCTTTATCAAATCATTTCTGCACAAAAACTCCATTACTGTCAGTATTCTCTACTGAAAGAGACACAGATCAGTATAAACCAACTTTTTATCACGTCTAACATTAATTGCTATAATCAGCAAAGGACAGAACTGAAAACACTCTAAAAATAAATCCTCTTTCCTGTGGTTAACCAAAAAGAAAAAGAGCGGTATGGAATGACTGCAACTGGTTTTAAAAAAATTGAGTTTGTGGCTGCAATCGGGAAGACGAAATTGAGAAAGTTATCAAGGCAGATCTATTCCTCACTCTTCCTATTAACCACCACCATAGTACTTGAATATTTAACACAAGGGCCACTGAGAATTCTTTACAAATAAATCCTACCGCTTACAGCATGCAATTCTTAGCAAATGGAACTAAACTTGCACCCTCCTTATATACATGCATAACTTCTAAGCACACAGTAATTTCACTGAGTAATTGTCATGAGTGTACCTAATTTCTGAAGACAACAAGGATTGGTTTACCTATCACATATTTTAAAGCTACACATCTGTAGGACTTGACAAGCAAGAAGAAACCTTTAGCCAAGAGACAGGACTAATGACAATATTATAATAGTAATTGGTTTATGTCCATTTAGTTAGACAATGGCCAAATTTGACCATTAATTTTGGAATGCTGGAATGTATCTAGATGCAATTTAAAAGTAATTATGTTTATAACACACAAGATCATATCATATTGATAAATTCCAGTTGGAATAGTATCTCTTCCATCTTCCTATTTTTAATTTCAACAGTAGAAAGGTACATCTATGGCATTCCGACTTTTTTCTCGAAACTGGAGAACCTGGCACGTTGAAACATATGTATGAGAATGAGAAGATGAATTTTCTCTCTGAATCTGAAGAGGCAGCATCCCAAAAGAAAAAATTCAGAAGTACCAAAATTATAATTACACTTTAAAGCAGAACACATTACTGTTTGTTAACAACATTCCATATACTACATATTTCCCATATGCTGGTGCCATTGTAAAATGATGGACAGAAAACCTACTTTCAGCACACATTATTATATTAGATTATCACAAGAAGACAGACAAGGCCATATACAGACTTCTCAACTGTACTACATGTTACAGGAAATGCCATGCAGCCAATGGCTCAGTCTCTATTTTTCTGTACTGCACACTTACATGAGGTTGAAACAATTACAGACTAACAAGAGATCTGATAAGAAAGAAATGGTCCTTGGGAAGCTCTAGCTCTCCTGATGAAGTAAGCCAAGTAGGAAATCTTCCAGGAAGAAAGTTTTAATTCAGAAATGCCAATTTACTGAGCCCAAAACATTGTCTTTCTATATCCTAACCAATGACTAAATTTTATTTATCACAGAGTGATTCATTTAATTCCCACAGAGAATAATCTTAAAAGTCATTCCATTTTATCAGTTTACAACATGTAGCAGAAAAAAACTAGCATTTTATATTTCACTTACATGAAAATTAACATGTTTGAAACTTAAAAAGTAAGGCTACATTCTTATGGCATATCTAACACACACACACAAAAAAAAAAAAAAAAAAAAAAAAAAAAGAGAGAAAGGGGAAAAATCCCAACCAAAAAACACTAAAACCGGAGCTTTAATTTTACTCTCTGGTAGTCTTCAATGTAGAATATATATTTAGCATGATCGAAGCCCTTACAGTCATGCAAATATTTATTTTAATTTACAGACAGGATCATTTGTAAGTACTCCAGAGTGACTCTTACCTACATAGCGTTCCACATCTAAAACAGAGAAAGTTGGCGGAGGAAGTCTGAGCCCCAGACCATCTAATTTAGGAACCATAATGGGAACATCAAACCCATGTTTCTCCAGGTATCTTTGTGTCAACTGGCTTCCATGCATTTTCAAAATGACTTCATCAGCACTGGTGGAAAGAAAGAACGAAGTATTAACAGAAAAGCGTCCTGCAAGTACTACTGAAAAAAAAAAAATTATGTCATAGTTTGGTGGAAGACAGATGGAAATGGCTACATCTGAACCCAAAAGAAGTGGACCCACTACTAATATACTAGGCATCTAACTAAAAGAGAAAGAAAACAACCTAAGCAGCAAGGAAACATTTACTGTCATGCATAACCTGGGAACTCATAGTCTTTCAATATGACTGAACACAGTAATTTAAAAGGATAGGGAAAAGGAATTATCAGAGAAGGCATTAAAGTACATTTTGGTAACAACAAACTCCTTCAAAGAATTTTAAGTCACTGTTTCAGTAAGCCAATCACAGACAGCTCAGGATGAAAGTACAACCTGAAAGTTTCTACACTTTCCTCTAAAGCACATGAGGATAGATGGCTCATATAAATGTTTTATCTTATTTGGATGAAACTGAGGACTACTCCTGGACTAGAGGAATAGACAGACAATATTCTGACAGTTCAGGCACAAAAAAATCAAAACAAAACCCAACCACTCATGCTACTGTCCCCATGACCCCACAAAAATAAACCCCAAAACTCCCCCCACCACCCTGCAGCAGTCCCAACAGACAACACAGCCCCGTGCAAAACTGAACAGGGGAAGCTATCACATGAAAAGGAAAATGTATCCATCTGAAACAGGGATAGGGCAGCGGCAAGGGAATTCTAGAGTCATCCTTGACTTTAATTTCTGAAGCAGAAAAATGTTAGTTGTGTCCCCCCCCCAAAGCACACTCTCCTGACAATGTTTTCTCTATTTTTCTCACCAAAAATGTGTAAGAAACTTCAGTACCTTGGGAAAGAGCGAGCCCGCAGCTGTTTAACAAAGGTCCGTGTTCCAGCCTGCACTGGTTTGGAACCATCATCCAACTCTGTGTAGTCATGTCTGTGCCAGTTCCTCCTCTTCTTCACTACAAATTTCAGAAGGATTAAACTTTGAATTAGTTAAATCAAATGGCTCAGATTAGCAGTCATCCCATCAGTGAGCCAGGCATGCCTCAATCACATTACTATGATTAACAAACCTTACTGTTTATGCAGGTGACACACTACCTACCTGTAACAAATGAAATCTTCAGGACACCTGACAGTAATCCTCTATACTTCTATAGCTCCTTCTATGTGACAAACTCAGTGACATTATACACTATTTAAGACTCCATATCCAGCTCAGCACAAGTAAACAGCAGCAGCCTGAAAACTGTCCAAATTTAAAAAAAGTCGGCCACAAAACTAGAAATAGAAATTTAATTTCCTAAAGCTCAGACTTTTTTTTAATAAACAGAAGAATCAAACCTCTTCAAGATCCATAGATTTCATTTTATGTATCAACACAAAATTAACAGGACCTAATGACCCCATCGTGCTATCTCACCATATGATCATACACATATCCAGTCTGATAATATTACTATTATTTACTATCATATGCTGTTTGAAACAAAATCACCTTTCTTTTATCCATTGCTTATGTCTCCATAACAATTCTGGGCACAAACTGGTTTGGGAAGTTCTGATTTTTACTGTACAAGCACAATACATACAATGCAAGCATTGCACCCCAAAACAATCAACTTCTGAGTGGCTTGAAGCTTTAATGCACTGTTACAGCATATTAATAAAGAACAAAAGATAAATTAATGTTCTATTACAATTTTGGGAATCTGAAACTGATAGTTCAATAGCAACTAAAATGCATTTTTAACAGTTCCCTATACTTAAAGGGCCAAGGAAACAAGAAACTAGACATTCTCACAATAACTCTTGTGTTGGTCTCCCCATGACAAATAAGCAAACGAGGAAAAAAAATATTTTTATAGAATCATAGAATGATTTGGGTTGGAAGGGACCTTTAAAGATCACTAGTCCAACCCCCATGCCATAGGCAGGGACACCTTCCACTAGATCAGGTTGCTCAAAGCCCCATTCAACCTGAGTTTGAACACTTACAGCGATGTGACATCTACAACTCCTCTGGGCAACCGGTTCCCGTGTCTCACCACCCTCATCTTAAAAGACTTCTTCCTTGTATCTAATCTAAATCTTTCACTTTAAAACTGTTACCCCTCATGCTGTCACTACAAGCCTTGGTAAAAAGTCTCTTCTTACTTATAAGCTCCCTCTGTATACTGAAAGGCTGTATTTTAGAACACTAAGCTGTATGTAGCCTCACCATTTGAATTCTTTGACCACAAGTTTGAAAGGAAACTCTTGATTGTGTCACCTATTTGTTAGCAAAATGAACTTTGCAGCACTTTCTCTCCATACAAATAAATCTGCATCTCTTGTCCACAAACATTCTACAGGCTAAGAAGCTCTATTAAATTCCCAACAGGTGCCTCAGCAAAAAGGACCACCCCCTCATCTGGGCAAGAAACTCCAACAGTGGTGAACTTCATACCCTTCTATTGACTTACCAGTACATCATTTAGCAGGCTAAGAAACATACTAACACTACAGTAATTTTTAGGTTGCATTTCAGTTTTTCCTAAAAAAGACAAACTGCTCCACAGCATTAGATAGTTGCCACTGGACAACTGCCCCAGAAAGATATACTGAGAGCAGATGTATAATTTAACCCTAATACGAAGGCAAAGATTTAGTTATATCTGCTGAGGAAACACAGAAGAGGGAAAAGCTACTGTTACTTGTCAACACAAATGACCTTTTACTGGCATATCAAAACAGCCTGCAATGCAAATACAACACCCAGCTAAACAACTATATTATGAATTTGAACTTTATGGAAGAGATCATCCTTAAGTTTACCAAAATCATGATGCACTCAAAAATCTAAAAAAGTGTTACCGAGAAGACAGCTAACAGTAACAGGAAGCTAAAGATTTGGGGGGGGGGGGGAAAGTAGTTTCTAAAAAGAAAAAAAAAAATGCTGCTTATCCAGAAAGAACAGTTGGTTACATAGGAATAACTGACATCTTATAGTCATTACACATAAGAGGTAATTATTCCTACTGATAAGCTGTTTCCTACAGGCGTGACAAAACGTACCCTTTAGAAGACATTTAAGAGAATAAACTGACATTTATAGCTATTTGCTAAGCTGAAAACCAGTGCTGAAGAGCCTGCTTAATGAGACAACTATCCAGATACAGTAAAACTATTTCATAAATAATGAAGCCAGGTTTATTAAGTTTTCAAAGCTATTTTCACAGTCATAAATAATAATATAAGAAATTAGTGGCTAATACTAATTTGCAACAGAGCAGTTTATCATAAATTCACTGCTGTTATAACAGCTCATTAAAATTGTAAGATGATACAACCGCTTAAGAGATTTTATAGCACAGAACCAACTTTTAAAAATCTGTCTTCCCAATACTTAAAAATCAGAAATTAAAGTAATTCTTTTACTTAGTACTTGGCAATGTACATCATCCTTCCATAAGTGAGAGAACACCAAAGAACAGAAAACAGTAATGAAAACTTTTTCCACTTACATATCTCTTAATTCTACAGCTTTTATAACCCCATTAAACATTACAATAACAGTTTCAAGAACAATAATTTAACTGAAAGGATCCTAATGCTCAAATTAAAGAAAAGACCCTAGATAAGTTGGAACACACATATATAACACCTTTCCCTCTCAATCACTCCAAACTAGTGGAAGGAACTAGCATTCACCTTTGCTGTTCCTGAAAGCTGAGGCACAACATGCTGTGACAACCCTAAAAATACACACACTAAAAGTACGCTAGACAGTTGCAGGGGGGTTGAGAAAAGGAAAGGAGTGTGATGGCAGTTTTTGTGAAAAGTAAGCAGAAAGCTATTTTCAAATTACATTTCTTACAGACTAAAAACAATGGCCCAGTAACTGTACCTACTTTAGGCAAACACTATTCCCTGTCCTCTCACACTACTAGTCTGTTTGTCTCAGAGGTTACATACCAGACTTCAAATGCAGACTGTACATTGTTACAATGAGGCCCCAAGTCTTGGAAGTGGTCCTCTAGGTGATTCCCAGTGACCAAAACAGCAAGAGAAATGTTAGCATAGGAAGACCGAAAAATTTTAAGGAGCATACAGTAAATCACCACTTCTAAGGCCTGGTACATCATCTCATATTGTCAACTCGGACCAAACACTGGCATTACTAACAGAGTCAAAAAAATAGGCGGGAGAATATTTACAGAATTTGAGAAGGTAAAACCAGATTAAGAAAGTAATGTCCTGACAACCACAGTCCTGTTAACATTCACTGCACCTCGTGTTCTCTTAAAGCTCTAAATTCTAGAGTCGGGTGACAAACCTGACTCCCAACATTCATGCAAAGAAAGCATTTTCAGACTTACGGATCACTGAGAAAACTTTGAAAATAACAAAATATAATATGAAGGCTTTAAACTAAATAATCTAATAAAATCCATAGCGTATTAATGGGGTTTTTTAATGCTCTTTTAAAAATTATTTAGGATTTTAGGATTAATTATTTAGCATGTCATACACACTACTGCCTACTAAAGGTCTTGTAAAGTTGTTGCTCTTAAAAGTCAAGAGGATTTATTCTTATTTGAAATACAAGAAGAAATTGATTGGTTAATTTGATCTTCACATCTAACTATGCAGTAGCCTTTTTTTCATTATTGGAACTTTTACATAAATAATTGTGTAGAATACTGAAAGTAACCATCTATTTGATAGTATGAAGTATGTGTTTCTTGCATATTTTTAGTAAATTTTTTGCACTACACCTTTTGGTTAGATGGGATTATACACACAAGTGTCTGCTGAAATCACAGATGTACTTGCCCTCTTTATTAAACAGCTGAATTTCTGTCTCTTTCAAAACTCCTTTAGACAAAGGGATTTTAGAATGCAAAGCCGTAAATAAAAATGCTTTTTTTACTTACATCATATGATTGAAACACTCTGGAGCATTGCTGCAACACCTGAAGTCATGAGATATTGTCTGTCTCTAAACGCTAAAGTAAGTGGAGCCCAAACCACAAACTATCATAGATTTCATTCTGACAGCTTAGATGAGAACAATTAATAAAATTCCAGGTGAAGATATATTTCAATATATCACCTCTGCTTGGGTTGATAAGTGACATGTCTGAAGCTTCTACTAAATCTAGATGATCTACTTACTTGAGGCAATATGAAGTAATAAGGATAATTTTTACTGCAGATTCTTGTATTTTTGAAAAGACTTTCAACACAAAAATCGCTCTTACTGTCAAACTGCTGCAGGTGAGACAGTGTTTGCATTAGAGCTAGCAGGCTCTGCATTAAAAGAAAGGTTATCCACAGGCGTCACAGTGAAGCATACTGCTTCTCAAATCAAGAGAAAAGAAGTTTCAAATTTACTAGTTTACTATTTTGGAAGACCAGTATGATCCCCTACTTCTCCTCCTCCTAGTCCCTCCATTCCACAGAAAAAAACATGCAGAAAAGTAGGGAAAGAAATGGCTGTTATTTATATTCTGATTTACAGGAGACACAAGCAGATTTTTAACTGAAAATAACAACCTGAATACTAAAAATTACAAGCATGTAAAACATCATTTACCTTACCTTTTTGCCCCTAACCTAAGAGTATCTAACCCTGAACTCACATACTATACAAGATACATAACATGCAATATATATTAATTACATCAATAAGTGACGCTTTATCGCTTCGTTCATACTCCACAAGAGGAGGCTGCAGTGATTTTAAACTAATTTCTAAATGGTAAAGTAAAACCTTTGAACAGCTTTGAAAAGATTCTAGATCTTAAGTTGTTACTGACTATAAATCATTATGTGGTCTTCAAGGAAAAAAAAACAAAACAAAACACAACAAACCCCACACCCCCAAAATACAACAAAAAAGCCCACCACATCAGGAAACACAAATGACCATGACTTAGCGCTTGGAGGTTAAAGATACACCACGTATATAAACATTTTCTAGGTCTAAACATGGAAACATAATTCATTGTTGGAGAGGTTAAATACATTTTTACATGGTTTCCTTTTGAGAACAGAAGTCATAGGCAAAAATCTAGGGAGTTGGATAAAGCAGTATCCTTTCAGTAGTTACAGAAAGACAAAAACTGTTCTATTTTTCCACTGCAGATCTCTACAGCAAATTTATCTACTGAAAGGAGAACCAAAGAAGAGGTGTCTCTTGCTACTGTGTTTCACAGACTCTTCTGGCAAAAAAAACGCATGAGGACCTTGATGGAAACTCGTTTAAAATTTGGAAACCTGAAATTTGGAGCTGTGTAACACTCAAGGATATAAATAGGAAAAAACAAAACAAAACAAACACCCATAGGAAGTTCATATTCTCAGATTTCACTGGACTGTTGTGGCATATAGCCTACAAACATCAAGAAAGATAAAACTGCTAATGACTACATTTTCTCAAAGTTTCCTTCCCAAGTATCAGAATTTTGACTATTAAAATACAGGAAGCTTAAGCTATCTTCTCGATTTTCCTTTAAAAAAACCCAAAACCAACACACCACGATTCCTTACTTTTCAATCTCTCACTCTCTGTTAACTCCATATTTTTTTCTTCTAGCTCTAGCACTTTGATTTCTCTAATCTATAGCAGTGGCTTATATTTTATTTTATCTACATCTGCATATCAAAGAACCTTTTAGGTTGGTTTGTTTTGTGGTTTGGGTTGTTTTAACATCTCAGAATTAGTCATGTAGAACCAGTACCTTCTAGGTAATCAAACTCATCTTGAATGTTCTTCGGAACAGTCTTTTTCAATTGTACATGGAGAGAAAAGAGACTGGAAGTTTAAAATAAAGTTTGAATAACCCATACTTACTTAGAGAAGGTCCATGGAGAATTGCACAGTTGGGACAATGGTATAGATCAATGTCAACAGCATGGTGCTCCTCTACCCCAACACAGCTGGAATAATATTTTTAAAATGTTAATGAGGATACATGCAAGATTTATTTTTCAAGCTAAAAAATAATTAAATCTTAAATTTCTACAAGAACATGCTTAATCTACAAAATCATAATGAGTTAGCAAATTATCTCAACTACTGGGTTACCACATAAATTCTGAGTAATAACTTATCACTGAAGAGAGAATGCCATTAAAAAAAGTAAACAAGAATCAGATTTCTTTAAAAATGATTCCACAATATATACCGTTACCCCTCAACACCCCAAGAGGCTTTGATACTAATTATAGGAAAGTTTATGAAAAATAATTCAAGCAATTTTCCTTATAGAAGTTATAACTTCAAAAAATTTCTGATCTATGTGCTGCTGATTTATAGAAGATCACTGATGTTTTTCTTTTTTTTTTTTCCTGCAAAAAGCACATAACTGACTCCCACTCCCCAAGACAAATCAATGAAGAATGCTTTCATATCCTTCCTGAAATCTTTATGCCACTAGTACTAGCTATGTAAGTTACACAAGCGACCAGTGCTTTTGTTTTAAAATAGCAACAAGTATTTCAAAGAGCACTTGAGAGATGTAATGTTTTCCCTGTGCACATTTTTTCCCAGATAAAACAAAGTGGGATTAAAGTTTAAAATCTTTATAACAGTCATGACAAAGCATCTACAATTGTGTTTATCTAAATAACACGGTTTAAAAGTCAAAATTAATACATTTTCTTCTAAATTGAAACACTAGAGGTTAACTAGAGATGATGTGCTTTTGCACAAAATTCTCAAGGAAAAAAAAAAATCCCTACTTGCTGGTAGAATCTGAATCCTGTCAGAGTTCTTTCTCTCAGAAGTTCACTGACACAAAATTGCTGACTTTGTAACACAGAAACAACACTACAAAATTGAACACCAAAATTAGGTATTTATACTCAGTGCATTCTAGTAACAGGAGAACTTGAACAGTACTCCATTCAGGTAATCTGTTTCATATCAAAAGTGTAATGACAGTTCAAACACTTAAGCTTTGCAATGATCCAGCTACACAAAGTCTTTTCCCTAGCAATCTAGTGCCAAAACTGCTGACATGCTCCAGTAAGTGTCAGTACACACTGCCAAAACAATATACTAAGCAGTCTAGCATGCAAAGCACACCAATAAACAAATCAAATCTGAAACTGAAGAGCATCTCCCATGTACCTACCAGTAAGTACACCATTCTGAATTCTCTGTAAGCAGATTCAGCTGGTTCTTCTACTTCTCCATTCACTACATACCACATGAAACTTAGAAACTCTATAGCTTTTTAATATACATACTATTTTAAAATCTAAACACAAAACTCAGCTGCCACAGTTCATCACAATTCTTGCAATATTTAGTATCTGTTTTAAGACCACAGCTACAGGAATTGTTATTACATGAAAATTCAGCTGACATATAAACAAAAAGGAAGGCAGAAGCAGTCTTTAAAAATGCATGTCCCATTTCCTTCTGCTTGTGTTCTCTCTCTTTTTATAGAATAGATGAGTGATTCATAATCCTATGTATTATAAGAAAACTGTTTTTAAAATGTACACTCTAAAAGCCCCAAATGAGAAGACTGGTTTTATACATCCTCAGGAATCCATCCCATTATTGTAGCTAAACTTCTGAATTTTGAACAGCTAAAGATATTTATGTTAGATTGTATCTTGATCAAGTTTGGACAATTACTCAGTGAAACACAGTTCTCCATAGGAAAACTTTACTTACTCCCTTTCCTTTTTATTGGTATTTACCCAATACATTCATCCCCATAATCCCAGATTATCTTGCTGACTAACAGGAAGAACTTTGCATCAAGGTACAGTAAACACACATTCAAGCTTTGACAACTGTCATATTCTGGTTAAGAATGTTAATTTTATTGTCTCTTATAGAATGTTACAGATAGCCTGAAAATAAAGCAGAAATTCTGTTAAGTACTAAACACTTTCTCTGACTTGATTAATTCCATAACCTTTCATGAAAACACATGGGGCTGTGTGTACAGAGACAGGCAACACTGGAACAGTATTAGAATAGCTAGAATAGCCATTCAATAAAGAAAGCAAACATTTTCAGTCTACTATTTATGCTTTAAACTCAGAACTGACTGGAAAGGCAAAACACTAACTGGGAGATCCTGGAAGTGAATCTAGTAGCAGACACCTGTCTGATGCAAAGGGCAAATGAGGTGCCAACATCTGCAAGAACAAGCATTGCCAAGGATGCCACAGAGCATATCAATCACATACAGCACCATTACAAGTCAACTTTTCCTGAATCCCTTCCTCCAAGGTACACTGATGAATCTGACATCAATCATTCTGGCTACTAGTAAGCAATCAATCACTGAGGTAAGTGCAACTTCAGACCTCAAGCATCAAAGCAAGGTCACCAAGAGGTAGCAGAGACCCTGAAAAGCATTAACATACTCAAACACAGTAACACTCCCAATCCACCGATGCCTTTCCGAATGAAATATCATTATTACCCTTCACCTCACCATCCATTTGGGCTGACACGTCTTCAGTATATATTACCTAGTTTCTGAATTGCTCAGCTCCTGCAGGGAGACTGCAAGCTTATCCTCAGGAATGGTGAAAAGTTCACAGTATTACAAAGTAAGAAATAAAATACAATAATAGCAAAAAAAATGCCACAACTGTAAGAGATTACGCAAAAATACATTTCTAATTCTGCTCATGAAGTTTGAAGGCTTAAACAGGCCAAATTTTACTTGAAGGGCTTCTAGAAGCTGTAGCAGCGTAGAAAAATTTAAGTTAAAATAGACTCCATGATATGAGCCTCTGTGTGGTCAGACTTCCATAACTTCCCTGAGGTGTCTAGTATCAAGGTGAGGTCAGCAAGAGGTAGCAGAACAACCGTGGAAGTGCTAATCCTTTTCACATACAAGAACAAGCCCATCCCTAGCAACTGAAGACATCCCTTCCTACTCAAAGTTCAAGGAACCAGTTCTTCAGACTTAAATCTCACTAGAAGGTGAATGTTTCTGATTTAGCCTCAACTTTCCATTTGATTATTATATTTGTAGCTATGTAGAAGGAGCAAGTGTAAAGCAGAAAGAATCATAAGACAACTATCTGACATATCTGATAGATACCAGTGGATCTCTGATTTTCTGTAGAGAGAAAATAGTCTTCTTTCATAGGGAAAAAAAAATCCTGCAGAGGCTGTTCTCTATTGCAGCATTGCTATTATTTTAGAATTTAAGAGATAAGATGAATACAGATAACTCACTATGACAGATCCAACAACTGTTTCACAATTATGTTGGAATGCCTTGTACAAAGGAGTTCGCAAAAGTCCAAAACATTTACAGGAAGCATTATCCCTGAAGACTGCACAGTTGTACATAGTAAGCTACCCAAGGCACCTGGCATCTCTTCTCTCCTACAACAGTGCAACGTTGTGAACAGGTATTGGATTCATGTCAGTCACCACACAGGCTGCCCCACCTGCCAAATCTAATACCTGCTTGATCTCGATCCAGTCTGGTTTTTCTCTTCCCTACTTCTGATGTTATCAAGCACAACCACAACATCTTAGAAATTATTTAAATGCCTCTGTTGGTATGACTGAAAGAATTCTGCTTTAAGAAAAAAAAATCCGAAGCACTCTTAATTCAAAGCCTTATTTTCTGAGTCCTTAAAGGAGGAACATGACTACTTAAAAAGCTATTTTATCTTATTAAAACAAGTAGTGTATACACTTTATCATTATATAAAATTCCAAGTATAAAAGGGAATGATTACACACGTAGCACTACAAAAAGTCAAGGTATGAGTAAAGTTTGGATGTTCATTTTCCCAATTTAATTGTCACAGCTGAAGAGACTAACAGGCCAGATTATCAACTGTTAGCAGATACTCCTACTAGGAAATTTCTGAGATTTCATGTATACAAGGCATACTGAAAATATATATTTTGAGAAGTGAGAGATGTAAGTAATTCTCGATAATGTAATAAAAGGACTGCAGAAAACAGATGGATCATTCTCAACATACAAAAAACAAGTTAATTTGTTGAGAAGCTGGGTCATACACAGGACACCATCCTCTTGGACTGCATCTCTGTTCCTTTTCCCCATCACTTCAATTTCATAAGCTCCTTTTTCACCTCTTTCAGCAGCATGTGAAAAACAATCTAATAAACTCTCCTTCCTATGTGTAATTATACTTCTTATGGTTTCCCACAGTAGCTTCCACTTCTCTCAACACCAGCATGACACTTTGTACCTATAAGCTTCATCAAGCAGATAAGGAAATGGGACAGGCCATCACAGGAACATCCACTGCTTCAACAGATACTGTTAGATATTGTTTTACACTTAGATGTTGATTTACAGCTCAAATTCAGCCAAAGTTTTTTTTAAGTCACTTTTTTCTTGGGACACACAAAGTTCAGGTCCAAAGACCTCCTGGTTTTCCACAGTCTGACCTGAACAGTTGCAATTTTTTGCACTCGTTGTGCAGCAAAAATAGAGGTTCAGGACTCATGCTAGCATGTTTAATTAGGCACAATACCATGCATCTTTTCCAAGCTATAAAATCACTGAAAATTACATTTTCCAAGATCCTCCTACGTTGTCACTAAATAAACACCATGGGTAAAGTTCTTTTCCTTTCTCTACTATCCTATATCTGATCAAGAACTCGGTACATCCTCTTCTTCAAATTCACCCTTGCATCAGGCACCCACAACCTTTCTTTGCTGTGCCTCAGAGTACTGCAGGGTTTATCCATAAAAGGAGAAAAAAACATGTCTTGACATCCAGTAGGAAAAAAAAAAAATCAACAAAAATCCTGGAACAGTGGAAGAATACTAGGGGTATTAGAGCATGTTCCCAGTTACTAGAAATGCAGGGCTACAGACAACTACTAGGGCTATAGGCATGTTTCCTATTATCAGATAGAGCAGATCCTCACAATCCTTTTTCAATTTCCAGTTATCCACAGAACAGCTGAGAAGATATATAGATAGTGAGTCCCTACTGTGTCTTAACAAGGATAAGGAAAGGAGTAAGTCAATTCTAGATGTAGCAAAGATGCATTAGTAACAGGACAGGCTTAAATATTCAAAACCTGAAGGCACTACACCACAGGGTGCAGTTTCACGTAATATTAAACTGTGTGTAGGTGTTGCTGCTGAAAAGGGTTCCCACCCTCGTTGCTCCAACTGTCTGACCATGGACTTCCATTGTTTCTCTCATCACATCTAAATCATCAGGCAGCCACATGACAAGCCAATGCAAAGGAAAATAAAAACCACAACCTACCACAACTCACTTTTTCACATAAGCTTCAGAAACCCTAACAGTAAGATTCCTATAAACAAAAAATAAATAAAATGGTACATGTTACAGTTATATGCAGTTATTTACTAAATATATAACAATGTTATTTTCAAGACATGATATTTGAAAATATTCTGTTATTTCATCTCTACACTATTTTGTCTTTCCAAAAAGGATTGCTAAACAACAGGAAAGAGATGCCTGTTTAGCAATCTGATGCCAACAATACACACAATATGAGATAGAGACTGACATTTGCCTTTTTAGGCCTTATTACTGAATTCCAAATCATCAGAGATGAGAGATATTTCTACTAATATACTGAGCAAATAACTCTAAGTAGTAAGCAAGTATTATATCAAACTTTTCAGTTTACCTGTAACAAGGCCTGCAGTTGCTACTTCCAGTCCTGAGTGTAACAAAGCCCAAAATACTAATGCATTTATTGTCAAATTAACTACCAAGCTTGTAAGTTATGCAAAGAACTGCTTCTCCTACTCCATCCAGAGAATGCAAATAAAAGCTTAGGCTAGGAAGTAAATTTGTCAAATTCTAAGGAATTCTGGTTAGTCATTTAATTCAAGCCTGTTCTTTCCAAGTGGGAAAAGGATGCCAAGTAGGCAATATTTACAGGTTAAAACAATGGAAGTACTAAAGATGTCACTGCCACAACCAAATAGTCACATCTGCCACTCATTCAGAACAATATTAAAATACTTAATTAGGAATAGAAAGACAAAGTCATAGTGTGACAATACTGTTGACAGACTACATACCATCCCATAGTGGAGAAACAGCTAAAAAATGTTTATCTGAAGGAGAGTCTGAAACTTAGAATAAATGCTGTGAGCTTTAAAAATCTGAACCTCATTTTTCCCCCCCCCCCTCTCTTCAAAATGCATGCAGTTATACCAAAGGAATAAAACTGACCAAAAAAACCAAAGCAACAAGGGAAAGTGCAAGGAACCACCAGCTATCTCTTTCTTAGTCTTATTGTGACTAAGCATGGTAACAATTCTGGAATCATAATACTAGTAATTTTAGGTTTATAAGGATTTACTTTGGCAAACAAATAAAGAAGTAACAAGCTTCTATACACTAAATATAGAACCATACTGCCTTAAAATAAATTACAGAATACCCTACAAAAATATGAGCTTTTTTTTTCCCCCCATATTCACTTTCCAAAACAAAATACCAAAATACCTTGTAAAAAGCAATGACTGGTATAAACGCAACTCAAACGGCATGCATAAATACACCTTAAAAAAAAATAAATAGAGAAACAAAACAAAATAATGTTTATCTGTAGCAAACAATCCCCTCTCTCAACGCTACCAATTTTCTCCAGGAGAAAAAAAAAAAGAAAGAAAAGAAAAAAAAAAAACCAAAAAAAACCAACCCACAAGCCTTTTAGTTTTAGTAGATATTCACTCGCACAGATTCCACCAAGTTCTTAAGGATAGAAAAATTACATGTGTAGGCTAACTCTCAAAGTACACTAACTTATTCAATATTGCATCATCCTACAACACACATAAGAATCCCAAGAATAACAATGCTGCATGCCATAATACACATAAAACTCTGACTTCTGATTGCTCAGAGGCATCTCTTCTGACACTTCCAAAGTCCTAAGAGATCTGAGTCTACTTTAGATTAACCATCACATCGCACACTAAAAATGTAACTGTTTATTACATAAGTTTAGATTTCCCTAATGTAATTGAATCCTATTGCTTCTAAATTATGTAATATTTCTCTGAAATTAGGCACTGTAATAAACATGCAGACAGGCAGATGACCTATTTTAATTTCCAAAGGCTCAGACTTCTGGACCTCCAGAAATAAAATTTAAAGTTTGATAGCTATACTAGTGCTGTCCTTATAGAAAACACCTTTAATGGCAATACTCATGCATATTTTTCCATTGAGAAAGAAAATCAGTACACGTAATTTCTCTCTCAAGTAACAGTGCTTTTCACTGCCTCAAAGCAGAGGCAGTGAAATAAATAAAATCAGTTGGTGACATCTTGTCAAAGAAAGCTCAACTCCACAGAATGAATTCTCAAAATAGAAATCTAAGAGGAAAATTATGATCAGTGGAACAAAGCTATTGAGTTACATAATGATATAGGTTCAGTTACAGATACAACAAAACCTTCTACCTACACTTAGAGATGTGGCCATGTATTCAATGTAATCACCATGGTACCTAAAATCCCAGGGAAATAACACTGACATACATTATATGGACACAGATTCTTCCATTCTGTAATTCCAGTCCAGTCTGAAAACGAGTCGATACATTTTTGAAACTGAACACATGTTTTTTTACAAGATCTGGATTTAAAGTATAGTTATCATTCTTTTTATTGAAATTGCTATAATGAAATTAAGAGCAAATGGGCCATTACTTTTACAAAATATTTTGACAGCTGACTATTTGGTATAATCAGCATGATCTTACTTCTAATCATCTACGTCTATGAAAAGACTGCGTTCGAAGCTAATTTTCTATACAATTATTTCATGCAACTATTACGAATTTAAGCAAAAAAGTAAAATGACTGTTCAAACTGCAATCAAAAGTAGTACATGCTCAGGAAATATGAAGAGCTTTATATACAAAAATACACACTGAAGTCAAACAACCTTTTGTCACTACAAGGTAAGACTGTTAGGAAGAGACACAGAGTCCAGCATAATCCATTACAGCATCAAACATAATGGATTACATGTAGCAGTTTTACGAGAAGTACTTTTCCTAATGATGATTTCCTGACAAGGCCAAGTTAACATCACCAAAGTATTTCTGACGTATTCCTTCCGCTTAGTATCATCTATTAAGCACATACTCAATTACTCCCACTTCCCTATGCTAGCTGAGATTCCTACTTAATTCTTCCCAACCAGACTAATTGCATCAAGCTGCTTTAAAAGAGTATTTACAATTAATTTTTGTCCCTGTCCTTTTAAGATAATTGTTTTACAGAAATGAACATCTGAAGGAGTCTAGATCTTGAGGCAGCAAAATAAACTGCCTCAAGAAGATCAGAAAAATAACATTTAAGAAAACTACAGCAGACCTCAAAACTAAAGAGCACATCAGTGAGAGCAGAGAAGGCATTTTAAAGGCAGCAGTGATAGTTGAAGGCCTTATTTCAGTGTGAAACTGATGAGATATACCAGGATGATACCAGCAACTGAATCAAGACATAAGATTTATAGGCAAGAAAGAAAAAAATGTACATCAATCTGACCCGAAGAAAATTTTTTTAGCATTTTAAAGCCAGTAATCAGTGTAATCTTTCACATATAAAGAACTCTGCTCAGGAATTCAGAAAGACTTTCTATAGCAGTGCAGACTCCCATCCTTCTCCACTCATTTTCCCAGTGTGCCCAGACTGACACACCAAAGGAAAGGAGAAACAATAGCCCAATCTTACTTCAGGCACTGTGTCTTAGCAGAGCTGCAACTGCTAGAAGCATGTTGAAATAAATGAGAGCTATCCTGTCCTTCCCACAACTGATTCAAGAAAAAGAATTAACATCGGATTTCAAGTAATTCTAGGAATACCAGAGTCCCAGTTTATCTGACCACAGCCAACATGAATTTTAGTTCTTGTTACAATGCAAAGTCTGTAACAAATTTGTTTTCCTATTAGGTAGCATGGGCCCTACATACACAGAAGAATACAAGTATTTAGTTATTTGATTCAAAGAGAAAGGGCATTGGAAGGAGAAGAAAGAAGACAGAAATTAACTGTCTCCCTATACACTGATGACAAAGGTTTTCTAAGTCTTTAAGAAAGCTTTTCAGTGATGTATTTTTATCTCCTCAAGACTCCAAGCCAACAAAAGTTCACCTCTTCCCCTCTAAGATATTCCAGAACCTAGTAAAAGCCCCTGACACGTAACTGCATCTTATTTACATAATTTGCCTTATTTCAATTCCTGGTCAGGGTTATTCTGTTATAATTGTGCTTACAAATGAGAAAAGGAAAAAAAAAATAAAATCCATAGCTTACAACCAAGCAAAAAGAAGTATTTTAAAACAATATGTCCAAACCACAGAGGTTTCAAAGGCAGAACCAACACTGTCTGAATTCTATGAAAAAACAAAACAAACAAAAAACCCCCCCAACAAAACCAAACCACAAAATCTTCAACCCATTTAAACCAGCTGCCATAGCTATCTTGAAAGAGACATCTTAACTGAGTGCCTGTGTGTGGTTGTATTCTACCCAAGAACAAACTGCTACCCAAAATTACTACCATTATTTCCGCAGCAGAAAAAGAGGAAGAAACAGGCTAAGCTCTACTACAGTTATAACAAGAGGGTGGAAAATTAAACCTTCACTCATTCAGGAATAAAACTGTGACAACTGTAATACAAATGAAGGCCACCCCTCTTCCTGAATGAAGATATAAAAAATGAAATTTAAATAAGCTTTTTTTTGTTATGTATTGCCTACGCACATTTGCTTCCCTCAACTTCTACATTCTTAGTTTTTTTTCTTAGTCTTTCTCAGTGCCAGCTTGCACACAGACTCCTGTTAATTACCACTGTCTCTAGCCGTCTTAATGGAACATTGCGTATGATGTGGTTTTAAGAATTACTGGTGTCCCAAGTACTCTGACCACAATCAACACGAATTCCGGTTCCAGTTCAGTTTCCTATTAGGTAGCAAGGGCCTTTTTGTACACAGAATAGACATACTAGTTACTTGTTTCTAAGAGAGAGGGCATTGGAAGGGGAGGAAAGAAGAGAGAAATTAACTGAGTCACAAACACCCTATGAAGAGAAACTGAGGTTCGACTCAAAATGACAGACAAATCTTAGGAAGCACTGACATGATACACTCATGTTGACCTAACATCTTGCAGCCACTGGAAGAGGCAGGTTACTCATTCTCTCCCAAGCTAGCACTCTCATTCCTCTTCCCTGCAATGGCTCTGGTACTTGTCTGGTTACAAGGCAATCTGTTTTCACTTGCTTATCTGACAGAAACTAACCTGGCCAGTTTTTTGCCTGTTTACCAAGTTATTTTACAGCACAGTCAGACACCTATCAGAGCCAATCCATGAGGGAGTGGGACTATGTAACCTGGAGAGAGGGATACAAGAAGTGGGACTGCCCCTTCTGGCAACACAAGTCAGTAGACCCAGTCAGGCCTAGTGTTCAACTTCACCCTTCATTATTCACTAATACTCAGAACTACTCTGATCTAACAGATAAACTGTCAAGAGCTTACCAATTAGATTGCAGGGAACACCCCTCCCTGCATCTGGAAAACCTCCTAGAATTTAATCATATACCCTGCACAACATCAAAAAAAGAACCTTCCTAAATCCAAAAGATGCATATACAGGCACTAGGATGCTGTAAGTGAACCAAGGTGTTTTAGACAGCACAGCATTAAAGATGGTCTTCGTCTGACCTTTGCCTTTAGGTACCCCAATACTTCTTTGATGAAGTGTTGATTTTTATCAGTTCCTTGAGACTTCCTTGCTCCAGCTGCAAGAGTAGCTGAGGCAAGTACCAGGCAGATGTATGGCTTCATGCCACTACCAATATGTTATTTGACTACAAAACATTCTTTCCAGTAATTCACTGAAATACATCAGTAACTATAACAGATCAGAAAAACAAACAATTAAGCCAAACAGTTTGAAAGCTTCATTTCTAAACCACATCAAACACAGCTTTCCATAAAGCAGGAAAAGATCAGAAAGATAAATTTTTAGGTAGATTTTTACCTCCTAGTTTGAAAGAAATACGATAACCATTCTGAAGTGCTCTTAATAAAAGAAGTATCAGTTTATGCCAGCTTTTAGGGAAACAAGATAATGTTTGGGGGTTATTTTTTAGAGACTGAAGAGGAAAAAACTCACTAATGGTTCTCACATGCTCACTCACAGCAGTTTCTGAATTCCAGAATTACCTACACCAAGTCTCACAAAAAACCCTATTATAATATTCTTATGTAACAAGCATCTCTTTAATATCAGATATTAGGCCAACCACTTCTTTTAGGCAATCTGTACTGTGTATTAAAAGCAGGTTTTAATTCATTTGGGAATTTGTTGGTTTGTCTTCAGCAGTTCCATTTTCCTTCTCAACAGCTAGCAGTGTTGACTGGTCCTCATCAGCGAAGAGCATGGACTGCAGCCTCCTACAGAGAGAGTACTAGCTGGTTATTCCGGTTGCCTAATAAAGATGAGCTGTTTAGAAAGATCAGGTTGCCTAATAAAGATGAGCTGTTTAAAAAGACCATGAAGCATGACAAGTACTATTAGTACTGTGTTATTTTATGCAATGCACAGTCTGTAAAGCTTTCAACATCCTGAGTAATACTGTCAGTAGACACCATTAGATCTGTCTTGTTCTCAAGCACAGTGATAAAAAAAAGGTTTGGAGGTGAACAGTAATGAACCCACAATGGCTTCCTAGCCTGAGGGGATTGATTAGGAATCTAATGATTGTTTTTATACTCTGCCCCTTCATTGGAAAATGATGTCAGGCATGATTTGAAAATGTGACTTTCTGCTAACAACATTACACAATACCCTTTCTGTCTCCCATGTTCTAGCAACAGTAACCAGTATTAGCACAACCTTAAGACTCCACTGCTGCAAATCCCTTGTTGCTGGGTTAGTATATGACTGATTTGCTGCTTTTACAGACTGCAGCAACAGCAAACTTGGCTTCAGCCTGCTTTACACACCTTTGAATTGGCTCCTTATCACTTAACTGGTTTAAAAAATTCTGAACCAGGTTGGTTTTAAAGACCTGGAGTCTCCTAAGTAGCCTTAACACTCACAGTAGCATTCAGTCTCTGTAGCTGTACCTGAAATGGATCTTTTACTGCCTTCAAAATTCAATTCACTAAATAGTTCTCCTTTAAGAAAAAAACAAAAAAAAAGTCAAAGACATTTTTAAACTCCTCTACTTCTCAACTGTGTAATTCCTCCTCCTGTCTACAATATTTTTCAGACATTGCTAAGAACTTTTCAGTAAGCAGAATAATTTCTGCACCTTTTAACTACAACATAAAATAATAAATGATGGCTCCTGTAGCTTTGAAATACCTTACTTTTATAAGGCAAATAGACTTGCAGTCAATAGCAAGCAGAGACAGATGCTTCATTTTTGAAGAAATCTGAGAGCAAACTGGCTCATCATCTCTAGCTCACCATCTTTATTTCAAACGCAGATGGAGTAGCTGATTACATTAACTTCTATTTAAGCTATGATATAAACAAACTGTTTCAGATACACAGATAATGAGTTTAAATATCAGATGTTACATTGGCTGGCTGGCAGAGCAGTAAGTAGAATAAGCTCCTTCAATCAACTAGATAATGCCCATAATTTAGAGATCTTTATTGGATTCTCAGCTGCTTATAGAGGTCCAGAGGGGCATACTACCAAAACTGCATCCATGCAGTCCATGACATACCAAGAAGTTACTTTTACACATTATGCCATCTACAGAAATCTAACTATTCAATCCTCTTCAGATGGAATTAATGAAGCACAGTAATTTTCAGACCACGTGGAACCTTCAAATAGTGCAGAACAAAGCTAAATAGAGTTTGGGGGCTGAATTACATCAGCACTAAGTTTGAATTTTATCTGCATCAACTACTTTTACTCTGGATATAATATGACATACTGATTTTAATCTAAAACTAAAAAATTCAGATCCAGGTTACCAAAACCAGCTCTACTGTAAGCTATCTAGAGTCATCTAAATTATTTGCAAAAGCACAAAGCCACATCTTCTATTCTAGATTTTATACACAAACACTCTTGGAGATAATCTTTATTTCACAGCCTGTGCTGCTCAGCTCCACAGCTTTTAGATGGGGAAAAAAATATATTTTATCCATGTATCACTCTAGTGTATATATATCTCTCTATATATATAGCTCTTACAGTGCCTTCTGCTTCAGAGTGGGCAAAAGACCAATAACATTTGAACGAGAATGCTCAAAGAAATGCACAAAGAAAGTATGATGCAGGAAGCAGAAGACCTACTGCAAAAGGTCCCCTGGAACTGAGTACAGATATTTACCATTACTGTAAAAATTACAGGAGACTTTATGGTTCACTTATTGTGTAAAACAAAATTAATTATTCCAGATAAAATTTCTGACTCAAATTTTGCCTAATGCTTCTATGAGAGAAGACAGGAAGTTTGCCAAGGAGCAACACGTCCAAGTGTTTTATTTTGTGTGTCAATACTACAAGAAGTGATTATATGAAAATGTTTTGATATAAAATACATAAATTATGTCTTTGCAATTCAAGAATGAAAGTACACATTATTACAGCTCATGGGCTCTGTCTGCAAGAGTAATCTGCACCATTACACGCTGGAGGCCAACTGGCTGGAATGAAGCTCTGCAAGAGGAAGACCTCATAGCCCTGGTAGACAAGCAGCTGATCATTACCCAGCAGTGCAACCTCATGGCAGAGGCAGCCAACAGCCTTCTGGACTGCCTCAGGAAAAGCACTGACAAAAGGTCGAGGGAGGTGATCCATCCCCTCTACTCAGCACAGGTGACACCACACCTGCAGTGCTGGTTCCAGTGCTGGGTTCCCCAGCAGAAGAAACATGGACATACTGGGGCAAGTCCATTTTAGCACCACTGAGATTATTAAGGGACTCAAGCATCCTTCAGATGAGGGGAGGCTGAGCACTGTGACCCTTCAGCCTGGAGATAAGGGAGATCTTATCAGTGTGTGTAAATATCAATGTGCATATATTCCCCTGATGGGAAGGGAGTGGTGACAGACTTTGTTCAGTAGTGCCCAGTGAGAGAACAAAAAGCAGTAGCCACAGCATATGAAATCTATCTGGACACGGGGGGGGGGGGAAGAAATGTATGTATTTTATGTATTTATTTTTTAGCTGCTACAGTGGTCAAACATTGGAAGAGGTTACCCAGAGAGGTTGCAGGGTCTCCAGCTATGGAGATACTCAGAACCCAACTGGACACAGTTCTGAGCAGCCTGATCTACCTGACCCAGCTTGAGCAGGGAGGGTGGATCAGATGATCTTAAGAGACCCCTTCCAACCTCAGTACTTCTCTGGTTCTGTGAAATTTATTTATTAAATCAAAATTTTCTAAACTAATTCGGGTCTACCACTACACTGTTATATATCTAGTTTAAACCAAAAGTAAGACTACCAGATGATTTTTGTTCCACATCAGTTGATACTAAGTGGATTAGTTAAAATAGCAAGTACAACAGGATGCAGCCTTGGAATGAACAGTTGTAAGGAACAACTACTTTCAAATCCAGGGTAGAGAAGAATGAGGGAGAAAAAAAAAAAAAAAAAAAAAAAAAAAAAAAAAAAAAAAAGGAAGTTACATCTATATAAGAGTATTAGGACAATATCCAAATAAGACTGCTGGCCCCTAAAGCTTACCTAAAACTCAGAAGACAGACAGCTAACCATAGAGGTACCTATACTCACCTGGTACCTCATCACTTGACCTGAAAATTACAAAAGCATCATCTTCTGCTCATCCTGTGCACCCAGACAGCATGCGCCACGTTCCCTGGCATCTAAGCCAGAAGGCAAGCACATCTGCTATATTTTCAAAGTACCAACACTAAAAAAAACAGTCATGAAGGGAGAAGTTATTTTGTTTTTCCAAGTGAGATGGCAGCAGTGCTTATTCAGGTTGTTCAAGCCCACATATCTCAAGGGAACATTCACCTCCAGGTTACTTTTTATGTAAAGATAATCTTTATCTCTCCCACTTACGGCCTCTTACTCTGCAGAAAAGAATCCAAGAACTGCAGGCCCAGAACAGAATGTAACATGACCCGAACAATCTTCTGGTAGGGCACTCACACATCGACAAGATTATCTCGAGCTCTGGTCCCTGCTCCTGACATTAGTGAATAAATACATACAGTAAGCATGCATTACAGCACAACCTTTTGCAGGTCTTAAGACATACTAATAGGTTGTTGTGGGGTTTTTTTGTCTTCTGATTTAATAGTGCTTCCTACCAGAACACAACAGTCTATCACCTGACTATGAAAAAAAAAAGCAGAATTGTCCATTTCTCTAATATTTCAGGAACTGGTGAGGACTTTACATTTGCCTAAAAAAATTACTCATACCTGCCAGTCTTTCGGAGTACAAGTAACACTTAACAGTTGCTTTTCTGGTTTGAAAGCAATAGCAACGTTTTGCTTTTCCTTACAACCTCTACTAACATAATCCAAAAGTGCCAGAAAGGTTTGCCTTTAATAATTAGCAAAAAGTTATAAATACTTCACATGTAAAGGACTGTTCTCCACAAGTGTTTCCTAAAGATTTAGAGGTCAATGATCTCTAAAGAGTCTTTAATGAGTTCAATAATTCACTGAATGAGACTTATTAAGCCATTTTCTTACAACTCAATTAAAGTAGTTTATCAGGTTTGTTTGTATTACATAACACTGGCTATGAAACTAACTAAAAATACTAAGATAAAATAATCAAGCTATCTGAAGAGTGAGAATTCCCTTACCTTACAATATAACTTGTAGTACATCAATTTAAATACCCAGAGTCAGCTTTCTTTAAAAAGGCAGTTTTTCCTTTTAGCAATTCAAACCATAGAATTCAAACTGTGTATTTATCTTCAGAAAATGCAAAAATTAACATTGGACTTGATGCAGCTGATTAGATTCCATTAGATTCCATTCAGAGAAAGATACAAAAAGTTACATTTTAAATTTAAATTAATGTTGATCATCACTCCTTACTTTCTGCACACCATATAGTAGGTTCCATCAAATCAAACACTCAACCATGCATCTGTATCAGCATTGGCAAGTCTACTGGCTGCGTTAGAACTTTGATCTTCCACACTTCAGACTGATTGGTCATTGCAGCAGATATTTTAGCACAGAGGCTTTTTTCACTCACAAATTAATGTTCAAATTTAAAACTCCAGACTCTTGCAGTACAAGTTAATATTCTCCAAGTATCCTTTGTTCTGATGGCCATTTCCTTTTGCACTGTCTTTGTTTTCCTGTCCTCCCTCCATCCAGCTTTTTACCTAGAGGACTGTCTCTTCTTCACTATGCTGCTTACTCCCTTTGTAGGGACCCCATGAGAACAGAAAAATCTCCTAATCTCAGTTCTGATTTTTCAGATACTTGAAAACTAGAAGTCTCGTTCAGTCACTTTGTGTCTGGTACAGAGTTTTGAAAAGGAAGTATCTGCCTCACTCCCAGCCTCTTAGCATACAGCCAGTAAGTTTCCAATATAGTCAGTAAGTTTTTCAATAATGATAATTTAAAAGATTTACAGTTTTTCTTCAAAACACATATGAGGGTATACATGATGCTGGCAAGCATATTAAGGGATAGAGAACGTTTCCTATCAGCTGCTTTGTTCCGAAGTATCACGGTGCACAAAATTCATAGAAAGCTGGTGAACTTCTTAGAGGCTCAGAGCAATGAATTCATTCACACTGGAGAGAGACTTATCCAGCTTCCTCCGGTTGAAATTATAAGACAGAATTTTACTATACTGTGTTAACCAATAATCAAGTACATAACCACTTTTACCTGTTATTTCTGACTCCAAATTCCCCATTAGCTGTACAAAAAAAAAAACCAAACAAACAAAAAAAACCCCAAAAAAACAAAACAAAAAACCCCCCAGAAAAATAGACTACTCAAAACATTTACTAACATGTTATAAAAAGCATATTATATTTTACTAGTGTTGCCCTGATATGGTGTGGAAAACTGCTTCAAGCTACTGTACAGTCCACAAGCAACTGCCTGGGAATTTTCCACGGAGTTTGCAGTGGGAACTGACATCACATCCTGCAGGGATGCATTCACTTCCATTCTCAGCACACATGTGCTGAGAGCAGTAAGGAATGCACTGCAATTCACTCTTAATTACATGATGTAAATGAACCAGTGCCTGTTTCATGTAAGCTTAGTCCAGACAAACAAGATGTTTGCTCAAAATAATTTCACTGGTCATCCAACCATACTTGAAGGCTAAATCTTTATTTTCCCATAGTTTACTACTTTGTCAGGATTTTGTCTCATTTCCTTGTCCCCCTCCTCACATATCACTGTTTAAGATTGTGTGTAGCATCAAAGAAAAAAAAAAAAAAAAAAGAATTAGATGCAGTGCTATCCTAATGAAAGACAAAGATCCCGTCAATTAAGATAGAATGTACATTGGCATTCACATGCTGGGGGGTAAGAAAAAAAAGCACAAGAGCACTAACATGCAATAAACAAACAGGATTGTAGAGATATCTCAGATCTATCTCATAATGTAAGGAATCCACTTTTGGGAAAAGACCGCTTCTATGTGAGGTATCTTTGTAAGAAACAGATAACCGTACCTCACGTTAACAGGTCAAGCACTGGCACCAACAGAGATACCTTCCTTTCACCAATATACAAGACTTTGATCTCTCTTATAGTACTAAGTCTATTCAGTATCCAGTAACAGAACTAACTTGGAAGCTTTATTCTTCTATAAAGTGCAGGGTTTGTGTTTTTTTCATTAGCCAATAAAGCTATTTCCACACTCAAATAAGGGCTGGGAAATAGAATGCACAGTACATTCTTATTGGCAGTGACAGCCAAGACACCAATTCCAAAAACAAAATTAGAATTTGCCCTTACTGGTAAAATATAAAAGCCAAGAGGTAACATTGGCAGAAGGACTTCAGAGTTACAGCTTCACTTCAGAAAATTCTGATCTACTCAAACGATATTCTCAACTCTGGTTCCGACCTAAACACTTCTTACTGGAGTTTCATGATGCTTCAAGCACAAGACAGCTGACCAGGCTGGAAGTATAAACTACAGACAAGGCATTTGCTTTCACTCAGTTAAGACACTTTTCAGCCAGGATGCTGGGCCAAGCACTCAATACTACAGCTGCCCCATTCATTCTTCACAAGAACAGCATTCTAAACTACTTCTCTCATATATATCATTACATGAGAACAGCACATTTTACTGCAGCATTAAGAGATTCAAAGTGATGCCCCCAGAGGTCCTAGCAATTCACACAGGAGGGCTCAGCATCAGAGGCAGCAAGTTGCTGCTCACCTTTGCATCACACTGATGTGTCCTCCAGGCAGACAAATACTGTGGTCAGAACTTCACTTGATATTTAAGAGACTATGTGTGAACACCATTTTTGATAACATGCTTTTTGGTCCTATCTTAGATAAGCAACAGAGCACAGAGAAATACCTAGACAGCATGTTTAGGCTTGAGGCTGTGGTAGATCAACAAAGCACACCGTCATGAAATAAAAAGGGAAAACACACTATCCTGATAGACAGACTGGCAACATTTGCCTGGGCACAACATCACATTAGCACGGCTATCTTGCTTTTGGTACTGTTCCAAACCTGCTCCATACGGCACTCCGCAGCTCACAGATCTACCCATCAGTACCCCTGAACACAGTATGTTAAGTTGCAGTGCCTCATTTCACTTCCACTTGTTCTTTACACTGAGTTTTTTAAGTCAACAGCATGATGTAATCCTTTAGCAAAAAGATACAAATACTTCTGTTATTTGAAACAAAACTAAAAAAATCACTATCTCGAGCATGCTAACTAGAAGTTTTGTAAGTACTATTGGGTAATAAGACATAGCAATTTATTCGGTTGCTCTTCATTTACCCAATTTGGTTCTGTGTTTATTTGCCCTCAAACATCAGTATCCCAAAAGGAAAATGTCAGTCTGTTCAGAAAATACTGCCTGATAGGTGATAAGACTGACAGATCAATCCTATATCCACAATAACAAAGACTTCATTTCTCAGAAAGTCACCTTTCCTTCCACTCATTTTCATGAAGAGTGCTTTAAGAGCCTTTAAGTGAATAAAGCATTAATGTAAATGGAACAAACACAATTAAATTTATGAAACGAATTTCCCAGGCTTAGCTGCAATGTCAGCTGACAGTTTCAAATGAAAATAAATAGACTTCATACCACAATATATTAAAAATTTAGAACAGCCATCCTCACTCCAGTTGGCTTTTAAGACAGAATGATATGGGAGGGTTTTTAAAAAAAGCTTTCTTGCTTTTGTGGCAAACATCAGCATTCATGCCTGCCTGAGCAACAATGAACTCAGTATTTCCAAAAAGAAAGACCAGTTTTAAAGTCTGCTTTAGTTAATGCTGAAGTAATGGAGAAAACAGTATTAAATATTAATTCCATTCAAAAGCAGAATCGACCTGAGGAGATGTAACTAGCCACATAAATCCACATTACCACCATACAACAGACATCTCAAGACTATTCATACTCCATATTGTTAGTCCTGTGTATTCATGAGCTAATGTTACAATACATTAGAAAGGACTGACAAATGAAAAATAGCTTAGCTGTTTTAAAAGCTGTATATTTCATTAAAATATCTTTCCTACGTTGCTAATAAAGCAATAGCAATGTTCTTAATTGAATTTTCATACTTCAGCAATGAGACAAATGTAAAACTTGATTATGTGTCTGGTTTTAAAGCACGCACATTGTACCTATGAAAGTCTTCACTGATTACTGAAGTGTTGTTTTGAGACAATGGTATTTTAAGATGATGCAGGGAAAGTACAAATATTTACATGGAGAGTATGAGTTCATCTTCAACGCATGCAAACTGTCATGTAAACAGAATGGACACACTGTATCACAGAATCTTTCAAAAGAGGATACAGAAAGCACACAGAGAGTAAGAAATCTGCTAATGAATATGAAAACTGTCCACAAAAAGAAGCTAGAAACCACAAATGAAGAATGAAAACAAAATTAAAGTGATTTTATCCACTGGCCGTTAACAGTGATATTCCACTGTAAAGCTTAATCCATTTTATTGCCACAGTGTTGCCATAAGAGAGCTTAGCATTATAAACAGATCAAGATAAATTTAAAATAAAAGGAATATATTTCACCCTCTGCACTGTAGCACCTAGCAGATATATACAGAAATTAAGTGTATCAAGCAGCAGCCCCCCCCCGACTTCTCTTACCTCTGAAGTTTGTAGATATAAAAGTCACAAAACAGAGCCTTCTGAAAACATTTAATTCTTCAGTCAAATCAAACATGTATTAAATATAACAAAAGGAAAATAAGACACTGAAGTGCTATGTAAGCATCGACAAATCACATTTTGGAATACAAAATCATCATAAATTAACTAGCTAATAAAAATTTCACTATTAGTCAGTTAAATTATATGTAAGTACTTCCAGCACCTTCATTTGCACAGTCAGGAATGGCCAAAAAAACCCCAACGGTACCAAAAATGTTGATACAGATCAACTGTAACATTAAAAAAAAAAAATAAAGGTAGTGTTTAAATCACTAATTCTGAACCTTTGTCTCTTAAGTAACAGTAAATAGGCAATAATTAATTTGTACTTTAGAAATTAGAACTATTATCATTTAACAATTGTTTAGAAACTCACTAGAATCATGTTGCACTTCTAATTAAAAAAACCTGAATTATGTACCCTTCAGTGCTCTTACAGATCTCTGCTGGACAATACTTTCCCCCCACCCTTGTCCTAGTCATTATGTCTGAATGCATACTCTATAAACATCTACTCCGTTTTATTCCAGAACATCAAGTGAAAAAAATTTACCAAATTACAGATCTAAAGGAAAGAAGTGTTAACTTTCAAAGTACACATACTTCAAATAAAGCTAGTTTTTCAAGAAAACTGTAAAGAACAAACCTTGTACATATAATTTTACATGTTATTACACAGTTTCAAAAAGTGAAGCAATTTGAATACTTAGTAGTCTGTAGTGCTCATTATGGTAGAATAAATCTACTTTAATATGTATTAATAAGTCTTCCCACTTCATGGATGGGAACCGAGGGGGGGGGAGGGAAAGGCTTTCCCAAATGAAGAACATGAAAGGATTGGAAACAGACACACAATTACACAAGTGCTTGTCTGGCATCTTTATTATTATTAGTTTCTTAGTTTAACCAAAACTGTTTCATCTTTTGTATTGTTAGAAGAGCTGAATTCACTTGAAATCACTTGATCCTTCCACAGAGGACACACAACTCATTGGAATTAAGCTGAGGCTTCCACCTTACCTCTGAGGAAACAAGGCTAAACCAAAGAAAAGTAAGGTTAACGAACATATTAACTTTCCCTTGAGGTCTAAAACAATTCCCTGACATACATCCAGTTGCCACAGTAAGAATTTAAGGCTTATAGATTATAAAAGCCATAAAGTCAGCTCAAGAGTCTCTGGTGCCAGACCAAAGCTCTAGTGACCAGACAAGGATCTGTTGATACAGTTCAGGCCCCTGAACGTTTATAATTACAAGGCCTTAATTTTCTGTAAACAAGAGGTCTGCACCAGAAGGCATTTAACAGTTTCTCTTTGCAGTCTGCACTTTTCTTGACATAAGCATCACCATACCTTGTCCTCAAAGACCCTTTAAGACAGATGCAGGAGCTTCACCTGGCTCTGCAAACAGATGATGCTCTGGGGTTGCACTATTGCAGCTGCCCTGGAAATGCCCTGCTTGCTACAGACCCCACTAGACAGGCAGATTGGTCTGGGCTGAGGCCATCAGATTCAAAGCAGAATCACATATGGTCACTGAGACAAAAACAAGGTTCCACAAAACTGGGTGAGCCACTGATCCCAAAGTGGGCAGAGAGGAAGAAAAATGGGCAAACCCCCTGTCTTCCCACCATCATCTTCTGCAACACAGTCCTCACCAGTGTTTTACGACAGTCTGGGGTTCATCCTACCCCTTGATGAGCCTGTTCAGCTCAGTAACCCAACAAAAGAATGGGTTTTGTCAGTTTTCTGAGCAGAGTTGATTTACCAAACAATCAGACAAGCACTGACGCAGCAAAAGAGAAATTACAGTACCATGCAGTCAAGAAGTGGGACAGCCTCTTTCAGCAGCAAAGAGTTGGCTAAGTCCATCATGCAGAACCTCATGTATAAAGCTCCAAAACAAAGAACCAATTCAGGAAAAGTAGTCACTCTAGCATGTGCATTTCCTTCTTTTCTTAAGGAGAAAGCCTGCCTTCAGAGTACAAACGAACTCATTAAGAGGGACCTGTACCACGTAACCTAACAGCTGCAAGAGGGAACCTTGATTTAGAAATTGAGATCGGATTAAGAAGTGGTTGAGAAATTTTACTTTTCTTCAGAGACCAAATGAAGACATGTTCAAATATACACAATATCAGAAAAACTATGTTCTGCATGAACTTAGTTCAGATGTAATTTTGGCCCCGAAATTTTTTTCCATTTGAGAAAAAAGCCTCAAGGCATCTTCAATTTAAATAATCATCCTCAAAAGGTACATGAATCACCTTTCTTTTCAAATGATGTTATTAAATGTTTTTTAATAATGACAAAGCTGTTAAAAACATCAAACACTTAATGGCAAAGTTCTACATACCATCAATGAGTTGCTCTAGGAAAGGAAAAAAAAGTTAATTCATTCAAGGCTACACAGAATACAGAATTAATCCTGAGAACAGCAGCTATCAATTTAAAAACAATTCCATATAAATTTAATCCATTTGATTTTGACTTGTGCAGAAGTACACACATACGCTACATACAGATTAGTGCTGTATTTCCTTTACTGTCCTCTAACCTGCTGAAATGAAATGCTGATTTCTGTACACTTAAAAGTTTATAAAAGAAAAAGGATTTATGGCTTCTACATTTAAGTTTCATTTACACAAAACACCAAAGATGGGAGCTGAGCAAAGATGGATGGGCCATTTTTCTTTCTCAGTCTTTAGGGGGAGATGCCAAAGTTGACACCATTATGAAATTCTAGGAAAAATTAGCAGTTTTTAATCAAGAAAGGATGTTTTCCCTTCCTATTCCCCACTGCTCTGGCTCTAGAGAATAAAACATTTCCTTTGTTTCAAAAAAAATTTTTTTAATGTAAAAGAACCACATTAGAAGTGTTACATTCATTTTAAAAGGCAGAGACCATTACTGTAAGTGACATTCACACATTTGGTAACTTCTAGTGTGTCTCAATGACAAATAGGGTAAGAAGTTCACTGCATGTGTGTTGACAAACAAAACATTTATTGGAAAAGTGCTACAGAGAAAACTTTATAGGGGGACCTGCATTTTTAATTCTCAGTTTGCCTGATTTCTCCATGCTCCTTTACAACCAGTACAGTACCAGTGCAGCTTTACAAAGCAAACAGCCTTAAAAAGCTAACTCTATGATCATTTACTCACGAAGCATTACAGACATTGCGTTGTGCAGACAAAAACTGAATTATGTCCTTAAACTTAAGTTTGTTCCGACCTGTCTAAAATCTAGCCTACAAGAGTAAGTGACATCTGTGCAATGCACATAAATCTAGTTGAGTACAGGTATCATGGACAGATAAAGGGATGAAAATTTCAAGCTGACAATAGACAGGATTTCTGCAAACTCCACAAACATATTCCAAGAATGGAGCTGACTGCAAGATTGGTTTAAAAGCAGATATTCTGTGCATAAGGTTATATGTATCACAGTAAAAAAAACACGTGAGAAAAGATGACAGTATGTAGTTACCCTAATAACTGAGGTAGAGCATCAAAACATGAAGGGAGACAGAATGAGAAGTATCATGCTACAATACATATCATTTGAAGATGAAACCAAGAACTTAAATAGGTGTCAAGAGCTACTGAACAGATTCAAGAAAAAGTTGAACGTTTAGAGCAGCATAAAGGAGTTTTTCTGCTGCATTCTAGCTGGAGTATGTCCTAGACAAAGCCAGAAAGGAGGAAGCAGCTTAATGTGACATTTTCATTTAAAGATGATAAAAAGACCAGGAAAACACAAAAATTGTCTGAAATACAAATAGATTTGCTCATCTGAAAGATTTGACAGTTTGTCACATCTAAGTCTCTAGTCTCTCCACTCCCACAAGCCATTCAAGGGGTGAAGCCTAGAACACCAGACACACTTTACGCTCTTTTGTTCAGCAAGAGGTAATTACACAAGACTGTGGCCGGATGTTAGGCCCAGTCATAGGGTAACTAAAACCCAGAATGTAGGTTCACGACTTTGTAAGGCACGTCAAAACACTTGTTTTACACAAATATTTACCAGAAGTAATAAAATGCGTATTTGAGAATATTCATATATCGATAACAGTAAATCAATACACAATCATTTGAAGACAGTGCAAGAATAATACACCACCCCCCCCCAAAATAACACTAAATTTAAAGGGACTAGTACCAATCTGTCAGAACAGATTTTGTACTGCCTCCAGCATATTGCTAAGGCACTCTCTTGACTATACACAGGAAGGCAGCAAAGGTCCATAATCCAATAATATGTGCTAGGTATATGCTAGTGCACCACAGCCTTAAGTAAGTATGGGTTTGTATGTTTCTTAACACAAAGTCACATCAATCCCACCTCACAGGCTGGAGGAATTAAAAAAAATAAAGAAAACCAAGATAGCAGGAAACCAAGAATTTAATCAAAACTTCAAGATTTCAGAGTGCATGTTTTCTTTCACGAGCTATGTAACAGTCTTCAGATACTCTTAGACCAAAGCTTCAGACGATGTCTGCACCTTTACTGCAAGCGGTGACCAAGTTTTGATGAACTTCTATTAAGCTATTTTGTAATCCAAAAAAGCTGTGGTGCATCCAGCTTCAAACAGTACTGGCAAGAATAGTAGCAGCCTAGTTAAAAATATTAATGAGGGGTTGTTTTTAAATGTATGACAGTTATGCTTTGCCCATTTTTACAGTTTACAAAGCCCTTTTCATAGTTTCTATTATACTGTGGTTTGAGTCGAGGTAAATCCTTACACAAAGAACAAATCAACTCAACATGTGTACAAGTCAACATCTGAAACACTGAAAGCCTTCCTTTCAGCCTAAAAGGTGGCAAGGAAACACCCATGTGTAATAATTGCCATTAAGTAACACCTAGATACGCAACCTACTCTTAGCCGGCGTTTTTCTTTTGCCGTTGAGGGGAAGAAATAAAACATAAAGGAAAAAAAACAAACAAAACAAAAACCAAAACCCCACACAGACATTGCTTCTCCGCTCGCCAGCGCCGAGGGCAAGAGATGAAAGGCGAAGGCGGCCGGCGT
>NW_020799092.1:17034881-17037908 GCF_003259725.1 Athene cunicularia | reverse complement strand
GGGAGGGCAGCTCTGGCGTCGGGCACAGACCCCTCCGCGGCCGGCTCCGCTGAGGAGCCGGCAGAGCTTGGCCGGAGCAGGTGTCGTGGAGCGCCGGTGCTGCCGCCTCCTCCCCCCGGGCCTGGGCTGCCAGCTCCGTCCTGAGCGTGGCGGGAGCCGCCGGGTCCTGCAGCCTTCTGACCTTGGGGCCCGCGCAGGCCTGCTCAGGGAGGCTTCTCCTGGGGTTTTAACTTAATTCTTACCACGTGGATTCAGTGCAAGCAGCTGAAGACCCAGCCAAGGGTCACAGAAAGTCGATGGAATAGCACTTGTTTACCACGTGTTTTGAAGAACGTTATTCCCAATTTACCAGTGCACAAACTCAGTTCCATACCTGGAATACCACAGTGGACATGCAGTGGCACTTTGCCATGGAGGGACCTCAGGGCCAAAGCACATCTGATTTTATGAAGTCTAGGCAGACCAGTGTTTTCGTGCTGTTGAACTGGGGTTTGAAATCGGTATATTTCTTGTCAAGCTCTCTGCCCGTGTTTGCATCGCTGTCCATTCCATACCATCACCCCTTCTTTAAGGACACAAAAGTAACACTGATGCATTCGTGGTATGTCATCAAGGACAAAAAACTTTAAAATTGAGGGGGTTTTCCTGCTGGCAGGCAGAGTCTTAAGGACCTATGGAGATTATGTTAGAATGAGCAGTTGTGTCCTATGCACTGAATGTACCAATTTAAAAGTGAAACAATAAATATGTTGAAGTACATGTTACAGTGACTGTAACTGTAATAGACTAACCATGCATACAGCATTAGTATTTTATATCCCATGTCCTTAACTACCAGTAGCCACAAAAAACCATACACTGTACATTTGTTTGGCAGGGGGAAGCTCAGAAGTAAATGTTTCCTTTCCAGGCTGTTATTGTGAAGCCAGCTAATGTTAACATTTATATAACACAGCAACACGAGATGATGATTTGGCAGCAAATTGGACAGAAATGTAAAACAAATAAATCCAGCACACAGGCTATGTGACTGAATGGAGAATGAAATGGAGAAATATAGGAAATACAAAGGACGTCTTCAAGAAATACCAGGTTCTGAGAGCAAAGCCTGACCTATTTAGAAAGTGCATGCGGTTCTGGCCTGCAGGATGTTGTTCGTGGGTGTTTCGGTACTCTTGTTTTCCAACACATCCCGGTATTTCAGCAGCTCAGCATGTGGCCACAGACACATCAGTCCTCTAAAAAGCTGATGTTGTGCTTAACAGGGGTAAAAACCACGAGTGAGGTAACAAACGGTGGTTTCAGGGTTTCTGGAAATAATACATACCAAGAAGCTTTCTCATGAAAAATACTGTTTCCTTTATCAGTCTGATTCAAAAGCACACCCAGGGAGTTGCATATTAATGATAGGGCCTGCAAGCTCTTGCAGAAACAGTTACAGGTAATATTGCAAGGGCTAAGAGAAACTGTTCAAGGTAAAGCTGTTACTCTGTGTTTGCGCAACAAAGCGTCAGTATATATAGCCATGCTGGAGTCTGAAAATGAACAATTCCTTGCTCTTTAGTTTGCCATTTCTCAGGTTGTCACGTAGGGAGTTTTATCTTGAAGTTGCAGTTACCAGCTGCAGTTGTAACTTTATCCAAAGTGGCCATAAAAATACACACATGTTGCACTTCAGGAGGTGTCTGCAAACGACAAAGCCCCGTGGTAAAGCACACCGTTGAGTATTCCTGTAAGAGATGGGGTTGAGTAATACTGCCTAACCTGCGTTATGTGGGGAGGAGACCTTGTTTTGTTCAGGGTGAGTCCAGTGTTACTGGACTGGATGAGGAAGTTTTCACTTCACATAGAGGAAAGTTGCCCAACGATGCAAGTGCAAAGAACGAGGAAGCAGACTGGTCTCAGCATGCTGCAGGGACCTTCCCTTAATTACCACAACAAACGTAGGTTTTTTCGGAAAAGAAAGAAGTTGTGACCATAAGCATGCAAAGCAAAGCTCGCCATTTAATAAGCACTTTCTCAACTGCCACAAACAACATCCTTTTGCTGTTGTGATTTATTTCAGAACAAGGTGTGTTGGTGATTCAGGCTGCTGTGGGCACTCCTTGAGCAGGTGGGGAATACTGACTTCATCTGTGGCAAAAAAAAGAAACATAAAGTGGCTCCATCTCCATCCCAATCTGATCTGCTCCCTATCAGCTTTTCTCTTTCCCATCTTTCTTTCTAACGACACTAAACTATACTTGAATGTAACACAGCAAACGTTCAGAAAAGCCAAAGACCACACACTGCAAGAGAATTACAAAACCACTTCTAGTAAGTATGCTTCCCTGAAACTTGGAGAGCTTTTATATGACCATCTTATTAAATGCAGTTTAGAAATTAAAATTGCAATACCAACCTTGAATATAAGCAAATTAATTAAGCCAGTTTAGTGCCCATTCCCCAAAAAACTTAAGAAGCAAGCTCACTATTCACAGAAACACACTGACACCTGAGGAGACCCTGGGCCATAGCCCTCCCCATCCTTGGCTCCCAACATTCAAGACATGCCAGTGTGAAATATGGGGTGCAGAGTACCTTGTAATAAGCAGCATTTATTTGCTTGGGCCCAGGGTGAGAGCTGACTGCCAAAAGCAAGCAAAGCGACAGTGCCACGGGACTGGGGAGGGTTGAAGAACCAGCTCTAGAGGAGCAAGTAGCTCTGGAGACCCAGAGGACAAGGGGTGGGGTTGGTGACAAAGAACCAGCGGAAGGGCAGTGAGAAGTAAACAGGCAGGAGCAATGAAGCTTGTTTTAAGAAAGGAGTGGGGTTGCTGTAACACATCAGCCATTCTCAGGCTTTTCTAATCATCCCTAAGCCCCGGTCTTTCCTCTGTGGCAGCATGCCTCCCTGCTCCCTCACTGATGTACAGACACTGCCATGCTCCCTCTTGTTCCATGGTCTAGGTTGCACCCAGCCTACCATCCCCTCAGCAGCTGGAGCAAACCCGTTGATACCTCAAGCCATGCCTCTCCCCCACCCCC
>NW_020799092.1:17030522-17034831 GCF_003259725.1 Athene cunicularia | reverse complement strand
ATGTGTATAAGAGACAGACTAAAATGTGGCCTGCACAAGTCCCACTGGCTGTCCCCAGCCTGGACTCCAGCAAAGGCCTTAGAAACAGAAACACAGTCATGAGGGCTGAGGCTAGTGGAGTCAATGGTTCTGGTGTTCAGAAGTACGGACCAGTACATAAAGAGCGTCAGGTCTGTAGACACTAAAGTCAGGGTTTGGGAGTGGGACACCCAGGACTAAAGAGCACCACCTCCTTTGCCCCTCCGGGCAAGCCCGAGTGCTGGTACCCAGCGAGGCAGAAGGCTTCGGGTTATGTTTGGAGGAGTGTTGGTTGATAGTTTATGGTTAAGGCTGGAATCAGGCTTTGGGGTAGCAAGGGCTGAAGGTATAGGCTTATTCATAAATAACATGAGGATTGAATAGATATGATAAGGACTGGTACCCAGTTCTTGTCTTTTTTGGATAGGAATACAAAGGCACTAGAGCTAACCAAATCAAGTAGCTTTCTACTAGGTCTGGGGGGATATGTCCTCGACCTAAAGTTTGGGGTGAATTACTGCCATGGGTGGGCAGCGGAGGCTAGAGAGAATGTCAGGCATGGGGACTAGGCTTTAGAACTGAAGAACTAGAATGATAGGAAGATAATGCAATCCCCTAGGACTATAGTACATGCTTGTGCATATGGCTTATAGTCAGCTATGGTCAGGTATGGCTCACTGTTGTACGGGCCACTATCGAGTCAGGATCACAGTGGGGTTTGGGTCATGGTGCTAAGTCCAGGTCACATTAGCCAAGGCCATTGCTAGGGGGTTGAGTGTGGGAATTTTTCTGTGGTTAAAGTTACTGTTAGAGATCAAGAAAACAGGGTCTATGGAATTAATTTCACACTGCACGCTCTACTGAATACATCTATAGGCACATCATCTTCTGATCTCCCAAAAGATAACCTTTGCCATACAACATCCTGTACTCAGAAGTCTAGTATTTTCTAGCTGTTCCTAGATCTTCAGCATGGTTCATGGTGGACTGAGGGCTGGTATCAGCAGAGAAAAATGGTTCATTGGTGGCTCTAGGATGCTGGGCTTACCCTAGAGGTAAGGTCCTTGGCAAGCAACCTGTTCTTATCAAGGACATGACTAGCAGCACTCTGCTCAGCAGCAGGGAGGAGAGGATGGGAGAAGACAGCATTCATCATTGCACAATAAAAGCATCCACAGTCCACACCTGGCTTTGTGCATCTCCCAAAGCACATGCCATACACTGTACGTGGCATTCAGGAAGAATAAAGAAGGGGAAGCAGGGCAGGGAGGTTGCCAGAAGGGAGAAAGGGAAATTTTCTGGGACTTCCGTCACTTCTGGGTACTGGTGGAACCACATACATGTACACACAAATATGCCTACTTGTCTCTTGGGAACAGGGGGAGAACTCACACCCATCAGTCTGAGTTCAGTGGCTCTCACCTGGCAAGGCACAGCTGGTTAAAGAAATATCAGAGATGATACTCATTAGACAAAGAGATGGCCCAGGAGCAATCAAGACTAGGGAGAATCAGAAAAAAACAATCAGACATTATTGGACATTTCCAGAATAACATGAAAATAATCAGATAAATTGTGGGGAAAGCATGGGGGTAGAGGTAATTTCCCCATGTTTGGTCATTTCTTCAGTGTATTTTTGTACATTTGGAAAAAGCATTCATTTTTAAAATTACTTATTTATTTTCACATCTAGAGACTTAAAGCTGCCAAAAAGCAAAGCTCCAGACTAAAAAAGCATTCCAGTTCTCTGCATGAAACTGCCCGAAGCATACCCAGAATTGGCAATATGATCTTTGCATCTGCGGAGAAAATACTGAGTCATGTTGTCAGCCCACACACACCTAACAAAAATACAGCCCAACGATTCAGGATTCACCCACTCGTCATTTAAAGAAAACACAAGTCATTCAGTCATGCCTCATGCTTCAGAGACCTTTAGAAAACACCCAGTGCAGGGAACATTCGCCCACGTCATGCCCACGCGCTGTTTCGAACCAGCGATGTCATCTGCAACTTGTTCACTTGCGGGTCTGGACAGTGTTTGATTCAGAGTCCTTGGAGGAAGTTGACGAGACTTAAAGGTTTTTGCTGAAAACTTGATGCAATAGCTGCAGCCTCAGCCCTTCTGTTAGCAGCTCCTAAATGGTGTAATGTAGTGTACCTGGCTTGAATCCCTGGAGGAGGCAGGAAATTTCCCTGTGCTTCATTGCATTAAAGATCTGGCAAACTTAAGCCATGGTTTATGTAAGATACTACCGTACTCTTCCTTTCCTTCAGGTGTTAATCTGAAACATTAGTTCTCTCTGCACTGGGCTTACCGAGAGGTATTGGCACAAGCATCAGGATTTGGGGAATTACCCAGGAAATCCTCCTCCTTTTATCCCTTCCCACATCATTGTCCCCTAGCAAGAAAAATCAAGTTCCTGCATTTCACCCGGCTGCTGGCAACCTCTCTTCCTCCTTCAGTGCTAAAAGCTGCTTGAAGTATTAAGAGCTGAGCCTGGATGTGCAGCAGCCAGCCCAGCTCATGACGGATGGGGGACGTCACTGCATGGAGGATGCAGAGTTACACAATCTCTGTGGTGCTGAAAGTGGGCCCTGGAAACTTGTCAGGAACCCAAAGGCCAGAGCTAATTTGTATTTTCTTTTACACAGCATGATTTTAATCAGAGCAAAAAGCGCCTGGTTGTGTTTTCTATACAGTGTTATAAGTAGAGACAAGTTAGCAGAGCGACTAGGGGCAGGACACGCTCAGGGGGCAGCGCATGGAGGAACACTAGACGGGGAAAGGAACAGCAGGCAAGTCTCCTACACTCAATTTATCAGTGTTTCCTTGATTCTTCAGGAAGGCCAAGTGCTATGAAGCAAGAGGCTAAAAGAGGCAACTTCATCAAAATGCTGTGATTGCCAAAAAAAAAAAAAAAAAAAAAAAAAAAAAGACCTGCAAAAAGCTTGAAGACAAGCTTATTTGAAAAAGGTTTTCCCAGAGGTTCTGGATATGTCAACAAGTAAAACATGGCATTCAGGAAACCCATCTCACTCGCAGCCAATATTGAACAGCAGTCGAGTCCCGGTGACCTCTAACATAAGCCTCCTCTGGCTTCAGCTGCAAACAGGTGTGTGTGAGTTCCCCTTTACAACCAGTTTTCTGCCTCACTGAGAGCAGACAGTGCAAAGGGCTGGCACAGCCCCCAAGCACCACTATTCCCAATATGGGATCCCCTCTATCACCCCTTTTCCATGCTGTGATGGCTGGAGAGTGGGAGATGTGAGCCACATCCTCATTCAGTCACCTCTCCCCAGCCGGGCTCGCAGCTGTGCCCCCTTCCCAGGACACAGCATCGGGGTGCACCCTGGCATGTTGCCAACGTGTGCCAGAGAGGGTGCAGAGCAGCAGGTTAACAGGAGAGTAAATACACCTTGACATTTCTTGATTTGTTTGCTTTGTAGTCCCGATACGTTTACTGGAAACTCAGAGGTGGGGTTTGTCGCCTGGGGAGCGCTATGGCTGGAGAAAATCCTTCATTTCAGCTTTCCTCTATTTACCCACTGGGGATAAATGCTCCTTTCCCCCTCAGTTCAGCTTTATTCTTGACAGCTGAGAGAAGGAAAAAGGAAAAAAAAAAAAAAAAATCAAACCCAGGACCTTTACTTTGCACTGGAGCATGATTCAGATGTGTTGTTTGCTGTCTAGTTTGGGATGGGATGAGCTGCATGTGAGGGATATAAAAGGAAAGCTGTCAGACAAGCTCACTTTTAGCTTCCTACATTCAGTCCAATAAACCCCACCCCCGGATCTTTATCTCACCAGCTAGCCCCTTTCCACTGTAGCCCCCCAAAGCAGCACCCCCTCTGCTTGCAGACCTCTTCCATGTGCTCCTTTGCCCCCCTCCCCCGTGCACATTTGTCCCCCCAACTCAAACAGCTCCCCAAGGAGCTCAGGCACCGCCAATACTCGTGGATGGGGAAAAGGGAAGATAGAGTCAGCTGAATATGCAAACAATCCTATTTGCACCCCAGCATGTACAATCCAGGTCTTTGTCAGCATGATGGAGTATGCTCCATCCTGTTTGTTTTCCTTCCCCGGTATTACCATACACACCCTTTCCACATGAACATTATCAAACGTCGTACCTGAATTGGCCTTTTCAGGACAGAAGCTGACTGTTGCCTGGCTAATATCTGTTCACCAGCTGCATATTTATTTTGTTAAAAAATTATAGCCCATCATAAAACCTAGTGTAAAATCTACAGCTGCCATTAAAAAAAAAAAAAAAAAAAAAAAAAAAAA
>NW_020799092.1:16983907-17030472 GCF_003259725.1 Athene cunicularia | reverse complement strand
AAAAAAAAAAAAAAAAAAAAAAAAAAAAAAAAAAAAAAAGTTCCAAAAGGCTTTTCCGTGTTTGATGTCTGATGCCACTAAGGCACTGAGTGGAAGCGTTTTCAGTTGCACGAGCAGCCCTGCTTGGCTGCAGCCCATTGCGACTGGAGCGCGATTGCTCTTGCACTTCTAGGTGGTGTGTTTGGGAAGCTGCCAGCCTGCCAGCCTGCCTGCCTGCCTGCCTGCCTTCTCCCCTGCACAGCTTCATGCCGCAGGGACACGCATGGTATGCAGGTATCAGCTGATCCCACCTTGCATCGCCCTGGACAGACGGACACTCGGGGTGGGAAGGACGTCGAGGCAAAGGTGCAAAGTGCTTTTGTGGCTCCCGGTGATGGTGGCAGCTGCTGGAGCGGCACCAGCAGGACCACAGGCCTGGCAGACAATAGCTCCCTCCCTGCTCTCTCCCTTACCACGGCATCCCTCGTCCCCAAGACGGAGGAGTCTCATGAATCAAGTCAAACACCCAGCGACAGGCTGGAGAAATCTATTAATATGCACCCGCCGCAGCACGTCGCCAGCCCCCTGCCTCACACGCCGCTCACCTGCCTGTCTCACCCCTGGCAGGCAGCGCTGGAACAAAGAAGCAGGGGAGGACGGCAGTGACTGCCCCCGAAAACGGAGGGAGGCAGCGGCTGGAGACAAAGCTCATTCACCAGCCGCCATGGGTGTGAGGAATGCTGCCGCTCGCCCTATTGTCTGGGGTCCTTTGTGCTCCTCCACCCCCCCAGTCCCCAACCACACAGGCAGAAATATTGGGAGCAGGACAGAAACAGCTTTGTTGAAGGAAGCTCTCGCGTGTGAAAAGCTTCCTGCCCTCGCCCCGCCGTACATGGCCGTCTGGCTTACGGGCCCGCACTCCTTCTGCTCCAGAGGGCAGGTAGGGAGCAGGGGGCTGCACAGCAAAGAGGACAGACAGACCCGGGGGGTTTTGCTTCTTCGCACCCACAGGGGAGCCAGCAGCCCCCTTCTGAGCACCTCCTGCTCCCTACAGGGAGTTGACACCATGCGACACCTTTGGGAGGTGGGGAATGGTCACCTGATCCTGTGGAGGGGACAGGGAGGGCTGCCCTCACCTCATGCCACCGATGCAGGGCCAGCAAGCCCTGCTAGGCTGCCTTAGGGAGCAGATCTGGCAGCACTGACTTCAGTGTGCACCCACCATGCCCCTCACATCCCTCCTGGCCTCCACAGTGGCACAGACGCCTCTACCAAACCTCAGCTGCTTTGTTAAGCAGTGGCCGTGGCCCCCCCATGCGAGCCACATCTGCGGCTGCAGCATTACGGCCCCCCAGGTCCTGCGGGGCTGGTGCCAGGACCTAGATTCCCTTGTCTCAGGGCAGAGCTGTAATTGCCAAGCCCTCCGGAGCGGTCAGTCCCCAGCTGCAGCACGCTGCTCGGCTCTCCTCCCACTGCCACTGCACACTGGCACTGGAGGGACCAGGACAGAGACAAGGGGAAAGCCAGGTCCCTCCAGTGTGGGGAGCAGGGTGACCCCACAATGCCTGTGCCACTGCCCAAGGGACTAGAGCACTGCTGGCCCCATGGCAGCCGCAGCACTGGGCCAGCTCCATCAAGTGACCCAGGGAGAGGTACCACTCATCCAGACATGGCACACTGGCTTGAGCAGTCCCTGCCCTGGCCGCCCTCAGCTGTCTCACTCCTCCCTGCTAGCGCTGCTCACACAAGCAATCTTAGCCACGCATGGAAACAATTGCAAAGTGGGTCTTGTTCGGACAATACAGCCAAGGATATGTCAGCAAAGAAAGAAAGATAAGGTCCAAACCCAAGGGAAAAGCTTGCTCCTGAGGGGTGGCACCTGGGAACATGAAGGAGCCCCAGCATGTGCCTGCTCCTCTGCTGGGACAGCAGTGCTGGCACTCCAGTGCAGAGAACAACAGGGTCTGGGAATGAGCACCAAGAGACTTATGGTACCAAGGTTGCTGATGGAGACTGAAGGGTGTCTATAGGGAACAGGGATGGTAAGGAGACAGCTGTATACAGACAACTAAAGAGCCCATCTTTCAGGTTTTTTCTGGGAAAATGGTTTCTGACATTTTCTGGTACTAAGGAGTGCACATTAAAGAGGAAGACTCTCTCCAACGTTCAGTTTCTCTTCCTATTTTTTGTTATATTTGGTGCATTTAAGATAAATTTGAAGTAGTTGTTGCAAAAAAGTTCCTATGGCTACCAACAAGGAGGTCTCCAAACAAGCTTTGTTCAGAAATAAGTTTTTGCTAGAGAAAACTGTAAATTCCTGCTTTAAAAAAGACAAGGCCTAGAAACCATGAAATCCAAACAGCATTACTTCTGAAGTTTTGCACTTCACAGCTTCAGCAGCTCTTGTAAAATATACTCATGCTTTATAAGCAGGAATCGCACTGAGTTCAGCAGACAGAAGATTCCCAGTAACATCTAAGGTGCAGAAGCAAGGCGGTCATTTCCAAAGCCTCCAACTAAGAGGATATTTTATGAGGGTAGGTAAAGACTATAAAAAGAGAAAGGGAAAGACTGGAGTTGAGCAGGGGGTTGGTGGCAGAGCTCCTGGCCTCTCTTCTCTGCGCCCCTCCCATGAGAGCTCCCTGCTTCCCTGGGAAAATGGGGACATGGCAGCTCTGCTCCCCCAGCCCCAGGCCTGCACCGACCTGGTGTTCCCGCACAGAGACTTTCTGGCAGCTGGAGGGCCGTTGCATCAGCCAGAGCTAAGCTAACATGACTACGAGAGCTGTTTTGGCATGCAAGCTGGAGAGGCTGCCTGAGTTAATGAAGCTGATGGGAATGGGATGGGGTGTAACGAGGTGCCTCTTACTGAAAAGCAGGGAAGTTCCCCCAGGCTGCCTTCAGCTCCTGCAGAGCACTGGGGTCAGTTTGTAACTTATTAACGTCAACACTCACACGATCAAAGTTCAGCACGTGTTTAGTTGCTCTTCTGGAACAGTGGACTTGAAAAGCACATTGCACAGGTTTCCTAGGAATAAAAGGGACGTCCAGAGAAAGCATCCCCTATCCCAGATGCCCAGAGACCTCCACTGTACCGCTGTGTATTTGGGTCGTGAGACAGTGTTCATCCACCACCCAGTGCCCGAGGACCCAGCTCTGCTCAGCTACCGCGCCCATCTCCATCAGGCCGTGCTCCCTCCTCCTCTTGCGACAAAACAGCTTTGCACCCCAGTGAAGCTTGAAAGGGTCCCCAGGTTTAGGAGGAAATTCTTTGCTGAGAAGGCAGATTTATTTGCTTTCTGCTGAGATGAGTGGGTCTGTTGGCACATGCACTGCATGTTTTAAGTGTCTCCCCTGCAGCTGGAACTTAACCCTAATCTAAATTACGCCTTCAGTGCTCTAATTTAAACGTGTTCAATAGACTATGTCACTTGGAAAATTAATCGCTTTGCTACTGGACAAGTGGGGATGGGTAACGGAGTCAGCGTTGCACCTCAGCATCAGATGAGAGCAGCAGGGCTGTTTCTCCCTGGAATGGGAGCCAAGTGCAAGGGGACCGCTGCAGGTCCCACAGCCAGTCTCTTGTCGGGCCATTAAGCCCACACAGCCAGGTCACCTCCAGGAGAGACTCCGAGATCCCAGGGGTGATTTTCTATCCGCTGCCTGCTGTGCTGACTGCTGCTCCCAAGGAGCCGTTCCTTTGGAGGCAGAGGGAGGGAGAGTGGCCCTGGCAGACATGGAGTGTGGTCACCCCAGTGGTGGGCAGAAAACCTACCCCACTGGAGGCCGCGAGGGTACAGGTAGAGGAGCTGCAGGAAAGGCACAGAGGAAAGGAGGTTCTTGTGAACCAAAGCAGAGAGGAAGTTGAGAGCCCATCGCTGATCAAACTTGGGAGAGAAACACTGATGGATGGAGCTACAAATATAGTCTTTCAAAGATTTCACTGGGCAGGATGACACCAGAAAGAAAATCAAAGCAAAAGAGTCACTGAGCAGGTGACATGCTTTGAATCCTGGCTGGCCTGAGATCAGCACTACTTACCCCGGTGTACACCTGTTGCAGAGATCAAATAGCCCAGAGAGAAGGGGTTTCACAGCAATTATAACTAACTCCCCACCAGTGGAGCAGCTGAACATCCTCTGCTACCCACAGATTCCCCGCAGGCCCACAAAGAAAAGAGCCAAAAAGGTTTCATTCACTTTGCAGCTACTGCCCAAACCAGTGTAGAAAACACTGTTGGAGCTGATACTCCAGAGACAGGCCTACACCAGCTTAGAGGACAATGCACAGGCATGCTTGCTTGGTTGTTTATCCAAACCTGCAGCTGTCCAGAGAGCATACAGTTCTGTTGTTTAAAGTGTTTTTATTTCCATACTTTATAATGAACAGTGTCTGTGTCTTATTTTTTGTAAGTATCTGTGCTCCCTGAAGGTCAGAGTTAAGAACATCCAAGTAAGGTTACTGGAAGAGTTCCTCATTTCTGAGCATTTTATTGAAGCGATCAGTGATTTATCAACCACTTCTGGCACCAGTTGTGAACATGCAACTGTTGCTTACCCTGACCCACAAAGGGACACTATTTTAGCCCTGTTAGAAGCAAGATGTTCATTGCTATTCAGATGGTGCCAGTGCCTATTGCCAAACCTTCAAGGACACATCACCTGCAGCCTTTTAATCAAAGGCCAAGTCTGGGGGGAATGAAGTTCAGAGCTGATTTCCTTCTGGGTATTATTAAAAGCCATCACTAAAAATTCACCACACTTCGAAGTGTACTTCATCTCTGGTGGAAGAATCCATTCTCCCTCATGTTTGCAGAAGCAAATAAAATTGGAGAGAGGAACAAAGTTCCACTTCTGCAGGCACTTCCGAGAAGAAATGGTGCATTTTGGCTATTATGCTAATTTTGATTTCCCTGCAAAGACATACAAACAGAGTCCTTGCTTCTCAGTGACTGAAGAGAAGGGAAAGAGAAACCTTGGCCACAAAGAGGAATGCAGTCTTTGGGAAACATGCAAAGAGGATGCTGTTAAACATTTCAGGAAACACTAAGGGAAAGATGGGGCAGCCAGAAGCTTTGAAAGTTTTGATTTCTCCAAGATAATGAACTGCCTGTTCTAACCAGAGGAGAAATAGCCTGTGAGCCCTCTCTCCTGGAGAGGTTTCTCCTACAGCATTCAATACTCTGAAGGGCTGTAGAGGAGAAAACTCTCTTGACTGGATTAATTTACAAGGTAGAAGTGATTTTTCTTTTTTTTTTCCCAGAGGGAGTTAAACTAAATTCATGTCCTTTCTTCTCTGGGGTTGACAAAGTGTATTTGAAGCTCTCCTGTTTGCATGAGGAGGGCAGGAGCATGTCCTTCCCCAGGAGCGCAGATACTGCTGAGCCCAGAACCACCCCAGAAACTGGGGAATTGCTCAAGTGGTGTCTTTGCTGGAGAAGTTAAAATACTTCAGATTCCCTTTTCAGCTAGGCTACTTAAGCTTTGAATCTGTTTTTGTTAAAGCCTTCTTATTTTAATTAAGAAAGTCCTTGCTGAAATGCAGTATCCTGCCCTTTCAGTTACCATTAACAGTGTCTGCTGAGATCGCCAGCGAGCCTTCAAGATGCAGGAAGGCTGCACTCGGCAGTTCTCAAGGAGTGATAAAACCCCTTTAAATGTAGCATGAAAGAAAGATGATACTCTCAGCAAATTGAGGATCCAAAACAACCCTGACAAACTCAAGTTTGGGGCCAACATCAACCTCATGAATCACAGGAAGGGAAGTGCAAAGCTCTGCCCCAGGGAAGAATAACACCAGGGATCAGCGCAGGCTGAGAACAGACTGGCCAAGTAGTTGCCCAACTGAAAAGGAGCTCTGAGTTACAGGCATGGCAAGCTGTGCGTGAGTTAGCAGTGTGCTGTCATCGCAAACACCACGAACTGCACAGTGCGCAATGTCAGGGGTAGCGTGGCCAGAAGGCCAAGGGGAGGTGATAATTCAACACTGCTAAGGCTGCACATGGAACAGAGATGGAATAGTGCACTTCATGAATATTATGAGTCCAAGATCAGAGTTAGGGCTTCCCAGAAGATCTGTTGTGATCATTGGAGGAGAGAAAAAATAAAAATTAAAAAAAAAAAAAGGAAAAAATCAAAAAAACCCAGAAGTGGCAATTTCCTCCTCGTTCCCATGTCTTTATAAATGGCCCTACATCACCACATTTAAGATCCGTATCTGTCTGATGAAGCAAGGTTCTCTTTTAAATAAAAGTTTTTTGTAGGAAGAAGACTTGAAAAAGAGAACCAGGCTCTGTGCTGCTGAGGGTGCAAGGCAGTGCTGCTGGCAAGCCTCCCTGCCAGTGGGATGTAAGGAAAGGACAGAAGGAAAAAAAATAATCAAACAAACTGCTGACAACTTTCCCGCCCTCCTCCAACCCTAGAGTGTCACAGCAAGATTCATTTGAGATGGCAGTGGATTAATAGATGGTTTTGACAGGGTAAGGTGAAGATCAGTTTGGAGAAAATACAGCTGCACTGAACTGGCCATTAAATCCTTGATCTCCTTTGGATAAATGCCTTGCTTTTTAGCCACCGGGTGCCAGCCACCAGTGCAAGCCCAGTAGGTAAATAGGCACAGGCAGTGTTTGCAGCAGGAAGCTTAACCAGAAAGGAATTTTATCCATCCAGAGCAGGCCCCTGCCTGGGGCAGCCGGGCAACCTCTCCAGCAACCAAACACTGACACCACTTAAGGTCTAACCTGCTCACACACCTACTGCTTCTCCACTCTTACAGGTGATGTGCTGGCTGGGGTCTGGTTTTCACCACTGGAGAAAGAGACCCATCTGCACTGACCAAAAATCAGTGTTCAGCAACAATTATTAAAGGCAGCTGCTGCCCAAGCAGCACCAAGAAGCTTTTGGCCTGGCGAGGCTGACAATATTACAGTTAAAATAGGCAAGACCCCCTGCTTAGTCCAAGGGGAATAGCCCTCACGTCGATAATTTGGGCACTTCCACACAGCCTACAAATCTCAGTCGTTTGACTGCTGCTCATGGATTTTTATCCTCCCCACTCTTCTCACCTCCCATCCATGAGCCCTCTGCCCCTCCAGCAGAGGACAAGGTTTTTTTCTGGAGAACATCAGCACTTCCCCACAAGACCTCCCAGACACTGGAGGTGATGGACAGAAAGATAACCAAGCCTAATCCCCACATGCTATGTGGAGTTGTTTTCAGCCCATTCTCTCCTTTTTACAGCCTAAGTGAGAGAGACTCAGGCCAGATCTTAGCCTCCATCTGCAGCCTGGGATTATGATCTGAAGCGTAATATTTCTTTATGAGCAAATTATCACTGAGACTTCAATGCGCTGTTGGCCTTTTGAAAAAACTAAGTGTTTAGTATTTTTATATCTTTCTGCTTTGCTGTTTATGGCTCCCATAAATCTGGCGACAGGCTGTGGCACAGAGGGCTGATCTGATCTGTGGAAACAAGGAAAGAGGCAGAAAAAGGGAGCATCGACTGAGTCCTTAACCAGGGGACCTCTGCTCCCTGCTGTAAGCATCCCCACAGGGGAGGCAGCAAGCTGCCCACCTGAGGCAATGCTAACGCCATGCCAACTCTGTCTTCTCTGACACTGAATTAAAAAACCTTATTTCTTCCACACCACACCATTTACTGGTAAAATGTGAAAAATCACTTCCCTCACAGAAGCAAGAGCAGTGGTAAATCCATTAACATTCACAAACTGTTCCATCCATGCAGAAATTAGAGCTACGGGGGGGATTGACACAAGCAAAGTACTGACCCACTACATTGGTAAACCAACCTGTGCACTTGAAACAATCCGATCTGATCCAACATATTGCTGATTCAGAAGTCTTATCTTGTAGCAAATGAAGGATGATGCCATGGTTAAGACTACTTCAGAGTCAGAAACTTGGTGCTGAACTCCTAAGTCTTACAAGTAAAGACTAAATTTTCAAGGACATTTAATCACTCAAAGATGCACCAAAGGCATGCTGTGAAGCATCCTAGCAAGTGACTCATCAGCGAAACCTTCTCCCTACATCTCTGTGCTTCCAAATACTATTAAAAAAATCTGTCCTCTAGTCAGCCTAGCCCCTGTCAGGAAAACGGGATCCACAGCCCTTCCTTTCCCCTGCCCCTTGCCACCTGGACTCCAAATACTTCAGGGCAGACACTTTCCTACATGCACATGTGCAGATGCTTAACACTTTGCCGAGCAGGCCACTATCTTCACAAAGACCTTAAGGCTCAAAAGACAAATAATATATAATATTGCAAAGACTTTGTTGGATCTGGGCTTGCAGGGTTATTCACTGATGGTGGTTTTATTGCTAGCTGTATAGTGCTTTGTTCATTGATAAGAACTGGTCATTCTCCCTGTGCATTCAATGCTGGTTTGCTAGAGGAGACAAGTACGAGTATTTTATCCTCCACTGCTAGGAGGACAGGAGCACAGGTGGCTTACTGCTGTTTCAAGGGAAGGTCTGTGCAGACCAGGGCAAGAGGACCTCTGCAATGACAAGGCCTGATATTCCTTCTGCTGGTTCACATAAGCCCAGGAGGTGATAACTTCATGTGGCAACCCTCTCTTCAATACCCCCACAGTTCCAATCTTTCCTTTGGCATTTCCAAAGCAGTTGAAACCACCACTAGGCATTTGAAGTCCCATGGATGTTTTGTCTACCGAGGCAAAAAAATTATGCCAATTGTTGCCCTGATTTTGAGTAGCTGCCTGCAGCCCAGCCTCCACCACTTGTCTTGCATTTGACCAGAAAGATTTTACCTGCTGCAAAAGGCTGTATAAGAGGCAGGTGTTGCTGCCATCCTCAGCAGGCACCCACCTTCCTGGTGAGCACTGACAGCTCCGGGCTGTCAGTGCTGCTGTAAAAGCTGTAAGAATGCTACTGACTGGACAGCCAAATGCCAACAAGCACAAAGGCATGGGCGTATTTAATTTTATACACGTTTTACCAACACTTAAATGCACATGGGAGCCCCAGCCCATCCGTTAACCTGTATACAGGACTGTATGAAAGGTAAAGGGAGAAAGTAAATGGAGCGTGGATAAATTCACCTAATAACAGAGCTGTCAAGAGTCTGGTGGTCACCGTGGCCAGAGTCTGAGGCATGTGCCTTGGCCCCAGCCCCCTATTGGGCTCCTGGCCCTGCCATCTAATTTAGTCCCAGTGTGATGAGGGAAAAGGTCTGGCTTCCACCTGGCACCAAGAGAATGGAGGGGAATGTGGGCCAAGCCCAGCCCTTGCACACAACCTCAGAAAGCACCTGGGACCCTCTGATCCACACAAAGAGCACACTGGATTTGGGGAGGACAGGGACAACAGCAACTTCAGTCCCTTCCAAGAGTTCAGAGAATATCTGCAGAGCACATTAGGTTTCCAGTTGGGAAAGGGAAGGAGGGGAGGCAGGCTTGGGGGTGAGGGTTATCCCAAAGAGCACAGCTCCTTCCTGGGGCTCTTGGCCAGTGCCTTCAGGAAGGACGTGGTCGCTGCTTCTCCTGTATGGCAATGCTTGAAAGCAGGACATGCAGATGCCCTTGGGAAACCCAATGCAGAGTCCCCTCCACAAGCAGCAGTGGGGTCCTGGGACCAGGTCTCAGTCCTGAACTACCACCCTGGCGATAGCCAGGGAGAAACCCTCTGACAGGTTGCCCTATGTAAAACAATATAAATGAGCAGCTAACCACACCAAGGTAGCAGATGTCTGACTGTTGACATTAAACCATACAAGTTGTTCCAATAAAAATGAGATTAGATGATAAGCAACAGGCAAGACATCTGTCCATCCATCCATCCATCCATCCATCCATCCATCCATCCATCCATAGTCTGGGTGCCCACCAGTCATCAGTACAGGAATCGGCATGACAACTGGAGCCAAGCTGTGACATTTATGACTCCTGGTTGGAGAGCACAGGCAAGATGGAGCCCTGCCAGTGACTTACCCCCACGGCTGGGGCTGTCACTGGAAGTAACAGGATTAGCAGGGAGAAGAGAAAGCTTCCAGGCTGGCAAGGAATAGACAAAGTGCATAAGAAGTTCAGGCTGTGTTTTTAAGTGAGTTTTGACCATTAGAGAAACTCTTCAACAATAATGAGAATCCAGCATTTAAAAAAACAACAAAAAAAAAGACAGAAAAAAAGAGTAGCAAGAACCTGCTCTCTCCCCCAAGAAAATGTGTGCTGCCCAGAGCAATTGCCAAACACAGACACCAGTCTCATTCTCCAAAAACCCAGTTGTAAAGCTAACAACTGCTGCACTATTAAAGTGTCAGATAAGCCAGGCAAAAGCAAGACTTCTGGAGCTTCAATACACTCTGGGATCACTTGGACACATCAGATTTCACTCTGAAGGTATCAAGATCAAGCAGTGTTAAGGTCAGAGGTACCAGGAGTTGCTCTGCCCTCCTCCAGGAACTGCAGCTGATCTGTTTGGACAGAAGGACAGGCAGGAGGCAATGGCACCCGTTTCAGAAAGCCACTTACTCTCTCATGCAAAAGACTTCGGGGAAAAGCAATTTCACTGCATGCCTCTGAAAGTCACAGAATCACAGAACAGTTTGTGTTGGAAGAGACCTTAAAGCCCATCCAGTGCCACCCCCCTGCCATGGGCAGGGACACCTTCCACTAGCCCAGCTTGCCCAAAGCCCTGTCCAGCCTGGCCTTGAACCCTTCCAGGGAGGGGGCAGCCCCAGCTTCTCGGGGCAACCTGTGCCAGGGCCTCACCACCCCCACAGGGAAGAATTGCTTCCTTAGTTCTAATCTAAATCTACCCTTTTTCAGTTTAAAACTGTTATCCCTCATCCTATCCCTACACTCCCTGATAAGGAGTCCCTACCCACCACCTATTGGAAGGCCACTATGAGGTCTCCCCAGAGCCTTCCCCAGGCTGAACAACCCCAAGCCTCCCAGCCTGTCCTCACAGGAGAGGTGCTCCAACCCCCTGATCATATTCATGGCCTCCTCAGGACCCACTTCAACAGGTCCATGTTTTTCTTATGTTGGGTGCCCCAGACTGGACACAGCACTGCAGGTGTGCTCTCACCAGAACAGAGTAGGGGGGTCAATCACCTCCCTCAGCCTGCTGGTCACACTTCTTTAGATGCAGCCCAGGATGTGATTGACCTTTAAGTCGTGCAACTGCTTTCAATGCTGAAAATGTGCACCTTGTTTCCAACGCAATGCTTTCCCCGCTTTGGTCTCCAGTCATCAAGTTGTGCTGTGGCTGCTCCTCACAGACAGGAGAGCTGTCTGCTGCCAGATGTCTTGCCACCAGGTGGGTGCCAGCAGCTTGGACACCCTCACCACCCAAGTCCACCTCTCCCTGACATTGAGTAGAGGGGCACATTAGGACAGAAAAAAAAAAAAAAAAGTGAACTAAAGCCAATTAAAATCCCAGGGAAAACGCAGAGAAGCAGGATGTCATTACCAGAGCTGGAATTTGGCCTGGGTGCCATGGAGATGAAACACAGCAGATGGTTAAGGTGTACACGGGAAGCACGCACGCAGCACCTGACTATAGATTTAAGACCAATTAATACAACAAAAGAGAAAACTTGACAAGGAAGCCAGAGACCTACAAAATGAATAAGCGAACCATGAAAGGGGGAGGCTCTCCCATCAAAAAAAAAACCCAACCAAACAGCAGAGTGTACAATACCTACAGAGCCGTGAATAAACTGAAGTTGGAACAGATGGAGACAGAAACAAACCGCCATGTGTATTAGTTGGCTACCAAGTAAAAGAGCCAGCATGGGGAAAAGAGCTTCCCCACAATTCAGGGTGAGAACAATAGGCTCGGGTTCTGCAGCAACCCTTTCCCGAGGTGTTCAGTGTCCTGCGTACGGCTTAATTTAAGGCTTACAAGCTGCAGCACTCTAGATACAAGATCCTAACAAATGACCAGGAAAGCATATTCTTTTAAATAATAAACCAGTGTCTCTAATTAAAAGAGCCCAGGCACTAAGCAGCAGAGACGAACCTTCCCCAGCAGCCCATCACATGGGAACAGACCCCAAGTATGTGGCCCTACCTCAGACCTGATATGAAACAAGATCAGGAGATGACAAACAAAGGCTTTCCAATGGACGATGACTGCCCTGAAGTGGCCATGGTTGCAGCCTACTGGGTAAACACTTGGTAAACCCCAGCGCTACCTTGGAGGTACAGAGGTGACCTTTATCTTCACAGGCAAGAGCAGCTTCACACACAAACGTTTCCATTGAATTTTATCTGATCATCTGTGAACTGAAAGCCTGGCCAGGTCAGAGATGAGAAATCAAGCAAGGAGATGAGCCAACATGCTGTGGGAATGAGAGCAGGGAGAGGTTACTGTGGTGCAATTAAGCACAACGAAAGAAACCCCTCACTATGAAGGCATTTAAAACCCCAGCCATGAAGAAGAGGAGGCAAGCATCCCACGGAGCATCGGGCACTGGCTTCCCAAGAGCCACCCTCACCCCAGGCCGAGGGCAGCAGCGGGCGCTGCGGGCAGGCTGAGCCTGGGCAGGGGCAGCACCCCGACACCCACAGCAGCAGCCCCCTCCTCGGGCCGTGCGGACAGGAGCAGGCACTCAGCTTTCCCTCCAGGTCTGCAAACACAGGGCTGTCCCGCCACTGTATCTGTGATCTAAATCCCAAAGATAAACAAGTCCGGCTCTGCAGACAACATTTATCACCCGCTTTAAAGGCAGGCGGCTTGGGGCTGAGCCCCCTGAGAAGCACCCCCCACCCATCGCAAGCTCAGCCTGGAAGTGACAATCTTTTCAAGGCATTAAGTCCTGCCTTGAAGCCGACCTGTCGAAACTTTACTGACTTCAAAGCAAGAGTGCTTTTGCAGAGCCGTGTGCTCCCTGAAAACCCTGTCCCCAAAAGCTCTTCCTCTTGTCCACGCTACGGGCAGACCCCGGAGCATCGCTGGCTCGTACAGCGGCAGGCGTGCTCATGCCTCGGCTGCTTTGCTCCTTGGCACACTAAGCAGACACCAGCCTGTTTCACCACCACCACAGTCGACTTTATAAAACAACACTGGCTGAGAGGCAGCACCTGGAATGAGCCCAAGCACAGGCACAAGCTATAAAAAACCTCCCCCCATCTCTACCCCCACCCGATTCCCTCTGTGGCTTTAAGCAAATCACATAACTTTTCCTCTTTAGTTTCTGCACCTGGGAGAGAGTAATATTTACCTACCCCAGAAGGGTGTTGAGAGGATTAGTTAATGTTTGCCCAGCATTTTAAAGAATAAAATATTCTGTATTAATTCCTAGCTGCTGAAAAGACTGATAGGTATAATTCTCATTAGCTCCAACGGAAGATTTTTGCTCGGGTTGGGCTTTACCACTTCAGAAAAGTAGAAGCAAGTTGATGTGATATTAACGTTTCACAAAGCGCCTGCAGCACGCGCTGTAAAACCCCTTCTCTTTTGACTGCCACCAGCCTCCTGCTCCACTGCCTGCGTTGAGGAGGAGCACCTGCACCTGTTAAACATTAAAGCAGCCCAAACTCAACATGGGTGTCTGGGGCTTTGCCAGCAGCACTGGGTAACCCCCTCCGAGGGGGTCCCTTTGCAGGCCCCCACGGTGGGGAGCTGGCCTCACCTGCGAGACGTCCTCTCATTGATTAAAAGCAGCTGTCGCACCAGGATTGCCCTTCTGCTCAGATTTATCAACCTTGCCTAGCTCTTATTTGAAAGACAGCAGCCAGCACAGGTCTCCATGCCCTGACAGCTGTGAGCTGTCGGTGGGATCTGTGCAGCACCATGTCTGTGCCAGGGGGACGTGCCAGGCGTGTGGGCATCCCCGGCATCCCCTGTGCTCTGCCCTGCCACCACTCGGGGTGTGTCCCCTGTGACCCGGTACTGGGCAGAAAGAAAAAGTGATTGATAAGAACCTGGCTCCAGCAGAGCACCTGGCGGTCTGAGTACACTTTACAACCCAGGACACCCACAGCGTTAGGGAAAACATATTGCTGCACATCCCACAAATCAACCCACCCACTGCTTGGGCACTTTACATATCCAGTGTGGCACCAGTGCATCGTCTTTGCGTCCCTGTGCCCTGTGCATCTTGTTTTAGAGGGTGAGGACAGTGAGGTGCCACCTTTGCACGGTGTTGCACCCCCAGGCTCATTTCTCTCATCTGTTTCCCACAGCAGCTCACCCCAGCATTGGTTTCCCACACGTGATGGACGGGTGCCCACACTGCCATAGATGAGGGCTCCACTCTTGTGGATAAGTGGAAATGTCAGCAGCCCTTGTGGGCTCCCAGAACAGAACAAGTGGAGGAAAGGGCCTGGCTTTGGCCCATGGTGCCTGTGGCTCACTGCGGCAAGGAAGCTGCACCCCACAGGCAGGGTGCAGACAGGGCAGCCAGCGAGTGCCCACCTCCAGCAAACCCTGTGGACACATCCGTAAGCCCATCCTGAAAAGCAGCATGGCAGGACTGAGCCCCATGGCAGTGAGGAGGAGGGACAGGGGGCTCACAGAGCCCATCAGAAAGGGATTTGGTTTTAACTGCTAGTTTACTGCCTGCTGGCAAAGTATATGGCTGTACAATAAGGGAAAGGCTGGAGGAAGGTGTTTGAAAATCAGGCTAACCCACTCCCAGACTCATGAAAGAAAAACACCACCAAAGCAGCCCCCCACTGGCCCCACAGTTTTGGGGAGGGGAAGCAGTTTTGAAGCCTGAGAACAATGGGGTGACCTTTCCCTCCTTTCTTCTGGCAAAGGTAAAAGCCCTCCCTGCAGAGGTGTCCGCACCAGGGAAGCTGCTGATTGAGAAGCCCCAGGCCAGTAAAGCATCCCTTTGTGCCTTCAAACGCCATGTCCGAGCGCTTCCCAACCTCCATTGCTCCTGCCTGCGGGCAGCACTGGCGAATCTCGGCCCTCACAGCAGCAGGTCACCGGGCAGATCCCCGACCAGAGGCAGCGGCACGGCCATGCCGGCGCGGAGGGTGCCTGCCAGCGCTGGACCATGTGCTTCCCATGCGTGGTGGGGCAGCTCGGAGGGCTCAGTTTTCCCTTCTGGAGGAGCCCCTCTGTCCCCATCAGTCCCTGCTTCTCCTGTTTTGCCTGACTTCCAGGACAGCAGGCAGAGGCCGACGTGCTGCAGACGGCTGCTGAGCAAAATCAGAAGCACAGACCGAAACATGACTAATTTCTAACACATCACAGCCTGCGAGTCATTTTGTTTGTGAGCCTAAATCGCTCTCTGCTGCTTTCATACCGGCTTGTTTCAAGGGTGAGTAAGCAGACAGCGGCAGACATGACTTTTGTTATTCCCAGAGCTTTGAAGTTGTACCATTTCACTGTGGTTAGCTGACTGCATCAGCCGTTTGTAGCAGCGCATTTCGAAGAACTCAGCAACAATGCACAGGTAGCCAGACCGAGCGGAGCTGGAGCTCAGCATATTCCATTGACGGTATTTCGTGGTGACTCATTAGTTGCACGCCCTCTATTACTCATTGTTTTTATCCCGTCATTTTATTTCAATATTCTTCACAACTTCCAAGAAGGCCCTTTCACAGACAGAGGTCAAGGGCAATGAAAACAGCTTCAAGCTGTAACTGAAGCCCCTTTCTGTTAAATTAGCAGTGCACGAGTTAAAGTGGATTTTATGATGAATATTCTTGAAGACTAAACAATGCCTCTTGAAGAGGGAGAAATATGGAAAAACTGTTCTAGCTACAACAGTGTGAGCGTTTCATGTATTTATACATGTGTATATACTCATACATATGCAAAAGGATAAACACAGAAACATGCATCTATTAGACAAGAAAGTGAAGCTTCCTGCATTTTTGAATGGCTCATTTAAAAGAGCTTATTCCATACATATGTTTTTTTATATTTAGAAATACAGCTCTTGCACACATTTTTGAGACAGAATCGTATGTTTTGTTTCCATCCCAGGTTAAACCGCTATGGCCCTTTTTCTCCTGCTGCTCCAGAATTCCACATTTCTCATCTATATTTCTACATTTAACCACTTATAACTTGACTGACAGATCATCAAGAAGACTCTTTGCCTAGCATGAAGCAGCAGAGTTTGAAAGCATGCAGTATTTTTAGTGCAAAACCCACGTGAACTTCAGCACAAATATGAACCTTTTGTCAATTGGAGGCATAAGAGCCACTTCCCCAGGAGAAGGTGGCACCACAAACACCCAAGTCTAGGCAAAAGTGCTGGACTTTAATTGTGAGGTTATTTACACAGACCAATTCAAATTCTACTTTTAATTCCAGTGCCAAAAGTTTAGGGCTCAGGATAAATCACTCTCCGTCTTGAAAGACGCTGACCACATTTATGGCTCATTTCAGAGTCCAAGGGTCCAGGCCGAGATGAAAGGTCAGGGGCAGAGCAGGGCGATGCCCCACATCCAGCACCACGGAGGGCTTGGGCTCTGGCAGTGGGGAGAGGAACTGACAGATTCAGTTCCCAGCAGCACTTGGCACTCTTGCGTAACCTCAGATGTGTCATTTAACCTCCTGCTGACTCAGTTCCTCATTTGTGCCATGGAAATAACACCACTTCTTTATTTTGTAGGAGTTTTGGGCAGATAAGTATCTTTTAATTTGGTATCACAACCCACTTGAGAAGCATAACTAAAATAGAGATCAGTTACAATCTAAAGAAATGACACAAGCGAGGGCTGGGAGGAAGGAACGAGATGTACAGTACAAAGGCGGGGAGCTCTCCGAACTGAGCTGATTTCTCGTATCACCTCAGGATAGTTGAGAGCGGGAGCCTTAGCTCCCCATTCACAATGGAAGATTCCAGGGACCTCATGGTTTCCCCTAAGAGTTAAGGCTCACTTTGTAAATGCAGTTTCCCTTCTCTCCCTACCACACTTGACAGGTCTTGGCCATGAGCTGAAGCACAGGAGAGATGCAGATCCTGGGTTAGGATCCCGACTGGGCCCCTGCTCCCTGGGAACTCCCTGGGTCCCCTCGGAGCTCCGCAGTGCCTTTGCCTCCTGGTTGTGAAGGACCAGCTGTGCAGCTCCCACATCCCTGCTCAGTCAGCCGGGGAGGGAACCAAAACACAGCACCTCTCCTCACGAATCTGGTGCACCTCTGCCTCCCCTGCAGCTCCCCAAAGGCAGGACACCCCACCTGAGTCCCTGCTGGACAGGTGTTTGAACCCCTGGGCCATGTCGGACTTTTGAAACTATATCATGTTTTGGCATGTCAGACATCTGCATGACCCAAATTCTTCTACCTTAACTGTGAAGTACAGCAGGTGGAGCTGGGCTACCTGGGCCAGCGTGCCCCACTGCATTGTGCTCTGCATCACCATCCCTAACATAGACCTGGCAGCCGCTGCAGAGAGATGTGCACAGACAGATAAGGTTTTAACACTAACGACCTTGCAGTCCTGTCCCCGACACAAATGTTCGCTCCAGGTGCTACGTGGCTGACCACAATCCTCCTCATCCTCAGCACGTTTTGGTGGGTGAGCCAGGGGAGGTAACAATACTTCTCCTTTTTCACAGAAGACAAAGCTGCGGAAGACGCTGATTCCCATGGCAACAAAGGCAGAGAAGTGTCCCAAGATGTGATTTGCTGTCACCATACCCACCTCGTGGCAGATAAGCACAAGTGATATCTCTGAAAGGAACTGTTTCCATGGGACCCTTCCCAGCGAGCCCACACGATGACAACCCAACAGTCAGGCACAGCTTTCGGTGTCAAACAGGTCTGACTGGTAGAAAGCAATGCTGTTTCCCCATAGCAAATGCTGCCGGTGTCTCATCCTCTTCTGAGGAACAGTGCCCTCCTCGCTCCCCTCAAAGCCTGCCTAACCCCAAACAAGCCACGCTGCTGCTTGCTAATCCACTTACCCAGGCAATTACACTGGGATCGCAGCCTGCAGAGAGCTACCCTCAACTTCTCAGCTAAACATCGTCTGGGTTTTTTTTAATCCATGGAGTGCTACCTTAAGCTATGTTGAAAGCTCCTCACAGAGCACACATTTATGCTTTGGTAGTGCCTGCTATGTAAGTGCATTTCCTTCTGACACTTTCATTTATCATAGTTCTCCCCTCCCAACCCTGCCCCTTCAGTTCCCTGGGGAAAGTTAGTGAATTTATGCAGGAACAAAGTCACCTTGAGCTTTAATCCACACCCTAGCAGAAGGAATACGTCTGTCGGCAATCACATCCACCCACTCGGCAACTGCATTACAATGTTCACTTTGTTAGCACAGAAAATACTGGCTCCTTTTCTAGTCCTGGAGACAAGCTACCACAAAGGCTGGAGCAAAGAAAATGGACTGGGGACAGAAGAGGAAGGAATCTGGCCCTGCACATTTGAGGCTGAACAAGTAAACTGAGGTGAAACAGTAGAAGTTGGAAGAAAAGAGCAAGTCAGGGAAACTGAGTCCTTGTCTTATGACAAACCCTTCAAAAGAACTCCCTGCTCCCTTCCCGTACGAGAAGTGAAGGCACTTCAGAAAACTGCGGTCACAGAAGGCAGTCAGAGATCCTCGTCCAACTGATAGCAAAGCAGCAGCCACAGCAAGTGGCAAGGTGCAGCAGAACCAAGCGGCAGGCACCCAGCTGCTGGGACCATGGCTCCATGTTCCCCCAGCACCTGCCTTCTTCCCTCAGGGAAATCAGCACTGATGCTGCGGATCTCACAGGGCCAAGACAGTGTTTAAAAATGGACCTGGGAGCTCCAGTAGCCCTGAACAGCATCACAGATGCACGCAGAAACAACACCAAGCAGCGAAAAACCACCTCCAGGACAGACCCTATGAGCCCTGCACACGTGCTCCCCTGACGTTTCGGAGGTGTGCACTAATTCAGAAATCACTTGTGCTGGCACAACACTGGCGCATGCCTGCTCTTGCAGGCAGGGCTCCCACCTTTGCATCTCTCCTCACATAACAGCTCCTTTGCATTCAGCAGCAGGAACCTCAGATGCCTGTTGCAGTCAGTCCTACTTGGTGCTGTGCCCTGATAAGCAGTCCTGGGATGAACCTGCTTCTGACTGGAAGGAATGAGATATTAATATTCCCAGAAGGATACAGGAGTTACAGCAGAAGGCAAGGAGGCTGAAGAAGAGGTGAATGGGTAGTTGAGCCAGTCCCAATGAAACTGCTTCTCGGATACTCCTGTCCTTCCGGCTGAATAGCACAGTCAGCTACTACCCAAATGCTTTGTCATCTTTGGCACTTGCTGCAAACACCAGCTTTTGTCAGCCCAATGTTGCTTTTTTCTGCCATGCACCCCAGAGCAGATGAGTGAGTTTCTAGAAACTGGTCCCACCTGACAAACAGGAAAAAGAATGAGAATGTAGATCTCCAGGCGTAGGAGTTCTCTGAGCTCATATTGGAATCCAGGAGCCCAGAGAAATCAATCCATGCCAAATCCCCTGTACGTTGCTTACCACATTATAAAGAAAGAAGATTTAAATAGCACATCTAAGTAATCTCATCCTTATCTGATGTCATTCCACTGGTACACTCTGGATTATGTTGGTACTTACGCAGCTCACAAGGACAAGAGGTGGTGGTGTATGAATTTCCTATCCTTCACAACTGAGCAAGAACATCAGTGGACATAGACTTCATTCTAGAGGTCCAACTCACTTAGAGGTGCATCAGCTACCATCTGCTGCTTTAAAAACTATTCAAAACCAAGATATGTTGTCCCCAAATAGTTTACCTGGGCTTCTATAATATCAGCAGAAATCTTTCTTCTCCTGGCAGAAGACTTAAACCTAACAAGCAAGCCACAAAGCTTGGTATCTTCTGTGCTCCCAGAGTACATTCCGATTCGCCCATTGCATTTGTTTTCATGGACACCTGGGCACTCTTGCAGAGGTAGTCAAAGGAGAGTTCCAGGAGAAGCCCCTGGGATCCAGATGTACACAGACATAATCACCAGCACAAGAGAACCAAAGGGAACATTCACAGCAATTGCCTAAATTCTTCTTTGCATTACTGTAAATATTCATCTAATCAACTCGAATTTAGGAAAAGCTTTAATAGAACGGAGATGCTTTCATGGGCTTGTACGTAACACACCCCTCCCCAACCCAACCCCACAAAGTGGTGTTAGAGCTTGTCTTTATAGCCTTCAGAGAACAGCAGGCTGTTTACTAAAAGGATTAGATAAGGCTTGACAAAGATGTAGGAAGGTGGGCATGCTGTGCCTTAGAAAACTTCTGCAACACAGAACCCAAAACATCACTGTAGGCACTTTCAGTTAGAAAAGAACCTAGAAAAAGACAGGGGCAGAAATTGCAAATAGGCTTGGCAGAGCACTTCGGCCACCACTGGATAGAGGGCAAAATTACATGAGAGTAACCAAGGAGCGGTGTGTCTGAGCCATCCCTTTACTGGTGAGATCTGTGGAGCCAACTAGAAATAGGCATTTTCTCCTTTTACCTCAGGGGGAAAACAATAACCCTTAAAGCATGCTGCTGCTTCTCCTCCCACTTCCCTGCAAAAGGGAAAGCTGCTTTTCTGGGTTTGGTGAGGACAAGAAGCTCACGTGCTCTGTAAGGCTGCCCAGCAGTCGGAGCAGAAGCCCAGTTCTTGCCCCTTTGTGGAGCACTGTGGTGCAGCCACCAGGCAGACTTCCGCGACCTTGGGTTCCAGAACTCCGAGAAAAACAGGATGCAGCAGCATTGCTTGCAGGGCCTCTACTGCACAGACCTTCCTTGATATGGAAAAGCATTATGGGGCTGAAGCACGCCTTTTCTTTCATAATCAATTTGGTCAGACAGTCTGTCACATCCTGGGCTACAACCAAAGCCCAGAAATCAGTTCCTAGTGCACTTCCTTTGTGCTCTGAAGTTAAGTCATTTCTACGCTTCTGCTTGCACAAATATTGGGCTCTGGACATCACAGTGGTAACAAGGAAGACAGTGTTTTCACGTGTACTCAAGCAAAACCCTCCTTCCAGAGTAGGCTGGAAAGTTTCCTGTGAGTAGGAAAAAAGTGACAGAAAAGTGGTGAGAATATGAATTGTTATTTTTCTTGAGGAACAGCATCACAGCAACACCAGACTACCTGGAACTAAGGGACCAGCAAAGGCAGGCATGGAGGTTACTCCAGCAATCTAGTATTGTGCTCAAGTCTGAATTTACAGTAAGCTATAAAACACCAACACAATTACAAAGTTGCCCACTGTGTCCATTTAAACACAGCTAAGTGTAGGTGTGGATTTGTGTTCAAAGAAACAAGCCATAGGAGAGACAGCACAGCAGGGCCAGCAGCCACACAGCACGTTTTAATTTCAAGGGAAGAACACCTGACTTACAAGCGCAAATCAACAAATAAATAAATAAATAAAACCAAGTATATGTTCTGGCTTCTTTATTCAAGACCATTAATTACACTGTTAAGGGCTTCTCTGTTAGGGGACTCTCACAAAGCCTCTCATGAGACTGATCAGGAAGAGTGCCAAACCACAGCATGTGGGAACATGGCCCCCTTTTAGGTTGGGATGAGGGTTTGGTTTCAGCATTAGTCAGGGCTCAAGTCTTCACAGCTATTGAGTGAAAAGCAGCTGTTAGAGCTAGGCCTATAATGAGGAGGAAGAGAAGCACACTCAGCAGAACCATGTTGAGAAGAGTGGAATAAAGCACACAGAAGAATGAGCCCAAATCAAGTTAAAGTAAGTTTATTCATGTGAGATCAGTTTGGACATGATCAGATTGAAAACCTTTCTCCATCTGAGCACCTTGAGAAAATACAGAGAATCAAAAAATCCAGACAACAACAACAAAAAAATCCTGAAGTCACAGGCACGCCCCACTAATTGCGGGTGGCCTCAAAGCACCGCAGCGCACTTACATGCGAGCTGCTGGGCAGCCTGGGCTTGCGGTGCTCCCAACACATCTGACACTTCTCAAGAGGGGACACAACTGTTTACAGGAAACCATTTGTTACAGGGGCCTGCCTCTCCTCCCCCAACCCCTGCGACGTCCCTTTCCCACCGCACCTTTCATCAGAAGCTTATCTGGTGCCCAGACGGCCAGCCAAAAAGCTCAACCAGGTTGGAATTTGAAACCACAGATTCTCAGACACAGTGGCTGCGGCAAACAGTGCCACCATCAATTTTGGAACTAAATTTCAAGGAGTTTTGATTCTATTTGTACAGGGGCTAATGAGTAGCTTGGGATGTGAACACTAACCCCAGGGCATAATTCTGAGAACAGGATGATAGATTGTCGGTCTCCTGCTCTAATTATACAGGCAAAAATTGGAATAGGAATGAGAAGAGACAAGAATAGGATTCAGGTCCCTCATAACTTAATGGCATCATTTTCCCAAACACTGAAAGTTTTTGAAGGGTTAGAAAAAATTGCAAGAATCACCTCCACCAAGAAAGACTCTCAAAACCAAAAGTATAAATTGGAGCAACTGAGTTTCACAGTAAGCAAAGCTGTGCACAGAGCCATCACTGCAGAAGCAGCAATTACCAAGCAACCGTTCAATACAGTAAAACTGTAAGGCACTAATAATGTTCTACTCCTTACAATCAACACATGACTAAAAATTGACATTCATAAATTTAAAAAAAAATAATCACTGTACATTTTAAAAAGGCAACTTTTCCCATTAAAAAAGTTTCTGATTTTCAGCTCCAAGAATTTTCCTGCCCCTAACTCAGGCACCACTGAATAGTTAGACTGAGCGATCAGAAGTTCTGCTGGTTGACACATACCTATCACAATGAAACATCCCAGGGCATAAGCGAAAAACAATTTGTTGAAAAGTCACTCGGTGATCCCATTAACATCACCAATGTCCGAAGTGTCAGTCAGTCACGCTGCTTAGTCACCGCAGTACTGCAAAATACTCAAATACCACCATACTAAGTGCAGTCACGTGTTTTTAGCACTGACTTGCATCTACCTTTCTCTTCAAGATAACAACTCGAGCTTTAAAACCCTGGAGCTTGAGGTCCCCTATGCAGCCACAGGCAGAGGAGCACAGGGGAGATGGCAGCACTTGCTCACTGATGCCATTCCATGAGTACGCTTCAGTCCCTGTCTGGAAGCCCATGTCCAAGAGCAGCCAGATCCCTTAAATTCCTTTAATTCCATTCTGGTTCTCCTTTGCTGGAGATGAGCAATTGCCCAGTGAGTATGAAATCAGTGACACCAGCTTCCTTCAGAGGGTCACCTGACAGACCCATTTGGTCAGTATTGATCAGAGTTCAAATAACAAAGCAGTAGTGAAAGTATTTGTGTCCCATTACTGATCCCCAAAGCCATTCAAGGATCCTTTAGACACAAAGGACCTATTAAGGCTTATTCTGAGATCACAGTAAAGTATTGCACACTATTTGTCTGCTTAAATAGTTAAAAACGGAAATCTCATTTCCCAGAGATTAGCAATATAATTATTATTAAAAAATGCTAAAAACAAATATGGAGGTAACTTCTCCATGTGACTCTACTGGAATATGTGACAGTTAATAGCTAGTGATAGCAGAGGTCTGTCTGTGCAGAGATTTAGCAACAGCATTTTTTTAAACAACCGGACAGCGCAAATTTCAAGTAATTATTTTGGCCCTTTCTAAAAGCTAAAGCGGTCGTAAATTTAGATGACCCATGAAATGCACTGTATGATTTCACCGGCACAATGGAGCATCAAAATTCACTGCAAGACAGCCTCTCCGCCATAAGTTTTAAACAGTCGACCTCTGGACAGGACGTCCAGAAATAAATAAGAAAGGGTATAGCAGTGAGACCACCCAACAGAAGACCCTAGCGTGGCTGCTGACACGGAAGAGCCTGGTGGGCCAGGACCATCTGCCAGTCCCGTGGATTGTCTAGTGTGGGTCAGCAGCTCCGTGATGTGGGTGGTCTCAGGACGGGTATTTGGTACGTCACTATTGAGCTCGCAAAGGCAGGTCAATCGTCTTGCAGAGCCATTTTGAATTAGTCCAAACCTGGAGGACGCAAGAAGCATGTCTCCCAGAGTTTTGCTCAGTTCCTGGCTGTCAGGTCTGTACAACGGTTCTTCCAGAGGCAAGCAGAAGTCACTCAGCCAGCATTCGCAGGTGCCGCTCATGCAGAAGCAATCTGATCTCCCTCACTATTAATGGTGAAATGAACAGGACTGTTGAACTGGTCTGTGAAAAGAAGCACATCCAGGACAATTAGTACAGAGCAACCAGAGCTGCAGCCATCCTGCACTCCAACATGCGTTCAGGGCCTCCCCAGAAAGATACAGGCTAAGAGAAGTGATGACAAAGTGACACAGCAAATGGAAGAACTGAGCTTGCAGGAAAGCTCATACAATTTCAGCTGTCACGATCATCTTTATAAAAAGATGATGAGCTCTTCACCTCCTCAGTGGTCTTCCTCCTGGCCACCTCTGCTGGTGGCCTTTTCCCTTGTCAGCACAGATGCAAAGACAATTCCTGACACTTCTGGCAGGGAAGAACAGGTGAACTGTACAGCATTCACCACTGCGGTTCAGGGCCTGAGCTAACTTCTCTCTCAGCAGTATAACAGGGCAAGGCATTTTCATTTTAGTTTCAAGATCCTCATCACTCCTCCCACTAATCTTCAAGGGCTAACAAACAAGCAACTTAACTTCAGCTCCCTGAAAATATTAGGAACTACATATCACGGAGATGAAGGAGGCAAAAGTCTTGCCTTGGGCGTCCCTCAGGTGGTATGAGCTTTGAGAAATACATACAGGTATATACAGGTATTTTTGGGCAAGTATTTTTGTTGCTCTGCCACAGTCTCAGTTCCTGTTGGGCAACGTGACTTTAAAGGATCCAAGATGAACCCAGTTGATTTCGACGCCCTAAGGCAAAGGCACACCACAGACCACTATGAGAAGGCATCAGAGTTCACAGCTGCCGCAGAAACAGATTTCATGTGCAAGTCACAATTTTCCAGTTCTCACAAACTTTCTATTGCAAACAGAACTTTGACAAAGGATATTTAAAAAGGTGATTTCTTACCATTAGAATAAAGAAATAGAAAACCCACATCCATCCCAGGTTCTCCTGGATCAAAGACACTAGATACTAAACAGAAAGGGGGAAAAAAAATTATTCAGACTGGGAAGATAAGCATGACTTTCAGGCATTACTCTTACATTTTCTAGAATTTGTGGGCTGTTAACACTCCATACAGAGCTGATCACAAAACCTTCCATCTGATCTTTTCCTGTCAGAAGAGATGATTCAGGACAGCAGCCTTTCTGTATAAAACCCACAGTCTCAGCAAAGCAGAGATACCACTCTGAAGCTTTACAGTAACTCATAGCAGCATAAAGACAAAACTGAACAACAGTTTCAAAAGGTGACAAATTGACTCTGGTGAAAACCATGTTTTTGCACAGAACACTAGGACAGAAGTGGATATAAGTACTCTCAGAAGAACTAAAAGCTCTAGAATGGCTTATAAATTAGGACACATTTTCAAGAGCTGTGCAACCACTAACTACTTAACCCTTCATCAAAGGCAAGACACTTGAGACTACAGTTTGTTCCGAACTGCATCCCAAGTTCAATAGGACTACACAGGCTACAAAAGAAAATGTATTCCATATTAGCAGATTTATAGTCTGATGCTGTACAAGGGCCTCCCTTCTTCACTACTGGGTCTACTAGCACAAAAGAGGATTTAAAATTTCTAACATGTTCATTGTGCCTTTGCTGTTATTCACACACCCCCAGAATAACATCATGGTTGTCTATGTTGAAATAAATGAAATGTTAGAATGGGAGGCAGGTGGAATTTTTCAGAACTAAAGACCCAGTTTTGATAATGGCATAAGTTTGAATGGTGTGTGTGGGAAGACAGAAACACTGTAGACAATGCAAGAACACTGAGTGTAACAGTGCACTTTCAAGATGTCCACAAAGCACTTGTAATTTTCCATGTTTAATGGAGCTAAGCGGCATCTTTCCTACAAAATCAGGCAATCAATGGCAAGTACAAACCCAAATCCCTTTCCAGAAAATAAACTTGTAGGCCTTGCCTACATCGTTGGTATTCTACCAGCACTAGAGGATGCCTGGAATAGAACTGGCTCCAATCTTTTCCCTAAATCCTCCCTTCCCCAAAGCACCACTGTGTTCTTCTACATAGTTAATGCTGTATTTGAGAAGAAAGAATGTCCCCAGTGGGTACACTGTCAGCTTCCTTTTCTGCAACAGTCTAGTCTTCAGACCTCTGGCAGAGTACTGTAAGGACTATCTAAGCAAGTGGTGCTGGATTTACAAGGTGTAAGAGACATCCATAGATAAAAAGGGGAACCACAAATAAGAGCAAATTATAAATTACTTTACAAACACTGTAACATTCAGAATAGGTATTTTAATTTTACTCGGTTATACAGGTAAACTCTTCTGTAAGTAAAAGTCTTGCTATTACCTTTGAACAAAAAAAACTCAAACAAACTTCAAAATATTTTATTTTTACTCTTTGTGAAGCTGACCTTGACTTGCTTTTGTAGTTCAGGATGTGAAAGTCTCTAAAATTCGTTTAAATTATGGAAGTGTCCTAACATTAGCACTACGAATACTTAGTTTAGTTCTTAAGTAAACTGCTTCCACTGGAAGCTTAACACACACATGCTCCCTTGTTTTTTTTCTTAAATAAATAATTTCTAAAAAAACCCTCAACTCACTCTCCCTCTCTCCACGCAACTTTGGATTGAGGAATGTGCTAACATCTCTAATCACAACAGACTCTCTACCTCCTTGCCCAGACCTGTTTTCCTTTGGTAGCCTCACCTGGCCCACTGCAGCACCAATACTGCCAGTTCCATCCACAATTCCCGTGACTGTTGCCAGAGCCTCACTGCTGCCTTTCACCAGATCCTGGCGCCCCAGATCCGCAGAAATTGCAGAACTGATCATGTTAGAAGGGCCTCCGATGAAAAATCCTGGAAGTGGCAAGAAAACAGCCTTGGTGAAAAAACAGCATGAGGACAGATTCTCAACAGAACATCTTCAAAACACAGATTTTTTTTACCACACAAAGCTCAGGAAAAGGATTAGGTCTAGGGACAGTGATCACAAACTAATTGTGGGTAGAAGTGTACCCTCACAGCTGAAGCAGTCACACACGGCATACCATGTGTACCTGCAGTACGCACACCGAAATTGCCAACAAGCACATTTTCATCCAACAGCAAAAATGAGGTAATTAGCTGTGGCACAGTCTGCAAGAAGAGTCAGGATACACCAAACTGCATATGTAAAGCTACTTTTAAACAGCATGCATACACAAACCCTCAACACAAAGCAGATTTAGGCCCATTTCTACTCTGGAGTAGTATAACCCCATGCTACTGCCTCAGTCTCCAGGGACTGAAGGAGATGGAAGGGGAAAAAATGCAACAGGACAGAGTTCTGAAGTAGAAGCTTTTGAAATGAAAGGCTCTATTCCTGCAGCCTAATCTTAATTCCATAACACAGCATAGTATGTCAGGTAGCACATAAAGCTTGTGACCTCAGAGCATTTGGGGTTCTGACAAACATCCTCAGATTTGAGCTGGATCTCATGACTTTGCCATGTATACACTTCCTCAGATACCAGATCACTGCTGGGTATTTTGGAATAAAATCTGTCCTCATCATACTGAGACAGGGCAGACCTCTTTAGTTCCGAGCCCTTATTCTATACAGTCTATATTCTATACCTCCCTCTGTAAGTCAGTTTTCCTACAGTTGTATTCCAAAAGTAACAGAAATTGGGCGCCAGCTTCTACTCTTTCTGCAAAACCAGCAGAAATAGCAGCACATGCAAATACAAACACCACCTGAGGCTGGTGTTACTGATTTTTCTGCAGTGTATGGATATATCTACTAACATAACAGTGGCATTTTATCAAATACCTGTAATTGCCATGATCACAGCATTGATAGGTTTGCTGTTTGGAGAACCTGCAAGGGAAAGACAGATGAGGGTAAGTAAAACAAATTAATTTGAGAAAGCCACTTATTTAGGATAAGAAAGAAGCCTGTAAACATCCAGTTTGAACTGCCTGTTCAATTAGCTACATAGCAACAACAATAACCTTCTATTTGGATAAACACTTCTATAGAGATTAGTCTTACTGCAAAGGCATTTAGAGACTAAAGACCCAGAAGTTTCCCGACAGCACTTTACAGCAGAAAAGTCACATTTGCCATTAAAATTTTGTGCCCTGTTTCAGTATCAGATTTGCCTGGATCTGGGCTCCAGCCCTTGTTATGCCTCTTTCTATCACAGGGCTTGCATTTATCCTCCTTGAAAGCCCTTTTGAACAGTGAGAGAATCCTCCCTTTGTCTCTCTGGAGAAGTTAGACTCAACTTAATCTCTCCCACCATAAAGTATTCAGCACTTGAATCACCCTTCCACTCATTCTGAATTTTCAAAAATCTTTTTTTTAAAATACAGAGATTAGATCTGGAGGTAGTAATCCAGCAACTGCTTAAACAATGCTGCACAGTAAAGTAAAACACACAAAACCCCATATCCTCACACTCCTCCTTACAAAGCCATGCTTGGGTATTTACAGGTTCTGCTTGCCTTTTCAGGAACAGCATAATAATGTCTACATGCAGCTGGCTTTCCACTACAGCTGCTCAGTGCTTTTCAGACACTTTTCCTCAATACCTCACTTCTAGGCATCACCTGAATTTCTTACTGCTTCAACTTAGGGCCTGCACACAGTTGAGTTACCATGCAGGCAAGTTGCAGCCCTCTCTTCACATATTCTCAGGACATTATTACTCATGTGTAACACACTATGAGCATTAAAAGGTTTCTTGGTCTGGCTGACAAATTTAAATATCACACTGCTGTACCTTTGTATCTTCTGTCTGAACCTTCTGTATGTGACTGGACAGAAACACAAGACACATGGATCTCTGGGTGCTCTGCTATCTAGAACAAACTTCAAACTTCATCAGCAATAATTTTATATTTGCTTCCAATTCACTTTCAAAAGTAATGAGCTAGCACAAGAGCCTACAGAACTCCAACAAACCCAATCCTTCCTATTTAAGGATTATACCTTATTAATCTTAATTTGAGGCCACCCAAGTAAGACAGCATGCTTCTGAAAAGCACACATTTACTGTTTGTGTCCAGCTCTGGCAGTGATTTTTGTCCACAGATCTCAGAGTGCTCTACAAAAGTTGGTCTTATCACCCCATTTCGGAGGAAGACAGAGAGAAGTGAAATGACATCCCAGTGAGTTAAAGCACTCTGGTACCACAGGACACCACATCTGAAGACACAAAACTGTTATCCTTAGAAGATCTTCATAGATTTTCACATAAATGAGATCTGCCTGTCTTCTACTTGGTTTTCCTGACAGACTGCTTTCAATAACCAATCACCAAGAACTATATCTATATAAAAGAGGCAGAAAGTCTTCAATTTCACCACTTAAAGAGGCATAAGTGGTGAAGTCTAAGAGCTTCTGCCTCTTCATAGTGTATATATATTCCAGCACAGATCTGTCCCCAGATTCTCTTTCCTCTTACTGTAGGGACACACCTAAGATGTCCTGATCTGACAGTTGTGGTGTTGATACAATGACAATACCAACAATCTCACTGACAGTGGAAAAGAATCAGTACCATAACTCACCAGTACAGGGAAATCCAACCACTCAGCTAAATCTTCTCATTAACCAGAGAATAGATTTCTTTCTGTGCAGTGCCACACATCAGGCAAAATAGACCAAAAAGCACCATCCTGATCCAGAAGCAATTTCAAGACCAGAAAACATAATTAGAACAGGCTGTGCTCTGGTTCTGAAAAGTACCAAATAAACCTCTTATCACTGCATAGCAAAAGCATACTCACGGCTGTATGCAAAGAGAGAGCCCACAGCAAAGAGCAGGCTAATTGCTAGCACTGGGGCTCTCTTCTGCAGCACATCAGAAATCAAGCCCTGGATAGTCCCACCTAAAAAAAAAAAAAAAAAAAAAAAAAAAAACATCATCAGGCTCAAGATGCTAACACCTTGAAGAAAACTCATTTCACTGAGTGTGATGACCTCTTGCCTTCTCATCAATATGCATTCTCACTAAAATCCTGAAAACTAAGTTTCCTGCCCTTCCTGCACCTGACAGACAACAGTAAACTCAAGTGGCTCAGCACAGAGTAAACTACTCATACTGATTTCCCAGGAATTTATTACTTCTTTTTTTCTGGCACGCAACTAGACAATGCTCCTGCTTTCCCTTTCCTTCCCATATAGGACCATCACAGCTTTAGGATCACAACTCTAGATGTAAGCTTAACATTGTGGCTGGTTTCTTTAACAGAAAGTACAGGAAAAGGCAGTTCTTTTTCACAGGGAAAGCATCAGCACACAGGGCCTCACACTCCCAGCTGTCTCACCTACTTAGGGTAGGTGCAACTAACTGCAACAAATGCCAGTAGCTGATAAAAATCACCTTATGTATCACTGCGACCTCTGTAGGAAGCGACCTCTGCTCTGCTGGTAAAAACTAGAATGTTGAGAAAGCCTAACATAGAAAAGGCCACAGAGGCAAAAAATCTGACTCTGAACAGACCAAAACAAGGATATCTATTCTAGGAAAGCTAACCGTACAAGGTAATAAAGCAAGAAACTGAGCACAGGAGAGTGGAAGTCTAAACACATATACAATATGTTCTTTATTCTGGAGGAACAGAGTCAGATTTTGCAACCAGCAGAAACAAGTGCAATTACATTTTATTTCTCAACATAACACAGTTGTGCCTGCTCTGCTGACATCTGCGCTGAGTCTGTTCTTAAAAATACAGGACAGAAGGGATAGTACAGAACCCATAAGTCCAGATCTAAACTATTCCTCAAGGGTACTTGTCAGAAAGGAAGCAGCAAACAGCAGGGACACCATTTTGTACACAGCACTTTTCAAGAAGTCCTAGTGAGTAAAGAAAATAGCCCGCTGGGGGTAATGTCCAAGAAGAGATAGTGGCTTTTAAATTATATGTAAACTCTTTAGGGGGCTCACATACTCTGTTTTTTACAAAAAAAAACCCAACCCAAACAGCCAAGCAGCCACATACATAACTAGACTTTTCATATATTCAGTAAACAGCGAGATCACACTGAACATGACTGCTCTGATCTGTCTTTCATTTTCAAACACTATCACAGGGCAAGCGCAGGAAGATGTCATTGACTTGCTCACTCACCTATGATTCCTCCCACATCATACCAGATAGACAGCTGGTCAGCTTCTGCTTCTTTCCATCCAAAGTTGTTGCTGAGGTAGAAAGGCAGCCAGAAGAAGAATGAGTAATTCACCAGTTTCAAGCAGGCATAGGCCAAAGAGTACTGGAACAAAGAGAGGGCCAGTAAGCAGTTAGCACTTGAGAAACGCAAACAGCATTCCTGCTTCTTCCCACAAAGCTCTGTATCCAGCTAAAGCTTTCAGGGGGAAGTGCTTTTGCATTTCACATAAGAAGGCAGCATTATGAAAGCTTACTGCTGAACATCAAAGGGAACCCAGAAGTACAAACTTCACTGAATGCAATGGGTTAAAACATTTTAGTGTAATCTTGAGAGGAAATGACACCAGGCTTCAAAAAAATGAAGGAAATTTAATTCACCTTCTGAAAAGAAGGGAGCCATCCATGTGACATGAAACAAGTTTGAGATTTAGTCATCTGTGCATCATGCTGAGAAAAGTTATGTGAAGTAGTTCCTCTGAGCTTTTTGCTGCTCAGAAGGCTCATCTGCTTACAGCACCAGCAAAGAAACCTTCATTCATAATCCCCAGGCAGGTATTCCAGGACACAAGATGAAAGGTCTGGCCAAAGTTAAGCACATGCTTCCAAACCCAACAGCTGAGACAACCTCCTGCTTTTGGCTGCTGGGCTCAAGTTCTCTTTAGTTAGCAGGAGATCTCCTTCTTTAGAGCTTTCATGTATGTAGAGAAAATTTCTTCTCTGGGATTGCCGGCTCAGCATGCAGAGGGACAAAGCACACTATTTCAGTAAGGCCTCCTGATAAACACTGACAGGGCAGTTCAAGGAACCCTCATTTGAAGAGGTAAACAAGGATGAAGGCAGAAAAAATAACCGGTTAGAATCATAGCTTTTGATATATATGTGTATGTATACACTTGTCTTTGAATTTCAAAAAGCAGATATTTTTATATATTGAACTCCACAAAATTATCTCTTATGAATTTATATTATTTTAATAGATATATCCTTTTTAACTGTATTATTAATGTTTTTTCACTCTTAGAAGACAAACTAATCTCCAACATACGTGTAAGACAGGGATGTTTGGTAGAGTTCTCCTGCCTCTGGGTGTGAAAAGTGCACTGTACGAAGCAATATTTGTTACAACACCCTTAGAAGCTGTCTATCAGATTGCCTGAGTGATTAAACATTGAATTTCTAGAGGCTCAGGGGAAATCTGTACTAAAACTCTTCCACCATATCACTCAGCAGGAGAAGAAAGGAGCTACAGAAAAAATATGTCAAATAAAGCCTTTGTAGTGTCTTGACAAGGCTTTGGAGGTTCTCTCGGTATTTGGTCTGTCACTGATCTGACATAGGCTGGGCACTGCTCCGGCATCAGATTAAAACACACAGGTGGGTTAATATTCAGAAAATGTCCTCAGAAACCCAAGTAAAGAAACAGCAACATCCGTTGTACAGTACCTCCTTATGTTCTGGCCAATGAAAAAGTCACACATCAACTGAAGCAGCGTCCAGGAAGAAATTTTGCCTAAAAAAAGTTCTTTGTCCATCAGCACATTCTTAGCTACATCAAAACCGAGCCATAGTTTATATGGCATTTAGCTGTATTATGAAAGAACTCAGGATAGGTATGCTTTATTTTGCCATCCCTCAACCAAGGTCTTCACAACAGAACTGTGGTTATCGAGCACTCTGAACACTGACAATCCACCTGTACCTTCTAGATTTTGTGTTGCCTTGACCAGAACCATCACAACTGCTTTACTCATTAAGGGTGTCTGACAATACTGCCCACTCAATAGCTCTGCTTCATGATCAAATCCAGACAGTTCACACTGTATTACTGAGCCAGCCATCCCACTCCCTTTCTTGTACTGGTTCTAGCATTCAGGGGGCACACAGCCCACTGACACAAAAAGTTAACATTGTTTTTTCATGGCAGGTTATTTTTTCAGCTGAACCAAATCCATGAATTGGGCAATTCTGCTGATGCAGAAATACAAGTTCTCACACAAGGGACAGGATGAGGATATGAGGAAACTGCATCACCAAGCCTTGTTTCCAGTTGTTTTTTAAAAACACACCTACGTTGCCACGTGTTACATCATGCTAATTAAGGCTTTTCAGGCCCACTTTCTGCTTTAAGACAACTAAAAAAATGCCAAACCCCAATATCAATGCCACAGAGTTCTGTATGATGTTCAACTAGCAGCAAGAACCCCATTCTTCAGGGCAGTGTAGCTACCTTACCAAGAAAGCATCCTACAGCCACCTTTGCTCACTCAGCAGCTAAAAGGGCAGGATCTCTGCTGCCCTTAGTTGGCTCATTACATTGACTAAATAAAGCAGGAGTCTGATGGGAAGAGCAACATGCAGCCACATACCCAGACAGTATTATGATCCATGTGCACAAGGATAACAGTCCCAACCCCAAAGTTTTAACAGCATAAGAAGTCAGACGTTGATAACTACAACACATGGTCAACATATTAACAATGATGTCAATAAATGCTGACAACACAAAGAGTCAGCTTTATGTTTAACAGCGTAAGTCAGATCTCACTCAGGAATCCGTCCTCACCAGTACTACACCCGGAAGGCAACAAGCCTGGAAAAAGCCAATAGCCTTTGGCTGGTCATCAGTGTCAGTTGCTTGAATAGAGTAATTCCGGTCATCATCATCTGCATCATCATTGCCCATTAAAGGTCTGTTGGCATCTTCTTCCACACTGCCATCTTCATCTGCTCCAAGCTCAGGGAGCCCTAAATTTTACAAGGGATATGCATCAGGAGACACAGACCACAGCCTGTTCACCCTCTCCCCACTCTAAAACTACACTCGCTTCTTTTAAGCAGTTCTCCCTTCTAGCAGGTCCCTTGCTCTCCCATACCTCCATCCTCCTTTGGCTTAGAAACTCTTCTAGATGGTGTTCTGCAGTGTCGCCAGTTTCTACCCTTTGTCTTCTAGTGCTCTTGAAAGTATTCTGTCTGATCCTGGCGTCGGCTTTGTCTGTTCTGAGTGTCTGGCCATTAGTTGGAAGACACAACAAATTAGTGCATTTCCCCCCCTATTTAGTGGTTGGGGTCCTTAGACCTGGCTCCTGGGTTACTACTTCCCTTGAGCGTGGAGGCTGAGTGTACCAGCAACTGCTCAGACAGTTGCTGCCTGTTAATGCCTCTGCTGGAAAGCACTGTGCTTTCTGGGCTGCTGAGTGCTCTTACGAGCACTCTTTATGATAGCTTTAGTGCTACCAACTTTATAGCCTTTGTAGGCACCTGGGAAACCTCCTCCGTGGCCTTGTCAAAGCCCCAAAGTTCTTCTGTTTTCCTGTTACGCTTTGGCTTGCCTAACATCTTCTCAGAGAAGGACCATATCCAACTCGAGAGCTATTTAACCAGCTGCAGGAGACCTGAAGATGAAAAGTACTTTCCCTTCCCACTGCATAGTTAAGGCTTGCCATAGTTTTCTCCTACAATAGCCAGTTATCAGTTTGCCTACTGTTTCTTAAAAAAAAATAATTGATTTTTAGGTGAAGGAAAACTGATAATTAGGCACATCTTAATGTACCATTAGAGCCAGGCTGTTTAATTTTGCTTTTAAAAATATCCAGATCCTATACACACGATGCAGGTGTGGCATTTAGTGTGATCTTGGTGAGTAAAGGATTTGCTCCATTAAATACACTAAAGTGCAACACCATTTTGTAAGAGCTCTGAGGATAAGTGCTGTCAGAATAAGCAGTACTTTTAGTACTACATGGAAAGCTGCTGATCTGCTTTCCACAAAGGGACTGAAATGTTACAGTCTTCTTCTACTTACCCACTTCCTTTGGTGATGTCAGGAGCCCGAAGAAGACAATGACTCCTCCAGCAAACTGTACTGAGGCAGTCACCAAGAAAGCATACTGAAGACAAAGAAATATTATTTTTTAAAAACAATTTCAGTCACATAGATTTCCCTGATTAACGAGGGTTTCTTTACATTCCAACCTTGTCAGCGAGTAAACACAGCCACAACCACTCAGACTACAACCATAAAACTTGGAAACAAGTGATCTCTGCATCTCCTGAACAGACTTTGTTCTATCTAGGCTGAAAGACCACACTGAAACAGCTGTTTTAGTGTACTGAGGCAACTGCAGTGAGGAAGGAGCTCACCCAACACAACCACAGATCCATCTATATTGGAAGGGACTGCTCAAAGAAGGGTCAAACACTAAATTCAGACCAGGTTGTTCAGGGCTTTGTTCAATCAGGTCTTGAAATTTTCCAAAGACAGATCCTTCAGGCTTTGCCTCCTACTCCCAGTGCTTAACTAATTTCACAGTGAAAATATTTTTCCAAACATTCAGTTGGAACGATTCCTGCTTCACTTTACACCAAACGCTTTTTAGCTCTCTCACTGTGCAACCCAGGAAAGAGTCTGGCTCTGACTTCTCAGCAATCTTCTCACTGACTTTGGAAGGCTTCTATTTGGTACCCTAAGCCTCCTCGTCTCCAGAGTGACAAGGCCAGCTCTGTTAGCCTGTCCTCTTAGGTCACACGCTGCAAGATGTGCTGGTTCACTTACACTCCCTGTATTCAATTGCCTGCCTGTTGCATTACAACAACGTAGCGCGTGCCTGGCCTCTTCCCAGTTACAGAAGCTGTGCCTTCACGCCTGTCAGAGCCTCACCACTCTTCAGTAGCAGCAGTGACTTCAGTTAAGTGATGGATGACTCCGAAGAGCACTTTAAGCCACCCAAATCAGAAGAGGGTATACTATGACACCAAGGCTCTTCAATAACATCAGTCCATTTACACAGAAGCCTCAGGCTCATTTCTCCCAACTTGGACGGGTCAGGAAAGGAATACCCTTTCACTTCTGCCTACTACTTGCTACCATAGAATTCAGGAAGGTGAAACCGGACACTCTGAGCCTGTTATCTCTCAGAGACAGACAAGAAACTAGTCTCTCATAACCCAATCAGACATGCAGTCCTAGCTACAAGCCAGACAACAATACCTACCTCATAGCCATATTTGAGAACACAGGAGGCAAGGAATGCCCCAAGGATATTTCCCACAGATGCACAGGCACTCCAGAGTCCAAACACAAAACCTCTCCTGCAGAAGGGGAAGAAAATTTGAAAAAGGCAATGTGGGGAGAGGTGACATTAGGAGCAAGACAAAGATAGAACATTTGAGTGAACTTTAACTTATGAATAAAATTACAGCATTCTCCCAGTCCACTTCAAAGAGACTCAAAGGTCACTTAAAACACAGAATAAATTGGGGGTAGTAAATAGATAGTCGAGGAATGTTCTATCCTGAAATACCTGTGTTACAGCAGAGGTGAGCTGGCAACAACAGGGTTAAAAGCTATGGCTAGAGCTCACCTGCAATACCCCAAAGTGACAGAGTTGAACCTACAATGAGTCAGCTTCTATTCAGTTTCTTCAGTGGCAAGTAGACAGAAACAACAGGTTTTCCAGTGGCATGAAAATTCAAATTCAGCCACTCTGCACTACAGGACTTTTGAAGTCTGAACCTGTGTCTTTAACACACACAGCTGTGTTTACATCAAACTGTTCTGTGGCTCCAGGAGGAAAAAAAAAAAAAAAAAAAAGCAAAACAAAACCAAGAGGGATCATAGTAACAAGTAAGGTATATTTCATCCCTCGTAACTTTAATTCTGACCTAAACACTTAGCCTTTTTGGTTTGAGACTTTCAGCTCAATCTGCAACCCAGCACGTCAGATAAGTGAGTCACTGAAGAAAACTCAGCTTACCCAGCTTTTCCAAACCAATTGCCCATGACAGCAACCACACAGGGCCAACCAGTAGACTGCAGCAAGCCATTCACAACCCAGAGACAGCAGTAGAACCACTTGTTGTAGAAATGCAACCATTCTGTGAGTGTGCCAAAGAAGAATACCTAGAGAGGAGGGGTAAAAAAAAAAGCAACAACTAAAACAACAGAGGAGAAACCCTGAGGCTACAACTGAAAGCCAGGCATGAGTGAAGTCTTAAAAAAGAAACAACATTTCAGGAAGGATGTCCCCCACGGGGGCCAGGCCAGAGGCAAGCCTGGCATTGTTTAAGGAACAGCTCAGAGCTAACAGCACCCTCTGCTGAGCCAGCTCAGCACTGACTCCAGAGCGCCAACAACCCCAGAGACAAATGGGCTGTCATGGCACTTGCACTCGAAAAGACTTTTATCTTCGTTAACAGCACAGTTATAACAGGAGAGGAAAAGAAAGAGACAAATACTTTTAGTAACAACACTAAAAATACAGTAGCATCTTGATGTGCTATTGTACTGACATCCAAATCCACAAGGCTCTTATGCAAACATGAAACCCTCACTAGTCATTTCTCTTAGCAAAATTTAACATAAATACTACAGCCAGGTCTCAAATTACTAAGAGCCCTAGCTCAAACTAGCCAAAATAAACACACTTTGTGGCACGCTGTGCTTGATGCATGTTTTGGACATGTGTTTGCAGAACGCAATAGACCAAAGAGGGGTTTGTAGCCTCTGGGTAAATCAAAAGCACTCCACAGATTTCACCACTACTTTAATAAGCAGAAAACCACAATGAGATAAAATTGATTCACACTTATCTGCAGTGGCTTGAACCTGAAGAACCCTTTTATTTTAAGCAGGCATTATTTTTTGACACAAGCCCTCCCAGCAATTACAAAACAAGCAAATGAACGCTTAGCATGGTGAGCATGTCCTTTAAAGACGAGAGCAAAGACTGCGTTTCTGGAAGGAAAAGCCTCGTTAACAACATACGTGGGCTGGGAGAACAGTTATAATACCAAACAGTCCCAAAGAGTCCAAATACACCAATCTTGTACAAAAGCTGTTCATCAGGACTCTAGACAGTGCCTCAAACTTAGGAATTTCCTTCTGACACAGTATCCATAAATAGATATTTCAGGAAGAGGCGAGTCATCTAGTGTAGCTCTCTGCTTTACACAATGCATTAAGTGCATCCCAGACAAAGTCTTACATGCAGACTTTTGAGACCACTGATGTACAGCTACAGCTCATGGGTAGATTCACATAGAAACAGAGCCTCTTTTCCCCTAAAGTAAAACCCTATACAGAAACCCTAAGAGATTTCTAAATCATACTAGTACGTCCTGACTTACCACCAGAGCAGAGGAACACATGCCAAAAGACAAAACCCAGCGTAAATTCAGGCGATCCCCAACTATGCCACTGACAAAGAGACCCTAAGAACAAAACACAGCATTAAACGAAGCCACAAGACTTGCATCTGTTATCTGCAAGAATTAAAATGACATAGAAGGGTCAAGCTGATCCAAACTTTGTCGTTATAGCAACTCAGTTTGATTCTAACCACTTCTGCCACCAAAGAAACCCTGTTCATAGCTGTTGACTAAATTTTTTATTTTTAACAAATTCAGCTGAGAACTCTTGCAGAGATGGAAATAGCCCTTCCACCCACTGGTGACAGGGGTGTAAGAAATTCTCAAGTGATAGTATCTCTCTTGCATTTATTAACCAGCATCTTCACATGGGTGACAGACATGGGCAGAATTAACAGAAATTGAAGAAAAAAAAAATCTGCTCCTGAACAAAGCTTTTTAACCACATTAGTGCTAGGCAAGTCCAGGAAAATGATCCTGTTCATCCCCTCCAAATGTGGGTGTGATCACCACAGTAAGATTCAAACAAAGCTTAGCAACTTTGGGTTAATTTTACTCACCATAGCATAGGAAAACAAAAAGATAGTGTCCAATGTTCCCAAGAAGAGAGTTGCTTCTTCTGCATTTGGAAATAAATGACTGCTATTCCAGAGCTATAGGGAGAAAATTTGAACAGGTAAACAGGGAAAGGCACAGCTCATTCTACTCTTTTTCAATACAAACTACAACTCCAAAGCAGAACAGCATCTGGCCCCAACAACCTCCCATTTTTCCAACACTTTAATTGTCAAATCAAGAAAAATTCTGACATTATCTACTATAGAAAATGTCCACTGCCACTTCACTTCTAAAGGGCAAGCACACCAGAAGTGAGAAACGCTCCTTCCACCTGGATCAAGACAAATGACTGTCAAAACAAACCCTACTTCTAACAAGCATGCAACTGTTAGACAGCTTCTTACACAGAAACACTGATGAGCATCTTAATGAATAATACAATAAAGGCATATTCTGTTTTATGTGCAGTCTCTCTTCTGTACTTATCTTGCTGTCTTCACTATATGAATAATTCCCTTAAAGATTTATGGCAGCAACCATAATAAGAAATGACAGACCACAAACAGAAAAGAAAGAACAGAAAAGAAACAAAGGGAAGGAACAGACTGGTTGGAAACTATTTACAATGAACTCAAGTCACTAATGTTATTTTTTGTGCTTATCCCGAGTTTCATTTTACTTTCAATATGATCAAAAGAAAGGAAAAATACTCAATTGTCCCCAAACTGAGATTAGTGACAACAGCTGAAAACAGCAAGCTTTGAGAATGACTTGAAGAACAAATAAAGTTAATCAGAAAAGTTTTCTTCCCTCCCCACTACATCCCCATTACAAACCTCACAAATAAATCCAATCTAAACCTGACCTGTGGATAGACCTAACTGTTTTGCTGATCAGGGATACCAATTAAACTCAGACATCAGAGTGAAAAGAGCAGGCGTATTTTACTAGAAATAATTAAATAATATAATAAAACAGAAAACATACAGTAAGAAAAGACAGAATAGTGCACTTAAACAAATGGGAAAATACAAGGTAATGCATCAAATCATTACTACCTGAGAGAGAGAATAGTTAAGAAAGATCCCTCACCACTTGCATATGTTACCATCATCCAGACCCGCAGTGGCTGGGGAGCCCCGGTTACAGCGAGGGTTTGCAGAGCCTGTGCCGGCAAGTGGGAAATCCTATGGCGGTGCCTCCACCCATAGGTGAGGCTGACAAAGCCGCTGTGAGCGGGTCCAGCCTTATATACCCAAAAATCAGCAAGCCAGAATAGCTGGCACCTTTGTTTTAAGTGGAAATATCTGGTTTCCATCTCACATTAGGTTCCCCCAGAGCCTGTCCAGGGCTCAAGGGAGAAGCTAAGGGAGTTTTTCTGCTTATCTGATTGGATTATGCGCAAGGTCTCACATCAGGCCTTGGGGACAGACACCTGCCTCCATGACTCTGTTATTCTATTCACATATAAAGGAAGGGAAGGATACATTCAAGATAGCTACATCCTCCATACATATTTCATTAATGATTACATACTGAGTTGACAGTTTCAGTTCAGGGCCTGTTGCTCAGGCTTCAACACTTCCACCTTTTACATCAGAATAGGTGGTTTGTTATAACTTAGTATATATAATCCCTGTTAGCACAATGGTTATCAGTTATAAAATATACAGGATTCATCTATAGGTCAACTCTGGAATGGGCTGATTGTCCAAGCCTTAGCACTTCACTAACTCAAATATCATCAGTTGTAGTTTGATTCTACCGGACCAGAAGAACATCCTGTACAGACAACACTAACTACACATCCACACAGCTGAAAAGATGTAACACTGGTAAGGCCTATCAACATCGCTTCTGCAAGTCTCATGTGTCCAAGAAAACTAACAAATCTCTCGAAAAATACTTTTTGCCACTTGAGGCCACCAATACCTACTTACACCAGTAGCTTTCAACTTTTAACCAGAGATCCCTGGAGGTTCACAAGCTATTAAGAGTCTTAGAAAGACAAGAGAATAAAAACTTTCGGCACTAGGCTTTAATTCATTGAACAACCTCCACAGAACTCACAAATCTTTAAAGGCTGAAAAGTACAGATCCAAGGTACCCTTCTAATAAACTCTTAATAGGGCCTATCCACAAAACAATTGCAAAACATTTTGTTATACTTTAAAAAATATTTTTATGTATAAAGAACAGCTGCAGTTAAAAGATATACCAAAGTTCAAAACTGAGAGCACATAAGTGACTTCTCCATTCACGTCCTTGATCTGTTCTCTATTCACATCCTTGATTTATCAATTTCTCAAAATACATTTTACTGTTAATTCATGTAACCTAAGCTGATACCAAAAGGACCATTTTCCTTGATCAGACACATACACCTCAGCATCCAGCAAACACTAAATCATCTATATAAAAAAAAAAAAAGATCAAAACAGCTTCCAAAATAAACTAGTAGTTTGAATGTCAGTTAAGGAACTAAATATAAACACCTTGTAGTTCATTTCAGCATCCTTGAGATGCTCGGTCCTTTTTGCCATATTATAAAATCCTGTACACATTACAGGCCCAGTTTACTGTTTGCACTTATCACAAAAAGTCAGCATTTATCATCCCTCAGTCAAACATTCAAATAACCAATGATTTCTAATGCAGGTAACACCCAAGCAACTCCCCACTCTAATAGATCTCATGACCTATGACCAAGATTTAATGTAAGATTTCTTCTACTTCTCAAAAGCACTGGGACAAGCCACTGCTGAAAACAAGCATGACCCTGAAAGAACTATGGGTAGGAGACAAGATGTAGGTCCTGTATTCAGATTTGTGAGGTGCAAGCAGTATACAACTTCCTTTCCTGCAAGCAAATGCTGCCAAAACTCCCACCACTTTCACTGAAGCTAGGATTTTAGACAATGTGTACTGGATGTCCAGCATTTTTGAAGAACAGACCTTTCAGATGCAAGACAATTTAGATGCAGCATCATTTTAGAATAAGCAGTTAGCACTTCCAGATAGCTTTCTTCTCTCCTACTTTGGCTATCCTTCTAACAGGGTGGCAGCAGCACCACCACCACAGAAAGTCACAGCCAGGGTTTTACAGATATCTCTGTAAACCCATTAATCGCTCTCGTTTATCACCTCTGACACATCATAGGTAGGGTCCCTTTTTCCCCCATCTCCATGTTACTGGCTATTACAGAGACTCCCCTGGGGTTCCCATTTCCATTGGAAGACTGTAACTTCTTAAGAATTTTCTCTCTGGGGACCACTAGGAAAGATTTCACCATTCCCTGATCATCCAGAAAATTACAATTCAGACACCTGAAGTTCCCACTCTCATTCTGATGGACACTTCAAGGTGCCTCTTCAGCACCACAAGCTCAGCATACTGGAAGTTACCCATCTTTCTTTGCCCTTGCCTATCCCTTGTGTCCTTACCTCATATGGCCGGAGCTCAGGGGCCGTGCTGTTTAGGCAGGAGGGAGTCCATTGGCTGGAAATGCTGACTTTGACATTACTGAAAGTCTTCCTGGAAGCATGGAGCAGGGAATAACTGCCAGAAAACACACAAGGACAGGTTGGCCAAACCTTCTCTGGAGGTCAGGTGGGGAAGGGTGAGACTCAAAATGCAGATACATGCTGTCTAAGCAGGGGACACAGCAGAGGATTGGCAGCTTTTGAGATAGTAGTCAGCAGTGCAAACCCCCAAATTATGGGCAGACACACTGTTTTATTGGGAAGTTGTGAAACAGGGTCTTGACTGGAAAGGACTTCCTCTTATTTTCAAAAGAAGAGGTGACTGTGCAACAACAATTAGGTACCTCAGGAAAAATAATAAAGAGAAAAGAGAAGATGCTCATCTGGCTAACCACCATTACAAGTGGTCTTCCAGAGACAGCTTAGGTATGAGTGGCTGTATTGCAGTGAAGATCAAAGGATATCAGCACGGCAAAGTTTGTAAGGAGAAGCTGTATGGTATTCCAGCTGTTGTCAGTGCAACAGACAAATTAGTAGACCTTCAGAACTGAAGTAGTGACCTCTGTTCGGGAGGCCTGTATACCCTTTGCAGACAGCATTTTCAGGAGAGGACCCCAGAAGCAATGACAGCATGCTCCATCAGTCAGAACAGGCATTAGAGTTGTGAGCACCAGGGTTTGCTTCCTTCCATGTATCAGCTAGCTCCTCCCCAGGTCCACTCACATTCCCCCTTCTGCAGCAAACTGCTGCCAGCTTGGCACACTCAGCCTCACCTTTGGTGTGAGTCCTGTCTGCGGTTGGATTCCCCAGGGCATAGCACACTTAGCTCCACCACTGCCTGACTCCCAGACCAGTTGGTACTACCAGCTTTTAAGTTTGTTTTCAAGGCTTACAGCTAAAGGTTAAGACTATTTCCCTACCTTCATTCCCATTCTTTGGGCATGCCCTCACCTCCCTGAATTCAGTGCAATGAACACTTCTCTGTGCAGAGATACACTCAACCTACCTGAAGAAGGTCAGCAGGAAGACAACAATATGATGGTGGGTGCAATGGGACACAAGGCCTCTGCTTGCAGGCTGCCTCCATAAGCTTCCAGGCAAAGCCATCCTCCTGGCAGCCCCACCCCTGCTCCCGCCCTTGGCCACAAAGGCTGGATGGCGCTTAGGTCATTTTTCTTCTCACTTAAACAGAAGAAAGGGGAAGGAAGGAAAAAAGAAAATATATTTGAATTAAAACTTATGTATAAAATATAGATGTGTTCTCCAAACAGCTGGAATTCAGCAGGAACAACTCTATGCCATTCCTTCCCAATTTGTTTCGCATCACTACCCATTTAGTCACCTGTACATTCCTTGATACCTTCTATGCCCAGAAATGTTTTTTCTCCCATTCGCCTAGCACCCTGTGGTTACATTTTTGTTCCTCTCCTAGCAGATACCTCTTCAGTGCCCATCACCAAAGGAGTTTCCCCAGGATCTACCAACTCCCAGCACTGCCATGTTAAAGACCATTCTGCACTATAGAGTGGCCATAATAAACTAACTTTCCACTGCTACCTGGCTGGCTAGATACTGGTGAATAAGTCAAGACAGCAGAATTTGGTTACATGTGGGGAATGGGTTTGGATCTAACTGCCTCTAAGATGCTGTTGAAAGAATATAGCCAAAAGCGGACTTGCACAGCTAGAAAAAGGAAAGTAACTGTGAGGACAGTGCTGAAATCCAACAGCTAGACTCCCTGCCTATTCATTCTCAAGCTCTACATTATAGCTCCATCTGTCACTAACTCGTTAATACAGCATGTGGCAAGTCATACTTTCCTATTCCTACCTGTAGGGCATGAGGGACACCTGCCTAAACTTCCAGATACCAAATATTATCAGTACTGAGGAAAGGCTATGAAGGACACACAGTTTCTTAGTGCTGGCTCATGCCACACCACTCCTTCGGCTGTGCTGGCACGACTGAGGGGCTGTTTCTGCAAACCAAGTCTGAGAAATGACTCCACTGGGCAGCAAGGTGGTGAATCTCTCTCCACGCCTCCCTGTTGTTTTCTTGGCAGAGACCTTTTCAGGCAGATTTCCCTGTCACGGCTCACAAAGCAGCCACACAAACACCTACATCTGTGCAACAGAGAGCAGTGCAGAGGAAGGTATGCTATATACTGATGTCGCTGCTGAAGGCAGAACTTGATTCTGTTCGCTAGTTGGCTTATGACAGCTAGACAAATCAGTTGGTGGGAACTGCATTTTCAGAAAACATTCAAAAATCATACACATTCTGAATGCTGAGGAGAGGTAAAATAATGCACCACCCCCGTTCCCCCAAAGAATCAGAGATTAAATAAGATTAAACATAACATCTGTGTATTCTTTTGTATCCACGGGTGCTTTTAGTAACAATTTGTAAATCTGACAGAAGACTTTTCAAGTTCAGCTTCATAACCTCACTCAGAGAAATAAAAAGTCATTGCCCAGATTCTCTCTCACCTGAATTTCTGCTGCTGAAAAACCTGTATTTCACAGAGACTTTCTGCTCTTCCTTCTACTAACTCTTAAAGATTCCACCAAGACAACCTTCACTGTAAGAAGCCTGCCTTTCCCATTCTCTCAATGATGATGCATGCCTGACTAGATACCAGCTACTACTGGGTACATTAACCATCGTGGAAACTGAGGCCACATCTGACCTCCAAAACAGAGTATGGCATCAAAATCCCCTGCGTAATATAGATCCAGTATTACGCCTTTGACACTGGAGTCAGATTTATCCTAAACCACACTCGAATGCCTCCATTCTCATCCAGGACAAACACAGCAAGTCTATACAAGATCCGAGACCATCTGTGTCTACGCAGCCCCAGTGCATTTGAGCCACACTGCCATTGCTCCAGCTAGCACAGACCACCCAGGTGTGCCAGCACCTTCTTGTAGGGACATGCTTCTAGACTGACTGGGTTGACACAGAGGCAAAAAAAGCACCTACAGCTGGAGCTGCAGGAAGGCAAGGCTAGCCCTGGAAGAGGCAACTTCACAAGTTATCTGGTACTACCTCTACTTAAGGTCCCAGACCATTTCTCAATGTCAGTGAATGAAAACTCAGCACCCACACAAGTACCACATGGTGCTACTCCCTTTAAGGCAGCAGTAAAATTGCTTAGGGCTGCCCCTGAACATGCAGCATAAAGGAACCCAAGGCACTCCAATTTCCCAGCACCACGGTCCTTACAGGCCTGTCAACCACGGGGCCTGTTGGTCAAACACAAGAGTTCATTCTCGTTCCTTGCCCTCCGCTCGCCTCCCGCCAGGCAACAGCAGGTAACAGAGCTCTCCTGAGGAATGCAAAACACTGCCAGTTGTGCAACGCTGTGGGGAAAAGTTCCTTCCTCGGGTAATCAGTTTGAAGCCCAAAGCACAAGATTTACTACTTGCTTCATGTCAGCATATACAAATATAGATCTTATTTGTCCAAGATACCGAGTCTTTTTGAAGCTAAGACCTTGTTGTGACCTTAAAGTCACTTATATTTTTTATGGCACTTACTACAGAAATCATCTTTTCAATCTCAGCCACTTCTTTAGAAGACCTGGCACAGGATGACACTTTTCGCTGATTTACAATATAGAGATGACTATGAAAGACTTTGTTTTCCCTTTTTTTTCTTTCTTCATCCTGTACTTTTTACATTCAAAACTGGTGTTTTCCTTATGCTAAACTAAGAGTTTATCCTTTGAAATTAGTCTTCTGATAATACCCCGTTAAATTTGTAGTGGAGGGGGAGCAAAAAAACTAGGAGGCACAAACCCCCCACAGAACTCCAAGCAGTGCAGCACAAGCCTTTGAGAAAGGAAGAGGAGGGCTCTTACGGCGTTAGACTGCCTTGTCTGCTTGTTTAGCTCTATTTACCTTCAGCTAATGGGTATTTTGGATAAGCTTTTGTTAAGCTTTGCAAGTTCTCCCTTGTCCCTTCACTTAAGGTCAAAACAAAACCCCTAAAGTTCAAAATTTCCTTAATACCACCCTGCCGTCCTCCAAAGCCGGCAGGAAAGCCCAGGGCTTAACATTCCTGGGACTTCCAAAGCGCGAAACAAACGAACTTTTTTAAAAAAAAAAAAAATAATAATACCACCACACTTTTTCATGGCAAGGAAAGAGGCACAGGCCCACGCGGGGCCCCCGGTCCCCCACCAGCCCCTGTCT
>NW_020799092.1:16952974-16983857 GCF_003259725.1 Athene cunicularia | reverse complement strand
GGGACAGGTAACGCCCGCTTTGTACCGCCCCGGCCCTCTGGGGGGCGGCGGGGGCTGCGCCGCATCTGCTGCTCGGCCCCGCCGAGGGCAGCAGCTCCGAGCCGGCCGCCTTTCTGAGCAGGGCTGCTGCCGAGGGGAGCCTTCTCCTCAGAAGGACGCCCTGTGGGAGGCAGTCACTTCAATTTGGGTTCGTACTCGCCCTCGCGGCTTGTCTGGCTCTGCCTGCGGAGGGGGCTGACGCTTTGCCTGGGGGGGTTGCCTGAAAGCCGGCTCTGGCTTGGAGGGGGTGTCTCTTCTCTCCCTCAAAGATGTGGGGGTTTGGGCTGGAACACTGAGGAGAGGAAAATTTCTAGTTTGCAAAGGCTTTGCTTTGATGTGTGCTTGATTTGAGGGAAGATGAAGACTTTAAGACAAGTACCAGAAGAAAATGCTTATTTCTGTGTGCAGATGGAAGTTCAGATGCCTGCTCTTCACCCAGCTGTGCTCTGCCTAGCCCTGCATCAGGGCTTCTTAACTCCTCTTCCTTTCTTATTAAGAGGCTGTAATGCTCCATGTCTTTTAGTACAGTTGCTGCAATTAGGTTCTTGGCCTCTTTGTAAAGCTGGGGCTACCCTTACAGCTTTCTCTTTGGTCTGTGTAGATTGTCCTTACAGGCATGTTAAATGCCTCTTCAGATCTAGAGAGGGCAAAGCCACACCTCGGTGTGGTAGAGTGAGCTGGGACAGGTCTAGCAGCCCCCTAGACAAGGGGTTTCAAAGGTGTAGATGCTGATGCCACACACCTAGAAACGGGCATTTGCTGGTCTTTACAACTTGTATCCTTTCTCTTACAGATCCAAGTGTGGGACACAGCTGGTCAAGAACGGTTCCGGACAATAACTCAGTCTTATTACAGGAGTGCCCACGGGGCCATCCTTGCCTATGACCTTACTAGGAGGTCCACATTTGAATCCATTCCTCACTGGATTCATGAAATTGAAAAGTATGGTGCTGCAAACTTGGTCATGATGTTAATTGGTAGGAATCTAATTTTCAGTATTATGTAGCTTTTTTAATGTGTGTAAAAACCCCCTCACTTTCCCCCCACTACTTAAAGCATCTATAAACTATGCATTAAAGAAGAATGCAGTTTTAGTTAAACAAGATCAGAAAGAGTATCAATTTGGCCTAAGATTAAAAAATGAGGAAGGTCACAGCATAGTCCTGACAGGACCAAGCTCATTAGACAGACAGCAAAAACTTTTTACTTGTTCCTTTCCTGCTGGAATAATGCAACAAGCTTGCTGTTAGTCTAGCAAGCATGGACAACCTTACTGAGGTTAGAATTGCAGTTGAGTCTGACCCTGTACTCCTGATGTGCTGGAATTTAGCAGCTCAGTAATTCAAGATGAAGGGGACAGAGCAACGCAACTCCTCGTTCTCATCTTTCCTCTCTGTTCTTTTGATATGCATGCGCATTGCTCTGTAATGGGACTCGATCAGGTAAGACAGTAGATGGGGACATGGCTTTTGCAGAGCATGAAGTTGTTGCTTGTGTTCCTCCTCCTTGTTTATTCCACTAGGAAACTTTGCCTCTTGTGGAACGGAATGGATAGAAATTGCAAAGAACAGAGCTGATAGGAAGCAGTGTGGTTCTTTCCCTTTGTGTTTCAAGTTATTATTGCTCTTCTCTCTACCAAGGGAGAAGCTGCAAATGAGAGAACTAGGGTAGTAAAATGACAGAGCCTTTCTTTACATTCCACTGCGCCTGCCTGTTCCGCTGTGGCGCTGTGCCGAGCAGCGCATGCAGCCGCAGCAGCCAGACTGGCTCTTGAGGACGGGCAGCCTGGAGCCCCACAGCGCAGTAGACACGGGGCCTAAGCTGCTGCTCCTGCTCCTAGCAAGTTATTTAACTGTTGCTGTGGTGGTTCTGCCTGTTCTGCCTCTGAAGAAAAATTCTGACCTGCATGTAACTGTAGTGCTTGGAAGGAGGGGTGGGGGTAAGAATTGTCACTAAACTTCAGCAGGGTTTTTAAACTTTTCTCATTAATCTAAAGAACAAGACCTGTCTGTGTGTGTGGTCAGGGCTGGTGTTGGATGGTTTGGGGCTTTTTTAAGAAAGAAGTTCTGAAATTGGTAAAAATAAAGCTTTTGCCAAGGATCCAGCTTGGTGCTTTCTTCCAAGCTGGTGCTGTTTGCTTTACTTTAGCAGGAAGTCTTTGTACATTTAATTACACATAGTCATGTTATATACCTTGCTAGTTAACCTCACACTAGAAAGGTGTACAACATGACTCTGTGTAATCAATTTAAAGTTCAAAAAAACGTAACTTTCCCACCTGAAAATGAAGGGGGAGGTTCTTCTTAAAAAGGCAAATAACCCTCAAGCAAAGTGGGTTTTTTGGGGGTTGTGGTTTTCTTTTGGGGGGTGGGTTGTTTGGGTTTTCTTTCCTTTTAGAAAAACTGAAAGGGACATAATGGGAGGGGAGTTGACTTATATATGCTTCAAGTTCAGATCTTGAATTTGATGAAGGGTTGTCTTGAAACTATGAATGTAGACTTCAGCCAGGTACTTAAAGTACCAGACCTGATGATAATTTCCTATGTGCTGTAACTACTTAAATACACAAAGGTGTATTTAACATCTGAGGTGTTTAATTTCTGACATATTTTGACTAAACTGCTTCAAGTAAAAGTTTAAGCTAGACATGTAGAAACTTTTTAAGCATGATATAAATTTTAAACATTAAGATAGCTGGTGTGAATTCTTGTCTTTTTCAACATCATCTTAAAATTATTGACTTGTACAAATAGGTCATGTTAAAATCTGATTAACAGTTGAGCAGATTCTTCCTGGGTTTTAGTGGGGGTTTTCTTGAGGAGATATGCTTTAGGCTAACAACATTCCAGATCTTCAGAGCTGAGCATCCACTCTGAGATGCATCAAAGTAGCTTGACAATAGCATAACATGTGTGGCTTCCATTGAAGGTTGAGTGAGGAATAAACCTTTATGCAACATTGCTTTCTTTTGCTGTGTGCAGTCACTATAGCTGCAAGATCTGTATCTTTTTTCAAATATTTAACTTAAATGCCACTTACTGTTTAAAAATACTAGGGAATAGGGACCAACAGTTGCTTCCAAATAATCTTCTGGCACCATTATCTACATCAAGTAATTAGATGAACACAGGTTTTTAGTTTTTGTTTGGATTTTAACTTGTTTGATATCATATGATACTGCAGTTTTGATCCACATTCTATGTTTGTAGCTCTGATGTGCTCACATCTTGTTTTTTCTAGTAACTCCTGTTCCTAAAAGATCTATTGTTTAAACAAAATAGAATTCTTGTATTACATTTAAAGATTAATGTTTGAGAGACTAAATTACTAAATTATCTATTTGCCTTCTTTTAAGGGAACAAATCAGATTCGCTGGATAAGCGCCAAGTACTGTTTGAAGATGCCTGCACACTGGCAGAGAAACACGGGCTCCTAGCTGTACTGGAGACATCAGCAAAAGAAGCTCAAAATGTAGAAGAGGTGTTCACGTTAATGGCTAAGGAGCTAATAGCCCGAAATACATTACAGCTTCACGGAGAGAACCCTCCGAACAGCATCTGTCTTGATTCCAGGCCGGTGATTGCCAGCCCAAGTGTGGAGAAGACCCAGTGCCTCTGTTAGAGATTTCAGGAAGAACTTGGAAGTTGTCATTCTCCTGAGGCTGTTTGATTGCATTTTATTGAATTGATGGAAGTGTGCTATGTGGCCTCAAGCTGTCTCTTGATACCTCCGCCTTGCAGTTTGTCTTGCAAGTATCTTCAGAGATTGTTGATGCTGTTGGTAGCACAGGTTGCTTTGAACATGGCAGCTGATACTTTAACAGAAACATCTGAGCTGAGAGGACTTGCAAAGCTGCTAGCTCTTGCCTTAACCAAAGAGAATTGTAAAAATTATTGCCTTTAATTATGACCTTAAATGATTTTCTGGCTGTGTCTGAAGATAAATTTGCACCAGAGCTCTGCATTGGTTTGACCCTCCTAAGCTATGTTGTTTGTTCTAGCGTAAGCACTTTACTCTTTGCCAGTAGCTTTAAAAAGTCTGACAAGTGCTTTCACGGCACTAACCCACTGCTGCTTAAGCTTTCATTTAGGGGTGGTCCCAATGTGAGACATGTAGCCACCCATCCCAATGAACTTAGTAACATTGGTGAAAGAGGCCGTGATTTCACAGCTGTACTGACTTCCTCACCAGACAAACCTGGAAACATCCCTGGGGTTTCATAGTGGGTAGAGTATGATACACCAGGGTCTCAACCCTTTTCCTGGGGTGAGAAAAGTTGTCTTTCACTTTGCACTCTACCAATTGTTTCCAGTAGTGATCTCTGTCTTGCTACATAGACTTGCTAGACGTAGTGATGCTTCTAAGGCAGCAGTAATGGCCTAAATCAATGCTGGAATGAAAGGATGTTTTCCTCCCCCAACTCCTGTCTTGCTTTTGATGTGCTCATTTTAATCAAAAGCCTTCTGTAGTTTGTGTGATGGGCCAATGGCAGCTTGAGAGTATGCCTGTAACTTTCAAGTGTGAAGAAGAGATTCAAGCTCCTGTAAGACTTAGCGAGGGGTAAGATGGTTTAATCATGTAACCTCACCTTACAGCTGTAGGGGAATGGTATGGAGCATACCAGAAAGTTATCCCTAGGCAAGTATATATGCTACTGCTATGGAGACCGAACACCTTGGTAGCAATAGATGGTTTTGTATTTATTACTCCTCCCAAATACAAGCTCTGCTTTTTGAGGGCTCACTTCTATGTACTGGAACTGAATGAAGGGTTTGTTTTATTGTGGGGGGTTTCATTAGTTTTTTTTGTTGCTGTTTGTTTTTTTTTTTTCTCCAGTAGATGGAAACAGGGAAGGAGAGGGAGGCAAGAAACACTAACCAGTAAGTTTTTTGACTGCACTCCACATGTACCAAGGCGCATCACTTCGTTACTGTTAAGCTACAAACTGGAACTCTAACTCTGTAATGGTAAAACAGTCTGGGTTACCTGCAAAGAAGCCTTGGGAAGGCTGGTGTGCTGCTAGCTTATGGCAGTCTACCCATGCTTCACAAGTTGTTGAAAAACAAGGAAAATTGTAGCAATTACTTCTGGAAAAATCTTGTCTGAGAAGCACAAAAAAATAAAGCAGAATGAATCACTGATTTATAGTCTTGCAATTATTTCTGATGATATGAATGCTTCCTCTGGCCAGGTTCTTTGTCATCACCTGCAAAGAGCGGGGTTTAATATTCAGTGCTAGCCTCTAAGCCTTTTGCTATAGTCTGCTGCAGAGAAAGCTGCTTCTCCAGACATCCTCTTTCTGATGTTTCCTTTTTAAATCTTAATTTCATCTTGTTTTGGAACTAGCCTAGCAGTTGGCATTTCAGTTTGCATATTTAAGCAACAGTAATCACCATAACCTTTCAACACAGCTGAACAAGTAGCAATCCAGCTTCCAAACTAGTTTCTACACCTCTTGTCACTAGGAAAACAGTCAAATTAAGTTTAATATTCTTGTGTGTTTAAAATCCAAACCACTCCTGGTAGTAGTTTATATATAATGTGGCAGTCTTTACTTTTTTTAGTACCCACACTTAAACTGCTAGCAAACTTTGTTCTATTTGATATACCAGAGATAGTATTTGCAACAAATACTAATCTTCCAGGAGACCTTAACAGAAGGTTCATTGTGTTATTGTGTTCATCTTGTATACTCCTTCATTAGCCAAGAATTAGAGGATGGCTCTTACCAGCAGAGTATTAACCTTTGTATGGCTCACTGGGTTTACTGCCCTAATTAGAGATTACTGTATGAAGTATTTTGCTTACCCTCAGTATGGAGACTGCTGCAGGCCAATGCTCCCTCAAGGGCCCAGAACTACCAGGTTACAGTGCTCCCACCGTTCTTGTCCTGCACACAGAGCTGCTTGCAGAGTACATCCCTCCTGGGCAGAAGGCTGTGTGACACAGGGTGGGGGAGAGCATGCTTGTGACCAGGCTTTGAGCTGTGCTGTTCCCTTTAACAGGTGTGATGGCTCTTACTACTTTTTCAAGAAACTAGTCTTAAATACCCACCCCTTGTGCAGCTAAGCCAGGGGTGTGACCTCTTTGGTTGGCATCTTCCACAAGCCCTTTGGGTGATCACAGGGAATGGTTTCCTTAGGCTCACTTTTTTTTAAGCTGTCTTTGTGAATGAGCAAGCTGCAGCAGTTGCTAACGAGAAGATTCTTCAGAGTATATATTAGTAGACAGAATTACTCATGAGGTAATACATGAAGAAAGCTATAAACAAAAAAAATCCCTTTATTGTTATTCTAGAGTGTAAGACAACAACCACTAGAATAAAAAATAAGCACAGTATAACTTCTGCGGTTGTGCCTTTCCTCACCACAGAGCAGATGGAAGCATGTGGCTGTGACAATGGTACTTGCAGTAACTGCTCTGGAACCTTCTATTAACAATTTTGTTCCCCAACATCATATGCAAATTCAGTGTGTTTCTTGACAGCATCATTAACGCACTTGTAGAAAGTGTGGCTTATTGTAATGTTGTTTACAATCTATTCTATAAACAATGACTGTCCCACAGTCTTAAGAGGTGCACATCCAGCTTGAAGATGAGCTTATTTGTTAAATTTTTACCTATTACAAGAAGTATTTGAATCTAAGCTGTGATGCATCACTTGCATTGGTATCACAGCCATGCCAGGTAAGACTGAAGCAGCACCCATCCACATAACAAGGTAACAAAAGAAAAACAAATCCCAGAAATATTTTTAAATGGAGTGAACACTGACACCTCCCAGAAGCTGACTGGCTTGAAAGCAAACACAACTACAACCCAGTGATGTGGAAGACATGAGGCACTGCCAGTGGGGTCAAGCTTTTCTTCATACATAGGGGACTGGCTCTTAATAACAAAAGCTGAAGTTCTTACCTCATCATTCCAGTTAATGTTTAAATATCATTGGAAAGGAGACAGAGAAAGCAATTTTCAGGCCCTGACCAGAGATCAAGAGCTCTATCCTGGAGCCTCCTTCCAGATGCATGCCTGTGCTTTTGGACAGGGAACTGAAGTGTCCCTCAGCCCCATGAGTGCTCTAACCACAGCACTGTTTAGCTGCCAAGGGGTAGGGTTTTCTATCTCTGTTCCCAGAACACCCCATCTGGCTACAGGCAGGGGGGCTTTAATACTCATTGCTCAGTATACTGACTCCTGAAGCCACTTTGAGACACCTCTCTCAAGCAAGTGTGTTAAAGACTGGAGCTACAACAGGCAGTGCTGGGATATCACAGTCCTTTGAGAGAAGTTTTAGACAGGCTAAGAACCCCTTTTATCTAAGAGCACTTCAACTTTTAATAGGAACTTGCAGTTTGAGAGGTAGACCTTTAAAAAGTCTTTTAAAAGCACATTTTCTAGTGCTGTTATTCTAAAAATCAATCTTAACTTGGCTGCCTGCACAAGCTCTGTCTATGCAATCCTATCAAGCTACTGCCAAACAGGTGCTGATTCTGGCTTGGCTGGGAGTGACAAATACCACACTCATGGGTAACAGCAGCAAGCAGGGGCACAAGTTTAGCATATTTGCAATCCCACATTCCCCTACTACAGCTGCATCCATGAACATCACTGCTTATTAGTTTTCACTCTCACATCTGTCTATTTTGCTTATCCAAAGTGAGGCTCACTGCAACTAGTTTAACAATGCCTCTCCAGTGCTAGCATCAAACTGACTGCAGCAGCTTGATTCTTACAGCACAGCCCTGTACTGTATCTCAGTCCTAAGGGACTACAGGTGGAGTCTCTGTTTTAAGCTGCTGCAGCATTAATAATTCTACATATATAAGTTTTGTTCTGAACATGAGACACCCCATACCTCACCCTCTCCTCCAAACAGAAATCTGTTTTGTGCCTGCTGTAGCAGGAAAGTTTCTTTGTTTCATTAGATGAACCAGGCATCCCCTCAGCAAGATCACAGTGCACCTTGGGCTGCATGCAGGAAAGAGCTGTGCTATCCAGATATGAACTAAAGCAGCAGCGGTTCTAAGAAGTGCTCTTTGACTGTATGATCACATTCAGACTAATTAGAATGGGCAGCAGACACTTATTCTGCATTTACCCCAAGATGCAGAATTTTATACCAAACTGTATAGTCTTGCATAGTGAGAACATGCCTCTCTTTCTCAAGATTTGTTTCAAAATCAAGATTTTGCTGGTGGAATTTATGGGGTCTTTATACCTTTTTCATCTTGACACTACTCTCATTGGTCTCCAGTTTCTGCACCTTAGGTATTTGTTTAAAGAAAATGTAGCACAGCCTAAGTCATTGCCCTTTCTATTTCTGCATTAAAAGTTTGCCTTTAATTCTACTGAATTTATTCCTGCTCTTACAGTGGAAAACCATAGCAGCCTAACATACTTAACTCATTTCAAAGGCTCTACTCTTTTCAGCCATTCCTGTCTGGTGGGGTGGAAATCACAGTGCAACAGCAAGCTTTGAAACAGGCCTACCACCACCAAGACTCAAAGTGGCAGTGACACACAGCAGTACTGCTTGATGACAAACACATGCGGTTCTTTAACTTACAGAACAAGAACCACAGCATGCTTCAAAGTGAGAGATCAACAGAAACTACTTGTCAGGATGCACTTGATTACCTTACAGCTAGACAGAACAGCCTCCACCAAAGCAAGTCAGATTTGTGTATTCTCAGCCTCCCCCATAACCTGTACAGAAGTGAGGTGTAGAAGCAGCAGCATCCACCCTTGTGCCACACATACATCCACTCAGAAAGTCAAGCATGCCATTTCAGACCACTTGCGAAGGAAAACTGCTTACATGTGCTCTGGCTAGTACGTTTATTACCTTTTTCCACCTTACCAGAACACATCTTTGTTAAATTTATGTTTGAATGCAGCTCTGCAATAGGATTGTGTTCACTACATAGGAGAGAAAAGGCTAGTTCTGCTTCAAAGCCTTTCATTTTTATTGTTTCTCCCTGTATATGTTTTAAGTGGCATTTGCGTTCAAATCATTTTCTCCCTCTGCTACTTGCCTCTGGGAAAAAAAAAAAACAAAAAACAAACACACACACAAAACAAACCAAAGAGGGTTTTAGACTGTTCAGTTAGACGTTTCTTAGTCATATCCCTCAGCATCTGAATATGTTTCCAGTAGTTTACTTCCAACTTTATGTATTTCTGGCTCATGGGCTCAAAGAAGCATGTGGATTCTCAGGAAGTTGCCTGTTGCAGTGCTTGGACTTGCTGTCCAAACAGCATTATAACAGGAATATATCAACAGAATATGTACAGGAATTTACTTTTCAGGATAAATAAAATTAGTATCATAGTGCAGAACTTACTTCTGAGAAAGCAAGCCACATCTGTTCCCACTAATGGCCCCACAGATTCCTTCAACAGCTCAACTGTCTCAGCTGTCTGTTCAGAATGTGTTCTTTACATTATAGGGTCTTTGCTGGAAAAGTTATAACCAAGTTAACATAATCACGCTGAAACACAAGCTTCAAACTTAAAAGAACAGGCAGACTTGTTTCCTTTTTTTTTTTTTTATTTGGGAAAAGTGCTTCTTACAAAAGGCAGCTGCAAAACAATACGTTTTAGACCTCATAACAATTTCTCATTCCATTTAAAAGTGAAAGGAGAGGCAGTCTAGGGGACAAGAGCAGCAGGAGAACAGATCACGGGGCATCCACGAGTCAATAAAAAACAGCAATAACATAATGCAAGGTTAAAATTCCTGTGCTGGGGCTTTGGTGGCAAAGTAATTTCTCAATGCAAATTACAGCCAGAAACTGCATGACTGCCTTTGTAAGCAGTAACTCACATAAACTGAACAGCTTTACCAGGCAACCTGCCCAACTCAGATGCTGAGAGGCACGTGTACCTCAAACCAGCCAAGAGGCACAGCAATTTCCTAGCAAAGTGCACAGCTTAAGTGGTTACAGCAAGTTCTAAAACTTACAGAGCAATAAAGCTAAAGGGGCCTCTCTGGTATTCCTCTGACCCCACCTTGGCTAACCGGATTTCTGCTCCTGGACAACCCTAATCATACACATGAAAGAGAGCTGGTGTATTAGGGAGTGTCATCTATTAAGTTAAGCGATAGTCAAGATCACTGCCACAGACTGGGCTGAGACCACTAAACCAGTTTCATGTCCAATTGGAGGCTAGACTTCATGCACCAAGAGGGGATGAAAGATGGTTTTGTTATTTTTAACTTACACAGAGTCTCCCCATCCTTGAGGTCCAACTCTACATTTATCTGTATATACACATAGAGAGTTCTCCTTTCACAAAGACATTTTTCCTTTCATGCTAAACACAGTAAAAACCCAGAACGTTCACACCTGGTTCTGGTTACACAGTAGTAATAGTAATGTGCAAGTAAACAAGAGACCAAAATCACAAATGAAGACGTGTACATGAGGGGGCTGGAACGGAGCTGATGCCAGAAAGAATTTGTATCTGGCCTGAAGTCAGCAATATTGGTACAGAGACAGAAAAGAGGCCATCAGCCAATTTACATCCCCACTGCATGGCCACTGCTCATTTTTGTATCTGGGCTCTTCAAAATGAGTGTGGAAGTCCTGTAAACACTTTAACCCTGGAACTGGGTGAACTCTGTTGGTTACACAGATGAAGCAACAAATCTAAGCTAACTGTTTGACAGTTAAACTCATTTTTACAAAAACTAACAATTTAAAGATTTATTTCTTGTTATTGGTTTAAACAGAGGAAAAACAACACTCCTGGGGTGGGAGAGGGTGGGAAGAGACAGACCCTGGGTAAAAGTTATTACAACAGCACCTGGAATTGATCGGCCTGCCTAAGAGAAACACAGGCACTGCCACAACACCACAGGTAATAGCTACTGCCTGAAGCCAAGACAACAGTCCACACTCCACTGACAGGTGCTATAGATCCAAGTCGTAATAATCTTCCAGCTCATCATGAAACAAGTCCCACTCGTCCTCAGAATCTGTAAGCTCATCATCACCTCCTGCTGCCAACAGCATAAGCAACATCTCACCAAGCTCAAAGGTCACCACCTCATCCTCATCGGTCTCGAACGGATCACCGTTCTCCCGCTCCTCGATGAACTCCCAGAACCGATTCCTCCGCTGGGCCTGCAAGAGGAACACAAGTATTTCCCCAGGTGACCAAGCGGTATGAGGTAGGAGTCTTCCCAGAGGCTGACCAGGAGCAACCCCCAGCATACTTTCTGACATGCAAAAAGCAGTTTCTTTCAGGGAGATATTGACCTCCAGTAGAATTTACCCCTACACATCTCTATTAATGCTACCCAGTATTTCTACTTCAGTATGTTGGTGTACTAGGAAAGCTTTTAAAATTCACTCTTTGCATCTTGGCCTCCAGCATTCCAAACTTTACATCATCACCTCCTTCATGTTCACCATTACAGAGGTCTATCAGAAGTGAAAAACACAAGAGTCAACATTTCCTGGTCCTCTTCTCTAATCAGCTGATTTAATGCACACCCCTCTTGCGCTTGCTCTGAAAAGAAAGGACAAAACACAGCAGCACTGACCCGGTATCTACTTGATGCTCCCACTTTGGGTCTCTGTGGCTCCTCTCGGCGGCCATCAGGATATGCATGTTTGTAAAAACAGTTCCCTCCAAACGGACAGCTCCCACGGCCTTCGTCAAAATACCTGCATGGCTTGTTGCTGGAAAGGAAAATATCGCAACCCTTACTCACAGCAGACCCCAACCAGACTTCAGAATTGCTTTTACCTGTAGTCCAAAAGGATCTCAGGTACCATTTGCAGCTGAAGGTATTTTGTCAGTATAACCCCTACGCGCAGAAATGACGTACTACACAACGTGTGTGGGTTGATGCATGCACAGGGACACTGATAGCTTGCAGCACACAAGCTCATTCTACCTTATGGCTACACCACCAGCATTTTGTGTATAGAAGGGAAAGATCGAGGTCAAAGAACACAGGAATAGCTTTGCGACTGTGTGGTTGCATGCATCTGCGAGCAGCCAGGTAAGGACGCACTTCACACGTGCTGGTGGAAAGGAGGTGTGAGAGCGCTTTACATCAACACCCTTCTCCAGGTGTGCCTTTATCTCTGCTGGCTCAACTTGACAAAAGGCTGCAGGGCTCATACCTCATTGCCTCCTTGTATTTCTGAATGAGTTTCTGCTTCTCTTCCTTCTCCTCCACCCAGTACTCACTTGGAATGACAAAGTTAGATGTGATCCGACATTCTGGGCAGGACCTGGGGAATGAACAGACTGCGCTGCAAAACTCCACATTACAGGGCGCTCTCTCTCCTATATAATAAGTCATGGTATATATCCATCTTTAAAAGATGTATTGTACCCACATACTTGCTGTATGGGCTTTTCAATCTAAATTCTCTTACACATGAAGATAACCTAAACTCTCTTCTTCAAGAACTCAATGGCAATGGCAGCAATCAGCTTGTCTCAGAAAAGCTTGAAAAAACACTTCACACAGACTCCTTTTTCTTTAGAATTAAATAATTTATTTTGATTTGATTTCTGTATTTGATTGGAACTGTCTTTTTAGAACAGCCTTTAAATGGAAAAATGTTTTTGTCAACTGATTAATGAACTAGGGCAGTAACAAATTAAGCAGCATACATTCTGAACTGGTTAATCTGTTCTCAGATTCCTGGCTGGGTGTCCAAGACGTAAACAGTAACCATTGGACAACATGCTACTAAATAAATCAAAGTTATTTTCTACCATTAAGTGAGTTTCACAAGCTTACTCCATATTAACCAAATCAGAGTGTAAATGTTATCCCTAACAAGTAATTCACTTCCAAACTAAAGTTAGTATGCATTAAATGCAGTCTCTGTGCAGTCTGCATCTGGAAGTCTGTTGCAAGTTGTCACAAGTTACTAAGTTCTTCCATAGCAACAAAGCACAATCGAAATGGGAAAGTGCCTCACTTTATAATCTTGCTCTCAAATTGTTTAGCACTCCTCCACTTGCGGATGCACTTGAGACAGTAAGTGTGGCTGCAGTTGGAGAGGATCCCAAAGCGGCGCTCACTAGGATTAGCTTTCTCATACACCACCTCCATGCATATCCCGCACACCATGTCTTTACTACGCTGGACGGCAAATGAAAGCTCCATGTCCTTCTCGTGAGCTTCAATGCAAGACTGAAAAGGAGAGACAAAGAAAACGGCTACAGAGACAACTGGTCACCTGGGCAACTCTAAGAAGGTTTTAAGCTCAGTTTTACTCTGCTGTTTTGCATAATGAATGGAGTATGATTAAGCTGAAAAATCTTTATCCTAAGAAAAGTTTGCTCAGGTAGTGGGGATCAATTCACAGTCCAAATCCCTTTCTTAAGACACTGCTTTTAGACGTTCGAAGAGCAATCTAAGAGACCATCCAGTTTTACTAGACAAAGAACAAAGCTTTAGTATCTTTAAGCAGACTGCTCTCCCAGCACAGATAAGGAAACCCAGCTGCTTCTAAGTATGGCCCTGACAGGAAATAGTCCAGTTTACAACAGCAATTTCATTCACTGCCTAACCTGCATGCATCTTCAAATGAAAGGGAATTAGTGACAAGTGATTGTGGAGAGAGAGGAAGCAATAACTTAAAGCTGTTTAACACCAGACAGTTGTTTGCTTACCTTTATGTGCTCGGATCTCTGCGCAGCATCAATTGGATGCAAGACCTGCAGTCCACACATATCACACACATCCCCATGGATATACACGCAGTTTTCTCCATAACGACATTCTCCTACTGCAGCGTAGGGGCACAGCTCCTTCTTTATCTCCACATCTATTTGCTCCTTTTCATATTCTTCCTCAATCACCATTTCCTGCAAGGGTGCTTCAGCACAGGAAGGAGCAGCTGGGAACAAAATTATGGAGAGTAAGCACTACACTCATTTAGAGCACTGGGAGTGAGAACACATTGTTTTAATGCAAAGTAATCTTTGGGTAACCCTGTTCGAGTTATCCAATGAGAGTAATAGCAGCAACCAGTACATTTCAGTCCAACTTTCACATACCCTCAACCTGAATTAACAGTTATTTTCCCACTCAAGAAAGCACAGACAATTTCTTCACCCTTCAACCCAGACAAGACTAAAGCTATCAAGGTTTCAGGGGTCAGATTCAGACCCAAATTCAGAGTAGGAAAATCTCACTGGTCCTCAGCAGTTTAAGTACATTTTTATACAAAGTCTCATTCATCAACAAGTTAAATAAGGTTACAAATGTCTCACAGCTTTAGGAAATCAATTCCACATGGGCTAAAGTTAACAGGCTTCCCTGCCCCCCAATTACACATCTGAAGCAATAACAATGTATCCAGCACCACAAAATGCTACTATGGATACACCACCAGCAGCAGTTCCTTATGTGCAGGTTCATTAGCAGGTGGTTGGTCAGCCTGAACAGACTTTCACTTCTTAGGCTTCCATGCATCTGTATGAATGATACAAAAGTGTGTCCACACCTCTCACCAAACTAACTTTATTCTAGATATTTGCCAAAAACCCTGTCCTAAACAGATATCCAGTCTATCAGGCACAAACCTAAGCTTTAAGAAGCTGAAATTCAGGGCCATTTCACTGCATTCTAGGCTAGCCATCAGTTTTGCAAAATTCTAATTCCATTACCTAATTCTAATTAAGCTGAAATCTATATCAGTTCTCATTTAGACAGCTTCTGCTTAACACTTCTCCTTGTACCTCCTGAACACATGCTTGTCTCTGCCAGCATAAAGCAAACAGCCTTTTGAGATCATTACATAAGTAGGATGATAAACTAAGTTAAAGACAAAAGCAGTCAGTTTGAAACTGAAGATAATAAACACAGGACAACAAAACATTACCATATTCAGAATAAACACCTGGAAGAGCAGTAACTGGACTTCATTTACATAACCAGTAGCTGTTAGAAGAGTGAAGTCATCTATGCTGTAAGAAAGTATAACTTTTATAAGCTGTTCAAGCACTAGATTTGGAGAAGTGAAAACTATCAAGTGCATACTTGGCTCAGTACAAGTCAAGGACACACTCCTTCCTCCTCAAAAAGAAGAGAATCAGAGGCTGCACACTAGCAGAGTTTTCATCCCCATGGAACAAAAGACACAATAAGCTTGTACCAGCCTGCTAGCTTTTGGACATACAGAGAAAAAGATAAAGCAGGTCCCCAAGAGTTCAGTTTTGGGGGATAAGCAAATACTGAAGATTAGCACAGGACCACAGTAGCTCTCAAAATAAGTTCAAGCCTGCTTCCTGAACCATCTCTGACTTTAAAGGTCACTCACACTGATTTTGGATCAATCTGTTTGCTAGAAACATACTTTTCAAAAGCAAATGACTGACAGAATAACAAGTCAACTGTCAACCTCATTTTTCACCAAGAGATTCCCAACGAAAAACATTACCTCTCCTTCCCTGCAAGTTCCAGTGAACTGTTACCAAGAAAAGTAACAAGTAACCATAACACTAGGCTCAACTTTTCTGAGTAGCTGAACATAATATGAAAATTTGTACCTAATTGAACCCCCCACCCCACCCCCTTGAAATCCATGGTCTCCACTTCTACAAGTAACAAAAATCACAACTACCAGTCAGTTTTTATTTCCTCAACTGTCACTTTTGCCAGTGTTTTTTCCAGTCAGTGTTGTTACATATATTTTTACCTGGTTGATTCACATGACTTGTGACATCTTGTATGACCCTTACTTAAGGAGGAGTTCGGTAGATCATAGTATGGATGGCCAGAAGCCTACTAGACAGACAAATGCAGGTGAGATCCAAAGGAATCAAGTGACACAGCACTTCTTTTAATGGGGCTGGCAAGATGATCTTTGCTTAAGGTAATCCTGATTCCCTGATAAATGTGTACTTTGAAAGAAAAGATACATTTGGAGCTTCTCTTAACAGAAAAATTTCCCAGTCTCCTGCACTCCTCAATGATACCTTGTCAAAACTTTATTCAGTAAAGGTTTTATTCATTAAAAAAACATCCAAAAAGCCCGAAGAACTCACAAAACCCCCCCCCGCTTATTATTTAAAGTCCTTTAAGAATAAAGGCTTTGAAGTCTTACCCTTCCAGAGACTGACTTAGAAAACCCTTTATTTATTATGCTGGTCCACTGAAGGAGAGAGCAGAGCTTCTCATCTTAGCACACACACAAAAAAGTAGAGTTGTTACTTAATACAAACTACCAACTGCTTAAGTCAACAAGCACAGTACAGCTACTAAAATCCAGCCCAGCCAAATAGTATCCTTCCACAGAAAAGTACAACTACTTCCTTAGTGACAAGACATCTAGACAAGATACAGATCTATGTATGTCAGCCTTTAATACTGGCTCTAGGTACTTCTACAGTGAGAGAGGGACAAACATGCTAAAAGTGACATTAGTTTTCCAGTCCCACTCTTCCATGCTGTCCCAGAACTTCCCCTCAGTGAGAGTTGTATTTCTATGAAATAAAAATTAAGTTATTTCCACTTTTGAATATCTCAGCTTCCACAACCTAAAGCCTTGCATGCCTATCTCCTGTATCTACTGCACTGTATCTGCTACAGTTTTTCTTCTTCTTTAAAAGCAAAATGAGAGAAACTCAGACTCCATTGCCTCAGTGGTTGCGAATCCAGTATCCCTCAGAGTAACATTCACACTGTTTTCAAAACCACTGCTATCCAGTAGGTGGACCCAACCCCTATTTTCTCACTGCCCATTTCAGTCACCAGTGTTACATTTGTACTAGTGAAAAAACTAGTCCACTACCTTCAATTCACACACCACCTGCTTTCACTGTAGAATACACTTTCTAGCATCAAATACATTCATCCTGGAGCAGCAGGAAACAGCCATCCAATTCAGAGTGTTTCCTATATTTCTGCCTTTCTACTTTCCCTCAACTATTCCGTAACACCTAGCAGCAGAAAAAAAAAACAGAAATGTGGTGCATCTGTACAAATAAGGGAGTATCCGAAGGACTGTCACTATTTTCTTTGCTAGGCCCTGAGATTAGCTTCAAGAAAACAGGTTTAGTCTCAAATCAGAGCACCATCTGCATTAACAGAATGTCTTTGACTCCCTAGTAAAATATAAGCATTATAGCCCAAGCTACTCACAGTTAAACTGTCAACCCTGAATCTTCTGCATTCTTAAGACAATTTAAAACATTCAGGTTTCCAGCTAATCTTAATAGGTTCCATTTTCAAGTTTCCAAGTACCTGTACATTTCTCCAGGCATTTGACAAGAATAACCTTTAAATCATACACTGTGAAACACACTGTACACATTCTCCTGATCACTACAGCAAGATTCTTCATTTTCGTAGCTTCAGAAAAGCAAAGTTTTTTTAAATGCAGCTTTTAAGAAATCACCATGAGAATTAGTATCATGTAGCACTGTTCAGAACATCAACAGCCAAGCATGCCTGGACATTAAAATAAATTTCAAACAACAGAGAATTTGGAACAAGATTCAGAAAAGAGACTGTTACTTACTCTGTGGCAGCAACAAATTTCCATGAAAAATAAGCCTACCCCCCCCCTAGAAAAAGGAGCTGCTTCAGGAAAACGAAGTTAAAGGTATACTGAAATGTTCTTACACTTCAGGAATTTAGGAGATAGCACCAGCTCTCCTATAAGGAGCAGGTGTATTTAGAAAATCTCTGGCTGTTCAAACTAGCAATTAATTGATTCCAGTGGAGGGACACCCAGCCATTAAGGGGGATGAAGCCCATGAAGAGAGACTGAATAAACTGAACTTAAGTTTAAGAAACAATCTTATTTCTATCTTAAACAACAACAAACAAAAAACCAAACCACAGAGCCAGACTCTTCTCAGATGTGTACAAGACAAAAGACAGAAGGCAAGCTGAGGCAGGGAAAAATCCAATCACATACTAGGAAAGGGTTTTTCCTTCTGAAAGAAGCCAAACACTGCAAAGGCTGCCCAGAGGCTATGGTGTTTTGAACATCTGCGAGGATGGGGATTCAACTAAGCAAAGCCCCTGGCAACCTGACATAGCTGACCCTGCTTTGAGCAGGAAATGAACTAGATGAAGATTGGAAGGGACTTCCAGATTATTCTGTTCTGATTAAAAGATAAAAAAAGACTCCTTTGTCTTAATGAACACAGAAGCTGTACTTTTTATGACAGTAAGGTGACCTATTAACAGGTAGAAGACAAGTTTTTATTCCTTTGGACTACACACAAATCACAGATACACCAAACAATTCCATAATCAAGCTTCTCAACAACACTAACAAAATGTTAATGTTGGTTGACCATTCCTTTTCTCTTCACCCTTCCTCAAATCAGATCAGAGCAGGCTCCAGCAGCACCCTGTACCATTGAGAATGCAATTCTCTTTCCAGATCTGAGAATCTAAGTAGTGCTGTGGAGACAAAGTAGTATAATCTGAGCACTGTATGACAACTTCAAATTCTCCTGGACACAGATGTCCATTTTGGATTCAAAAATCATTTGAGTACTCATGGCCATAAGCCTTCAGTTTTAGAGAGCCAATTATTAGTAAATACGCAAAAGTAAACACCTTCAGCCTACTTTTCACTTAAATTTTAAGTCTTTGTGATATCTTTCTGCAGAGAAAGCAGATGACAAGTATGCTGCTGAAACAGTCTGGTCCCATATGATGAGCTTCTCAACACGAGCCATCACAGTATTAGAAAGTCAAGTCTCAAAAAGGTAACTGGAATAAACAATTTTCAGCCTCTGGTCTGAATTGCCATGAGATCCATGAAGCAAACATTACGCATTAATTCGTTCTACAGGAATCTGTACCTCCACTAGAAAACCTTTAAAGGACTGAAAAAAAAAAAAGAAAACCAGAACAAAAAGTCCCCCCAAAACAAAGGCAGATTATATGTTTTCTAAATCGTGGTATTAACTGCATCACCAGTATTTTCTTCTCCCATCACATAAGCAAACTAAACTTCAGTTGAGATTCCCCTAGTGATCTGAAGCCATAATAACAGAAGCTAGTTACACAGAGACTGTCTTCAAGTACACCTGGTTTCAGAACATCAGGACAGCAGTAGTAACAGGCATGGAACAGTCCAAAGATTCATATCAGAAAATTCAAGCCTAAGTTAAGGACAAATCACTTGAAGCAGTAATATGAATGGCTGTACTCAACAAAACCAAAAGCATTAAAATAAATGCACTACACAAATTGTTGACCCGTGACAAAAATCTGCTGTTATCCCACGATCAGCTTACCACGTCCACAGTATGGCTGCCCAGGAACAAACTCTACAGCATTCACCCAGTCTTCAGCACCTACTCCTGCAGCTGCCAGATCTATATCTTCATCTTCTATCTCAGCAATAATTTCTTCAACTGTTTCAGGGAGCGATGCGAAGTCTGAGGACATTGAGGGATAAATTTCTGCATCTGGATTCATATCAGTCATATCAGTCATTTCTTCCTCTTTCAGTGGCTTGGTATGTTCGTATCTAAGAAGTTGAAACACATCAAGTCAACACTTCACAAAAAAAGATACTCCATAAAGCAGCCAAAGGTATTGGAAATAAACCAATTGAGATGCAAACACACTTATCTGAAAGGATGACCTAGAAACAGCTTGGAAGACAATGCCCCTGATGACCCTTTCTAGAGACATGCTTCCACTTGTGTAATCTGTCATCACCACTTAGGAAACAGAAGACACTCCATGATTTTGGAGGAAACGGAGCAGCATGCAAAATCCTTACTTAACCTACACAGAATGAACTTCAGTTATATCCAAAGCTGATCATATACCCATTATGCATGTATAGTATTACTGAATGAGATAAAATAGTTCATTCAGCTTTAAAAAGAAAAGGCTATGGTCAGATACTACTGTCTTCAGCTACCTCGTGGGAAAGCCACAGGAAAGATGCAGCCAGAGTCTCCTCAGAGGTGCAGTGATGACAGCCAGTAAGCACAAGTTAAAAATAATAAGTTATAATTAGGTATTAGGAAAAAAATTCACTGTGAGAGTAGTCAAACACTGGAATGGGTGCCCAGAGAAGCTGCATATGCCTCATCTTCAGAGATAATCAAAACTTGACTGGACAATGCTTTGGGCAACATGACCTAAGCTGGCTCTGCCTTCAGCACGGCTCCAGAGATCCCCACCAACATAAGTGATTGTTTTTCTGTATCTGAGCATCTTGCCTTGCTCAGATTTTATATTGAATTTTAGTAGTTATTTCTAATGTCTCTTTCAACAGTGGAAAATGATGCTCAGAACACTTTGATCCCTACCACCCACAAACAGGGAAAACATCCTTTCCCTCAAAAAATCTGTATTCCAGCAATTAGTAGACAACAAGGGAAAATAAATTACAGGTGTACCTTTGAAGTCGTGGATATTTGCTGACTAATTTCAAGAACAAAGGAAGGGATTTTTTTGAGATTGTACAAAACTTTTACGCAACTATGATTCATTTACCTTGTGTCAGACTGAAAACAACAAAGTGTCACAGTACTTGCATATAAAAGAGATACTCCCAACCAAATGTCAGCTTTCAAATCCTAAGGAAGCTATGAAGCACAAATTTAAAAATCAAGCCTTCTGACCTCTACACCACTGGTCTCCCAAGTGGTATGCATGCAGCCTAGGGGGCGTGCAAGACAAGCCACTAGGGTGCAGGAAAAAAATACTAGAACTTGCCGTTGGATTTTTTTTTTTTCTAAAAAGATAAGAAATTAAGTTTTACTAATATTAAACATACAGATTGACAGCAGTATCCTCACTCAGTTCATGTCAGAGGGTATCATGCATGGTATGCACAAGGTGTCCTGAAGGAGGAGTGGGTGTTCCACCATACAGCAGGGCTGACAACGGCACCCTCACTTGTTTGCTCACTTTCAGCATACTTCAAAACACTGCGGTTTGTTTGTGTCCAATTAAACGGATTAACAGATTATATTATCTTGTTTTACCTAAACAAACTCTAACAAAGGGAACAAGTGGCTTAAAAAGATTCCTGCAAATAAACTCTGAACTGCAGACAGTACTGATAAAGTGAGCAGAAGCCAATGATAAGAAAATGTCAGAATTAACACTTCTACTCCTACTACAAGCTCTTCATTACAACCACCTAAAGACAATGCAAATTAAGCAGATCTGACAAGGATTGGGGGAGGGGATAAATAAGGTATTACCAAGATCATTTGAAATACGGATTTACATCCAGTATTATTAAATGAGCCTTGTCCCAAGTGTATAATGTACAGATCAGATAGCTAATGATAGTATGAAGCTGTATCACAATTAGCAAGACATTTAAAATTTAAACATCCAGAACATGAAGACAAGCCTCTACAATTTTTTCTGAGATGTTTCAAGTCATGCAGTACTCAATCCAGTTCTTCACTAAACTTCATAATAAATGTTTAGAAGCCTCTTTCGAGGCTTCTTCCATAACTGAAAGACAAAAAGCCACGTACCATTAGACCACTCGCTCTTCCTGCTGTGGTAAAAATGACTGAAATAACACACGAAAAACAATATGGTGACAAACACATTCCTTTGTCAGCAAATACTGTTGGGAAACTCATAGAAAACATTGGTGAAGATGTGAAGAAACAAGTATTAGAACAAATTTTGCAGTGTTGGAAGTTTGCTGTACAGTTGGATGAAAGCCTCTAACATGTCTCATAATTGCTAGATTCTGTTTCAATAATGAAATACACAAACAAATACTTTTTGTGAACCACTACAGAAAAGATGTACCAGAAGAGATATATTCTCAAATTACTTTTTCAATAAATACAAAAAAATGTGTTGGAGGAAATGTATTCCCAAAAGTAAATTACTTCTTTAATAAAACCAATGTTTTATGGAAAAACTGTGCAAGTATAACCCTGATGAAGCCATTGCTTTGACTGGAATAAAAAAAAGGAGTCCAGAGTAAGGTTAGAGATAGCACAACACCAGAAATCCATTCAATGCATCCTTCATAAGCAAGATATTGTAGCAGAGATGGAGCTAGAAGCGCACAGAGTTCTACAGACCATCATCAAGACAGTCAATTTTATAAAGACCTTTAAATAATCAAAACTTTACAGCACTTTGAGATGAAGAGCAGTCATGAAAATCTTCAGTACCACACAGATGTTTTCAGGTTCTCTCATGGTAAAGTGCTTAAAAGTTGTCAAAGATGAGATATGCATTTTTACTTCACAAAGAGACAAGTGTTCCAAATTTGCTGACCTTTTTAGTGATGACAAGTCACTGTCAGTAGTATGCTACCTAGAAGACGCTTTTAAAACATTAAACACACTCAATCTGTTCTTTCAAGGTAAAGGCAATGTTTTAAGAACAAGTGCTTTTTGAAAGAAATTCACTGTGTGGAGACAACATTTTGAAAATGGCTGTTCCAAAACACTTCCACCATTATGCATTTTGTTGCTAAAAGTGATGCAAGCATGTCTACTATATAAAAACTCTCATATCTTGTATACTTAAAAACCCCTGGAAACAGAATTCTCTAACATATTTTAAAATCTGAGCAAAGGGTTTTAGTGAGGTTTGGACCAATTTGTTAAAAATAAAAATGCAACACCTTCTAATTAGTCTGCAAGAACAGCTGATTGACATAGGGAAGATGGAAATATACTAGCTAAATTTTAAGAAAAGTCTTTGCATAACTGGTGGATGGGATTGAAAAAAATGAGTATAACACACTTGTAAGTGCAGCCAACAATATGCTTCTTCCTTTTGGATCTACATTATCTTTGTGAAAGATCTTTTTCAGTTATGACAACTAAGTACTAAAATGAACTGAACTTAGAACAAGATCTTCAAATCACTGTATTAAAAAATGTTAAACTAAGATTTTAAATAATGAAGCATAGCCAATCAACATCACTATCAAAAAATATTACTACTAGTAATGCGTTTAGAGAAAAAATGTGTTTGGACTCAAAGTTTTTATAAAATATTGTTTATTTTATCTTCATTATAAAATTCTGATTTTGGTCTGGTTTATAATGTACATAATGTGTTAGTACAGTAGTAGATATATATCATCTATAAATATACATAACAGGTGAGTGCTCAAAAATTTTTCATTGATGGGGTGCATGATCAGAAGTTTGAAGAGAACTGATCTACATGATCAAGAAAGCAACACTGGCAGATAGAAGGCTACAAGAGAGGCTTAATTTTGTTTTCTTCTACATAGTAACCATATATTAAACATGAAAATAAAGCTGTCAACTACCATATCAAGTCACAATGCAAATATTTAATCATGCATTAGAACTGCAACAAGACAGAATGTTAAAACTAGTGAACTTAAGATGACGCAAACATCCCTAAAACTCTGTAAAGCTTTGTTACACTAGGAAAGTTTCCAATTCCTTTCTTCACACTTTTTAATAATTTCAAGGGTATAGATTAAGTCATACTATGTTTTCACAATGCAGGGCCATTTTGTACAGGCAATATCTTAGAACCCACATGACTATACTCCAGTTACTTTTCCAAAATGGCAGTTCAAGCATCAGAGTAGCAATTCCAGAAGAGAGACATACAGTCAGGGGGAAAAAAAAAAATAAAAAAATCTTACCTGTTCAGGCTTTTATGATCACTTACTAAACGTAACTCAGTTTTATCAGTGCAGCTAATTTGAACGCAGTCTCAGTTTTCAATTAATTCATGTACTCACGTTAACAAAAATCCCACACATGCTGACAACTAGTACTTTCACACAAAGCAGTTCTCATTTTGCCTTTGCTATTTATTTCCATAGTAAAGCAAACACTATAGTATTTAGCAAGAGAAGGCAGCTTGTGAAAAAAAATAAATCTATTTTTATAAATTTCTGAACTTGCAATGAAAGAGTGAAAACGCTTTAAGATTTATTGCCTAAGAAAGAGCTCTCTACTCAGGGACTCAGAGCGAAATTACTCCCTTACAGGCTGGTCAACAGCCTTTCTTTACCTGCAACGATCTCCATAAGCACAGCATCCTCGCTGGTAATACCTGCACACCATGGCAGACTGACTAGTGGAGAGGTCATGGGAGTAGCGGCAGTTGTCTCCTTCCTTGCAAACTCCATGCATAAAATATCTGTAAGACAGAAGATTACTGTGAATTACAGAGATGCACTGAAGCTGTAAATGAAGTATTTGGATGATGAGTTATTCTATGTCAAATTATGCTGAATTAAGAACTCTAACAACTAATGGGACCACATCCAAGTATAAACATACAAATAGGAATGTCTGAGAAAAAACGAAGCCTTAGCTATTCCAGTGAACTGCACATTTAGGGACTTACACTTACCGAAAAAAACCCTGCAAAACAAACTTTTATCTTGGGATATGACACAGAGAGAAAAGTTTCTTGGATGAAGCAGATAGTGACAAAGTTTTATTTGGTAGCTCCTGTGTTCTGACGCCAACAAATCCCTTAGAGAAGTCCAGCACTGAATCCAAAAATTAGAATTGGACACACCCTAAACAAAGTTTCCTGAGGCCTTAAATCTATTTTGAATTTGTAAATAATTCAATCAGAAGTCATTTCCTCTCCAAGAATGCAAAACATGTTTGTGATGGATAATTACCTGACAAAACAGACACATTAGTTTTTGCCATAGGAGCCAAATAATCAGTAGAAGCACCCTGCTTCAAAACTGTGCTGCCCATCTTGAAAGGATTGAGTTTCAAAGTTTCTGAGTGCAGTTCACTAAATTTTAGCATGTCAAATAACACAAGTTTAATTGAGCATCCCCAAATTCAGCTATTCAAGAAAACCTAACAGTGGTTTTCCATTTAGTCTAAATTTCAACCCAGAAATCACAAGCTTCTTTAAATTTAAACTACTGTAACTACTCAGACTCAATATGCTCACATCAAAACCACAACTGAAAACACAAGTTTAAGTACACCTTTCCCAATCCACATGAAATTACAAGCTAAGAAAAACAAAAAACAAACAACAAAAAAACCCAACAACTATCTAAAAACTGAACCCATCAATGCATTTACCAACACTTCAGTTTAGAAATAGAAGCACTGGTCCCAGATACCAAGCATATTGCAAACTCTGAACTCACTGGAAATACCAACACCTGGTAAAGAAGAAAATTTGTTAGGGTCTAAGGCCTGATACAAATTCTTCACTTGCCTACAAAATACCACAAGAGGGAAGATTAAGAAGCAGATTATACCCTCCTGAACCTCTCTTGCTGCTAAAAGGGGCAGTCCTGCCCTCCTCCTGTTACACGCTTTCAGCACTTTGCGATGGCACTAGCACACCTGCACAGCCAGAAGCAGCAGGTCCTCCAAGCAGCTGACTGCACAGCCACACAGCAGTACAGCCAGCACAGAAACAGAAGGATCATCTTTCAGCAGTGCAAACTAAAATTAGGATAGCTCTTCACAAAACAGCACATTCAAGTCGATATTCCTAACTTAAAATTGTCAAGTTGTTGAACTGCATGAACTTCTGCACAGGTACTTAAGTCTGCTGTATTTTTAAGAAGTCAGATAAATCTAAGTGAACGATTCACCAAATGACGCCAGCAGTGTGTAATCTAGTACTAGGGAGATATTAAAATCTGAGGTGAGTCTTAAGAGGGCTGGTAACCCTCCATGTGCAAAATCAGTGGTGTATCCAAGGTACTAAGAACAAATAAATCTAAAGTGGTTTTATAAACCACCAGTTGACACTTGCCATCAGGCTGCAATTCATGCTCAAAACAATCACCTGTCTGTACACTGTAGCTGCACAGTAACCAGGCTAAGAAATGTGGTCCTACATAAGAATACGTAGTAGAAGACCAAGATGAGGCTCTGCAGGATGTTATCCCCAGAAGGACAAGCACCCTAGTCAGGTTTGCCAGGTGGCTGCAAACAGCCATGCCAGCACACACCAGGAATAGGGTGTTACAAAAACATAAAAACCATGCCACACTCCATAAACAGCACTCTCCACTGTGCACAGAAAGGCGGAAAAAACTCCACCACCCCCACACACATCAACACGACAATCCACCCACAAACCAACCCACCTCAGACCCAAAAAAACCCCAACAACCCACAAACTCGTGGAACCAGAACGTAACTGGAATTTCTGGCTTGCCTGAAATGGGAGTCACACCAATAGGGTAAAAACTAATTCAGGTGGTTAAACGTTTCTTCTTGTTAACAACTTACCTCCACCCTTTACTTATTTCCATACAGCATTGCTTCCCCCATGTGTTGGGACACACAATTTCATAGCCACCTGCTGACTCAGATCAGGAAATGGCTTCAGATGTAACCTGACATTCCTTTTGCTGCCCCCGTGGTTATTTTTAATCTATATCAGATCACTGTTGAGCCCCACTGCACAGTCACACTGCTACTTAAGCCAGGAAAGTGTTGGGACACCACTATGGCTGAAATAAATGACTAAGAGATAGGCACCAGCCTGAAGTGAGAACTTCTGTTAGAAAGTACTTGGTTGACATAACTTGTTCTAAACACATACACCTCAAAATTAGGCTCTCCCACTGCTTGTTAGACAGAGGAAACATAGCTCTAAGTCCCATTACTTCTTTCCCAGGGTTAGAAAACCCTCTGCAAATACAGGTTCTGTATAATTCGGAAAGTTGTCACAGTTCATTACATCAAGATGGTAGGCTATAAAGGGAAAAAAGCCAAACCTGAAACACTCACAGCTCAATTTAATTCACACGTCACTTTTAAAGGCCTGCAATCCTACGCAGCAAACTCGGCATCATTTGAACAAGAAGGCTGGGGTGGGAGGAAAGAAAAAAGTATTTCTTACTGACTTCCCCCCTCCCCCAAGATTTAAGATTTTTTTTTACTTAAGGTTGCAAAGAATTTAACATTTTGCATATGAAATTGTGTGTTTGGCTAAAATATGCTTTGGTAATGTTGAATAATAAACAGTGCATTTTTTTGAAAAGTAACAACACTTCTGCTGGAGAGTATCTTTACTTACACAGTATTCAATTTAACTGTAACTCTATGCAACAGCAGTATCAGCACCTGTTTCTGGTTACAGGAAAGAAGTATCCTTAAAACTGAGAAATACACGAGTTACCTGTCTCACTCAGTGACATATAGAAGGATACCTGAAATTTGCATTCTGCAAAGTACCTGGAGAATACATGTAATTTCATCTGAAAAAGCAAAACTGGATCAAGACAAATATATAACTGGATTTTTTCAGAGCGCCTATGATTCTGTCATTTGAAAAGCACTTATTCTGGCAGCAAACCTCTCTTGTCTTCCCTATTCAGATATACTAGTGTGATGTAGTGAGATAGCATGGGGAACCAGACCAGATAATTCCTCAGCGTCCAAACCCAGATCACCTCCCCAGTTTGGTTCATTGCATGACTGTACAAAACACAAGTGATACCAAAACATGGAACAACCACACAGAAGCAACAGTTGCCTGCACTGACATTTTATCACTGGAAAACATTTTAACTCTTGTCTAGCCGTGAATGCCTTGATCAAAACACCGTATCCATGGGGTACTTCAAAAAGGTCACAGAAATCAGGCTTTGCCCATCCAAGAGTCTTGAGTTGGAAACAAGATCTGGTTGGCATTTTTTTGAGTATAAAGAAAACAGTTGCCCAAGGCCATAAAGGTAATCATGTCTCCAACTCCCTGGAATTCCAATCACAGAGAGATCAGATGTTACAAGTACTACAATTAATTTACTACAATACTTAATTTTCAGGTTTATCCAGGTTTCAATGACCTTGATTTCCATGATGCTTTAAAGTATAATAATCTACCGAAGATCTGGTTTCCCACTGCTAGAACATTACTTGTATTACTTACCATAAGCTAAAGAATTTGTAATGCCTTTATCAAAAAGACACGGCAGTGTTAAACACATATAACTGCAGTCTAAAATCCTGAACACATACTGGCTTCCTTCAGATGATTCTTCTGATATATTGTCTTAACCCCTGTAATCCTATTAGTGAAATCAATACACAATAATTCTTTCCACAGCCTTTGAAGCTTGAAATGGGTCTGCATATTCAGATGTGGTTTGTCCTTTACTTCAGGTCCACTTAATTCTGCTTTCAGGTAACCCCATTTTGTTTATTAAATTACGGGTCTTGCTGCAATAGAATGTCACACCCGTCAACAGACTTTCTTCAAAACTTGAGACATTGCCATGTCTGGCAGACAGGGAAGCTCAGGATAATAGCCGACTGCAACCATTAGCCTCTTCAGATGCCATACAGAGAGGAGTACTCCCAGGGAAGAGGAGGCCGGCACACTGTTCTAGCACAGCACAGGGGCGTTCAGCCACACAAGTGGCTGATGAAATCCTACATGAGTTAGTAACCTTGAGAAAAATTAAAAAGTAGGTCTTAATAGCATTTATCTCCTTGTCCCTTCCTTCAGCAAGCAGCTAGTGGGGGGTGGGGGGGGGTGTGAATCCAGAACAGAGCAGCTAAGAAAAGGGCAATACTATCAGGCTGTGAAGAGTTTTGCCCCCCACACCTTATCACTAGTGCTGCACTGACTTAAGGAGGTATGCACTACCGATTCAGATTCTTCATATTGAAAGACTGATAAATACCCAACCTAGGTTTTCAAAAAGAACAGCAAAAATACAAACATGTAGACAACTCTCAAAATGCACCGATTAGTTACTAAGGGTTTTCTTTATGTTCAGTTATTAAGCAAACAACTGAAATGTAATCTGTTTAAGTCAACTTGATGCCCTTAACTACTATTGCATGACATCTGGAAAATGCGAGTATCAAGCTAACAGTGTCAAGTCTTTGGAAAAAAAAAAGTTGGCTATATTACTGCTCAATAAAACCACTTATCTGTTTGAAACAGAAAGGACAGAGAAGCTTGGTAAAGACCACCATTCTTTTTCTCATTTCAAACATATCAATAACAAAGGGTTAAGAATATTAAATAGTTATGAATTAGTTTTATTCCCCTGCGTTTTATTCCAGATTGAAAGATTATAAATCTTACACCACAAAAGCATTGAAAACTGCTAAACCATAGAAGCACTGTAAGATTGAAAACCTGCATTTTGAAATTAAACATCTCAATTAAATTTGCATCTCAAGCTAATTTACGAATAAGAAATACGTTTTCTTGAATGTGAATATATCTTCCTGAAACCAAAATGAGAAAAACGGTATTCTTAACACACATTCCAGGAGCTCAAGTCGGAATTTTTAATTCCATTTTGAAGTCTGAGGAAAGCTATGCTGCCCACAAATTGAACGGGCCGGTAAAAGTAAACAAGTAAATAAGCAAGCAAACAATGGGGTAACTAGGAGGATTAGTCTGAAAGAACAAAGAATGGAGAGGTTCATGAGGTAGGTCCAAAGCCAAGTTCTCACTGTTGGTTAAGCTCACATTAAAGCACATTAACCATTACAAAAGAGTAGCTTTGACTTCCCATTAGTCCTCAGTGCTTGCAAATAAACGTATTAATCAGCCAGACTCACTGCAGGATACATTAAACAGAGTCACTGCACAACACTGATGAACTTGACTGCTTATGTTCTATGGCACTCCCTGTCTTCAGAAAATTGATTCATTGTGTCTGTTATCGGAAAACACATATATATCTCACAACCCAATTTACTTAATTGAGCCTTTCGATCTTCAGAAATTATGAGGCAATCTATGCAGAGGGAGCACTAACCTACGCCCCCGCAGCTCACTAAAAAGCTGAGCTAAGCATCATTCCCGGTCATTTCCTCATCACTGGCCTACGCTTAACTGCCAGACATCAAATATTAACCCGGCTATTCACAGGCGAAACTCCTTGTGTGTAGATGCACCGAGGACGAGCTGAGAAACAGCGCCTCTCAGATAGACACGTTAACAGTGCATTAACCAAAACAAACGGCGACCAGCAGTTAACAGGAACGCTTTAAATACTGCAGGGCATACCTAACAGCACAAAAGAGAGACGCGGCAAGCAAGCACGCTCCCTGTGAAAGCCCCGCCATGGTTCTCAATGCTGTTATTTTAATCTGCAGTTGGCATAAATGGAAAAATACGCAGAGGAGATCGCATCAAGACCTAGCGACTCTTCCTTCCTGCCCAAGGGAGGTTCGTTTTCGGTTCCAAATGACTTGGAATGTATTTATCCAGAAATATATTCAGATTAAACGCAATTTACAATTTTATTAAAAAAAATACATCAGGAGATGCTTCTCGATGTTAATCTTGGAATTCACCACTTGCTTTCATGTAAAATAATATATTTCTATATTCATGAAACTGGTTTATATTCCTTCCAACCTGCAAACAGATCAGCAATATAAGTTTAAAAATAGTCCATCTGGCAAGCTTTACAACGTGCAGTACGATTTGCATAAACCTATATAAAAAAATTTATCAAAATAAAGTTTAAATGAAAACACAAATAGAAAATGACGCAGCATATAGAATCTTAATGCAACACAAGTAGCAGCACTCCTGGCATTCTGCGGCCTATCGTGACTTGTTCCCATTCTCCGGTTTATTAAATAATTCCTGCTACATCAAATGCGAATTCATTTCCATTTTTAAGTTTTGAACCAAACGGAGAACTTAGATGATTTGGTATTTCCCGCTTTATCGCATTTTCTGGAACGCGGTTACAGGCCTTCCATTCTACAGTCTCCTCCACACTGACCGGGCATGTTTCCACACAATAAATAGCGGCCTACAGCGGCTCGTAAGGAGCCGGCGAGGCCTCCCAACCCGCGGCGCGGCAAGGGGACGGCAGCCACACGCGATCCGCGCGGCGGAGCCGCAGGGAACACCCTCCCATGAGGCCTGGGCAGAAGAAAGGCCGCAGCCCGCAGCGCCCCC
>NW_020799092.1:16920879-16952924 GCF_003259725.1 Athene cunicularia | reverse complement strand
GGCAAGCAAGCACGAGACGCCCCGCTGCCGGCCCGGGCCGCGCGGGTGGGCCGGCTCAGTCAGCGGCGGGAAACGGGCCGGGCCCTGGAGGGAGGAACGCGTAACGGCAACGTGGCGCCGGCTGCGGGGCGGGGAGTTGGGAGAGGGGGACGAAACGAGCCAGGGGCACCTCAAAAGTCCAGACGGAGAATTGGCACGGGGCCACCAGAGAGCTCAGTGCTGCTAATTCAGGGCGAGAAACGTTACCTCCTTCTGCCATAATAAATTCTGGTTGTGAAACGCGCGTTTGCCTGATCTGCTTCACGTCCTCGTCTTCTTACTGCCAAGAGGCTTAAACCAAGTACTAGACAGTCCAAAAAGGCAGTGACAAACAGGCATGTGGGGGCAAGGTGAAGAGAGAAGTCTGTCAGTGCAATGTCAATTGATATTTTGCATATCTGTTAGAAAATAGATTTAAAAAATCAAACATATCTAAGCCACCAGTCACCAGAAAAAAACACCGTCCTAAAATGGCAGGACTGTAGGAAGTGTACTAGAAAGGTCAGAAGAGGTAAATATCTTTTCAGGTTGCCTTGAAACAATGACTTAAGTGCCCTTGAGTGACCTGAGGAATGCGGTAATGTGAATGCACTTGCTGGCATCTTCTGGAATATGCAGAGCCCTGACCAGGGCAAACAGAACTCAGAAGGAGGCGAAGTATACATTCTGATTGTAAGAGACTTCAAACCAAGGTAAAGGTATGCATCAGAATCAAGGACTGCCAAAAGCTGAATTTCACAGGATTTGTGGGACAGAGATCCGGGGCGCAGAGACATTTAGTTCTTGGGAAGGAACATGGTCGGTTGTATAAGACCAACTTTCACCCAAGAGGAGGAGCTGCCATCAGACAAAAACCTTGATTCAGATTCTCTTTGCAGCATTGATAGTAGGGAGCAGCCACTGCCTCCCTCCTGAGATCAATGCCAACGTTCATAAATTCAGTTCCACAAATCACTGTTACAAGAATGCCAGGATGTTCAGTGGAAAACTGAGCTGTCAGAATCAGGAAGACCTTTTTTAAGACCTATTCATAAGAAGAAAGTTATCTCCTGCACCTGGTTCCATCACAGAGCATTTTTCATATAATTTTGAACACTGAAACGTAAGTTCAAAAACCACACCAGGTTTGTATGTTCAGTCTTACATTCTGTTAGAAACAAGTGGAGGAAAAAATACTTCATTTGAGGGAGAAAATAAATTAATCAAATACTTTATCATCGAGCCATTAAGATAATCTGGAAATTTCTTTTGGAGCCATTAGAATGATCTGCTGATAAAAGTGCAAAGAATTAAGCCTTTAAAGATTTAAAAGTTAAATCACTAAAAAGCAACTTTGTCTGGTCTTTGTATTGGTTAGATTGTTGCCTTACATAGCAGCCCTGGCAAGACAGCTGGTTTCAGGCACCATTGTTCACACAGAGGTAAAGTAAATAAATGGCTAAGTAAGTGCATTCTCTATGGTTCTGCATGTCTCTCTCACATCTCCTAGATACTGGTGGCCTAGGAGCAAGCTTCACAACAGGGAGACACCAATAAGCCTGTTCCAGCTCTCAGAACTGCTGCAGGTTAAGAAACTCTTAGAAATCAGGTACACAGGGAAAGGAAAATACCGTCCCAAGGCAGATGTAACAGTATTAATGTGCCCAATTTATTATTTATTATTAATGTGCCAAATTTAATGTGGAGCTTCTAATTTCTCTAATGCCTTCGGTAGTGACACCCCTGAGAGAGAAAAGGTTTCGGAGGAGATGGTAACTCAGGAAGGAATCACAGAGGAAAATTGCAAGGGTGGCTGGAGAGCCCAGCTCCCAGCAGGCAGTAGGAATTTGCCATGGCGCTTTCTTTGTTCCCAGCCGCTCCCATTTTACCCAGCAACCTGTTAAATATTAACCTCTACTTCTGAGGCCTGGAGGGGGAAGTGCCAGCAGCAAGCACTCTGGGCCTCTGCAGGCAGGTAGGACTGGAAAGTCAGCTAAAGCTGCAGCAAGCAGAAGGGTGAGTTACTGCAGCCTCCCCAGTTTCCTACAGAAACTTTCTCCAGCAGTTCTCTGGGGCTATCTCTTCTGCAGTCACCTGTGCACTGTAGTCCTGACTGCCGCCCAAGCCCCTGTACCATCATGAGCCATACATCCCATGTAAGAAATGTGCCAAGAAGAGCACAGCCAGCCTGTCTCTCGGGGGCTGGCAGGTATCAAACTGGCCTGTTCCCTTTCTGGTTCAGCAAGCCTCCGTGGCTTTTCTAGTAGAGCAAAAGATGGGGTTAGCCCTTGAAAATTGTTCATATAAGCTCTTATCTTCATGATAATAAACACAAAATACAAATCTAAAACCTGGGATGTGCTCAAGACTGCAGTAGTACCCTCAAGAGAGGTGCTTGAGTGGCCCCATTTTGTCTCAGAGACCTACAGGTTCATATTGGAAAGCTGAGCTAGGAATCCAATAGGCTGATTTTCCACTTGGTTGGAGGAGAAAAACTGAAAATCAAGCAACATACTCTTACCCCTAACTTACCTGATATGGCAGACTGAAATGGGTGCCTGCTGCATAAGACCATTTTGAGATTATCTTGATCTTGAGAGTCGGAATCTGAGTGACCAGCTTGATTACTAAATCATCATCTGGTAGCATGCCAAAAATGTGATAGCCCAGATAGGTTTCTGCATTACTGCAGTCTTTCCAAATAGATCTAATTGAAAGTAAGATAATGCCATTATAATTTGTGTATATGCTTCAAAAATGTAATTTTACTTACACATTTTCTTTTCAATAGATCTGGCTACCCATCCACCCAGGAAGAAGATACCATTCACGAAATTTTCAGCACCCATTTATGGTATCTGAGGATGCAATCTATCATTTGTGCAATTAAAGTCCCTGCAGAAGGCGTAGCAGAAGTTGGAGGTGAATTGTCTTTGCAATTTAGCAAGCTTTGTTTGAAGTTTCCTTGAATATGTTTAGTTAAAAAGATTGGAAGGACATAGAAAATAAGATGACATTCGTGACTGCTGAGTTAAACAAAAGTTGCAGGAAACTTCTTTTGAAAGGGACAAGGATAAAGTGTGAATACCGCTTTAACATACTATGTTTTACAATTTCCTGATTAATTGTTGCAGTAAAATCAGTTCCCTGACACTGATTGCTTCAGCAATAAGATAGCAATTGCTTTAGCTAGTTTTATGTTATGCATGGAAGTTGCATAGAATCATGTCTTGTCTATTATGCCATAAATCAATTCCTTCATGGGTAGCCATTTAACTCTGACCTCTGCTATTTTCTGTAGACTACAAAATCGAAACTTGCATAATGTCTGTGCACTAGATCTCAGAGTATCCTCGCTTTTTTATGAAGGAACAAAGATTTATTAATTTCAAAGTCCTTATTCAAAGCTACCCTAAACCTGTTAGAATAGATTGTCTTACAGTAGGACACTAAGATAGTTTTTCTCTGTAAACCCAGTTTGTATTCTCAATGTAGCCAGGCATTTGCGTTATATGGAGTATGGCTACAACTGGCTTTAGACCTACAGCGTTTCTGGCTGGGGAGGCCAAGAGCAGGGTAGAGCTCTCACCCCGAGAAGAAAGAGTTTAACAGCTGCATTGGGCGAAGTTGTGGGAGAGGCATGAATGCAATTCCTCTGCTTTTTAGGATTAAGTACAAAGGGGCTCAGTCTGCAGAAGCATTGTTTTAGTGAACAATGAATTCACCGATTAAAAAAAAAATCTAACAGCAAAGGAATCTGAAAAATGAGAAAAGTCTGTTAAAGAGTGAGGGGGAAAATCTGGCACTGTGTGAACAAAAATAATCACAGAAGCTTTCCTCGCCCCGTTGTGAAATGGCCCCCTGCACCCGGGGCAGTGAGCAGTTGCAGAGCTCAGCTGCGCCTGTGGTTAATAATAAATGGGCTCTCTCAGCCAGAAGCGCCGGCCTGCGCACCCCCATGCTGCTGCCAGCGCCCCCTCCTCCCGCCTTCTCCCCGGGCTGCCCAGGCACCGCTCCAGTAGCCACCCAGCATCCCCACGGGAGACGGACGCCCGGAGGTAAGAGACACGCCAGGCCATTGCTCCATGAGGTCAGATGCGCCGGATCGATCATGAGGGGAGGCGAGCAGGGACGGTTTGGAAGAGGGAGGAAAGGCAGTCCGTGCTAGAGCTGCCCGAAATCCACCTAGGAATCTGCAAAGTTTCGTTACAAGGTGAAAGGTCGGACGGGTCTCACTGCAAAACTTGCCAAGCTTCAAAAACCTTTCAGCCAGCTCAGGCTGAGTGTTGGCTGAGTTTCCAGCAGCCATCAGCTAATTCATATTGGGTTTCAGGTGGTGACCAGCTGGTTTTTATCCACCAGCCAACACAGCTTGGGCAGTCCTGGCTGTTGTGCTTTAGAGTTTGGGGGGTTGTTAAAATTCAGAGCACAACTCGAGCAGCTCAACCCATCCTTGGCGTAACCTTGTTGGCTTAATGAATTTATTCCAAGGCTGACTTTGCCCCGGAGAGCGAGGGGTGTGTACACAAGACACACACACAGACACACACAGATAGCTAACATTTGCATGAACCGATCAGGCTGCTGACTGCTTAGCAATGCACAGGCAGAGGTTGTAAATGTAAAGTAAGAGCTTTTCCCGCTTTTCTGTAATGATAAGACTCCATAAACTTAATTAAGTTTTTTGTCCGTAAAAAGGATTTGGAAAGTGGTAAATCTTACTGTTTCAGTCAGGTGTGTATTTTGTCTAGCTGAACCAGTCCCTCTTTTCTTGCATTACACAGCCCAAGCTGTCCTGTGTAGCTGAAGTCTTTAAATTTCAGCAAAAAATACTTTTCCTGGCTGTAAGATGTTTCTGTATAGCTGTAGTGCCACACACTGTACTGAGATCAGAGCCATGTTCTGCTAAGTGTAACATGAACACAGTTCTGTATTCTAATTAATTTGCCATCCAAATTAACAATAGGTACAAAGAACAGAAAAAAAAATCCTTTCCTCTTGGAGGCCTATCCCCCTTGAGGAATATGGCCAAATGCCCAGGGAAAATAAGTGAAACAAGCCAGGCAGTTAAGTGAAACTGTGCTGAGGCCCAGACCAGACCAGTCTCTTAACCTTTGTAACTCTCTCCCCCTCTTTCTCTGTTTGGAAATGAATTTAATTAAAGTGAATAGGAGTTGCTAAGAGACCAGAGAAGTTCTGGAGTTTGTTGCTGGGGCTGAATTGCCACTCTGCTTCCAAAGCTTTGTGCTAAGAAGGATGATGTAACATGAGCCTACATAAAGCACCACTGGCCCTAAGGAAAACTGGTCTTTCCTCCTTAAGAGTTACAGTCTGGTTTACCACTTCTCAGCTCCTTTCTTTATTTCATCGAACTGCTTGTTTCCTCCTAGATACAGTAAAAAATCGGGTTAATCTCTTTATAGCATTCTTCTGCCTTGTAAATTTATCCTTGTGATCTTTCAGGTTGGAGGTGGCAGTGGCAGAGCCTGTAATTTATCATGAGCAAGTAGTTTTGGAAATTAAAAGGTTGTCTACTTCTAAAATCCCTGTAGTTTGTTACTCCTTATCCTTTCCTCTGCTCCACTGTGATTTCAGCCCAGCATTGACAATGGGTCAGGTAAATTCTTTTAGCTCCTTTTCCGCAGTTTATCATTTTGCTTGGACACCCTGGCTCCTGCTTGAAACACTAAGAATCTCCAGGCAATCTGGGCAAGGGTAGTTTACCTTCCAAGATCAAGGCAAGAGATGATATGTTTAGCTTCACATAGTCATATCATCGCTAAATTACTTTCATTTTTACCTGACTTTTTTTATCTCAGGACCATCTGTATGCACAAGATGATTAGGAAGATAACCTATAGCCTGGGAAGACATGCGTCCGCTGCAGCATGTGGGTCCACCCAGGTGAGAAGATTTCTGCATGGTGAGTAGCATATTCAGAAAGAGTTCCTGGGTTGCAAGCATTTTCCTCATCTAAATGCAGCAGGGACCTTGCTGCCAGTATTCTGGGAGCAAAGCAAAGAGCAACAATAGTCTTGATGCATGATAGTCATATATTAAGTTACTATGGTATCCTTAGTGATTCCACTCTTTTAAAACATAATCGTTGGGTATGGTTGCAGGGCTCAGTTTGTTCACAGTAATGTTGATTTAAAGTAATGTTACTGGAGCCACTGACAACCCAGATGCAAAAATGGTGTCAGAGGAGCATTTAGTGATGATGATGAGGGTTATTATTAACAGTGGAGGTATTTCACAAATTTTTCACTTGCCTAAATCACAGCTTTAGACTTTGTGAAGTTATTTGTGAATTCACTCTAAAGAACAGCTGAAGAGGGGAATAAATTTATTGTGATGATGACAATTTGCCTTTTATAAAACCACTAAGTAGTTACTGCAAATGTCCATGCAAATAATTCAATTGTCTGTGTTTATCCTCAGGTGCTTATTTCAAGATTCAGCCCTCAGTACAGGAAGCCCTGATGGAGGGGAGACCAGTCGTAGCCTTGGAAAGCACCATCATTACACATGGCATGGCCTATCCTCAGAATCTGAGGTGGTGGATTTTGATGTTCCTCATTCAACAAAGTTGTAAGAATGAGGCATATAACTGGTGGATTGGTATCAGTATACTTAGTCAAACTAAAACCTTTGTAAGAGCAAATGGAAATGTCATGTTGCTAGGTGTGCAGAATATGAGTTCTGGTGTAAAACAACTGTATCTGGACTTTTAAGGACACATATGGGGTACCCATTTGTGTCCTTATCCAATACCTTAAATTTCTGTCTTTCTTTAAAATGTGGCAGCAGATGATGTCATCACCTGCTCTAAAAGAGAGCTACTAGCCTTTTTGGCTGCATAGTTTGCACAGACACTGAAAACACTGCAGTTTCTTCTGGTATATCTTTTGTAATGCAACAAGGATTGGAACACAATAATGAAGTCTGTTTCTTAGCACCACTCAGAACAGCTACTGTGAAAGCTGCTGGTTCCTCTCGCCGCCTTCTGTATCCCACACTGAAAATGCCTCACTTCTACCCTTTATTTATTGATGTTCAGTAGACTTGTGTTTCACTGAGTTACAGTGCCACAAATCACTCCACTGTCCCCTCCATCCTTGCTTCCAGAAAGCACAGGAAGGTTTCAGTATTGATTTTCCATCTTGCTTTTTACCTGGCCATTATTCTGTCTGATATTCTGTCTTAGAATGAAGCTCTAAAAACTCAGTTTTGGGGAGGAGGTAGTTTCAGTAGTTAAAGATCGCCTAGCATATCTACAGATAGCTTAAAAAGAGAGAAGAAGCTGCTCTTAAAAAGAATAGAGTATGAGTGGTCAAGCATAAAACCTGCAAAGGTTAGAAAGACCTAGTCTGCAGCCCTTGAGTATCCTCAGGCTGCAGCTTTTTGGCACTGTTACTCTATATCTAACTGCTTGTATTGTGAAAAATATATCCCAGTTAGGGCTCTGACCAGGGATATATTGAGGGACGTTGAGCAGGGCTTGAATTACCTGGGGTTTCTGTGAAGGTCTATGATCTCAGATAAATACCAGGTAACGGACACAGAAAGGTCCTATTTTGAGAAGATCCCTGTTCTCAGTAGTCTAATGTACAACCGGATTTGTCTTCAAACCAAGTGATTTTTCTCAAAAATGAAGCACAGAGCTTGGACATTGCTGTCCTGTAAATGGGGGCTCTGCATTTCTGCAAATTCAAGTGCAAAGACTTCTGCCATTAGGAAGATACAGAAGAGGAACTGGACTTCACTGAAATCCCAAGAACTGTATAAAACTGGAAACTGGGAATCATGACCAAACACGGCAGTCTTCTTGTCTGATTGTTTGCCTCACTAATTTTGCCATTGTTGTCTTGTTCATCTTATTCTAGCATGGCCAGAGAGGTGGAAGAAATTGTAACAGCAAACGGAGCAGTGCCAGCCACTGTAGGTATTTTAAAGGGTCAGATCCATGTGGGACTCACAGATGAGGAACTTGAGTTCTTGGCAAGCAGTAAAAATGTAGTTAAAGTGTCTCGGAGAGATCTTCCTTTCGTCCTCAGCCAGGTATGGTATGCAGACTTTCTATTGTGGTGTTTTCTATATGGCAATAGTATAGTCCTCTCCAGCTTCAAGCCAGGTGGCTTTTAAACCTTTTGAAAATATCATGTAAAGTGGTGTCTTACTGGTAAATTCAAATTCCTATCTAGAGTCAAAAACAGAATGAGAGAATAACAGCCATGAAATACATCTCCTGAAAAGTCATTCTGGATTGGCTGGTAAGCCATGAGCACTTGGCTAAGAATATTCTTATTGGCATGATAAGGCATCATTGCATTACGTGTTAACTATATGACATGCAGTCCAGCCTGAGTAACACACACAGTGCTTAAGGTCACCCTAGCTGCCCCTGAAGCCTTCGGGTTGGAAAGACCTGGTGAACAAAGGCCTTTGCTGTCACCAGGGCAAGAACAGTTTATGTAGCAGGGACACTGATTCCTCTGCAGTTTTGCCCTATAGAATATTAGTATCAGAATTTCACTTACCAGCTTGCAAGAGCTGGCTGTTGTGACAGACCACAAATTAGTGATGTGTGATAGATATTCTGTGTGATAGATATACTGTGTGATAGACCACAACCATAGCTGCCTGCATGTGGTATTCTGTGGGCCACCCTGGGTGCTGACTGCAACTGGCTGTCCCCTGACAGGGCTTGTCTGGTGGCACTACAGTGTCTGGAACAATGATTGCTGCACACAAAGCAGGAATCCCCGTGTTTGTGACAGGTGGCATAGGAGGTGTCCATCGGGGAGGAGAGAACAGTAAGAAAATCAATACATTCTACTTTGCTCAATGTTGCTACTGTTTTATTTAATTCCATCTTTTTCCTTTTTCCCCATCTGTCCTACAGTAACTGTCCACTCAGAAGAGTAAATTTATCATTCTTCTTGACTATACTGTGGTTGTTTTCTTCCCAGCATCTCCTTTCCAGAAGCTTCTGAATATTCCTCTCAAGCACTGGCCAGTTGTTAAGAGGGTGGGAGTTTCTCTTTATGCTTTGCTTACACACTTATATGGATATTGTTTGCTGGTGCAACAGGAGCTGATTGTACCTCTCCCAGTTTGTAGTGGCTGGGTAACCTGATACTGGCTACTGAGCACAGTGTTGTTACTGACTCTCAGGTGAGAAGGAGAGTCTTACCAAAAAAGAGACTTGGACCCTGGTCCATGTTAGAGGTGCATGCTCCTCTCTGGAAAATGTCCAAGCTTTGGCAGTGCAATCTGTGACCTTTAAGTACATTCTCTCTTCTTAGCCATATATATCCCTAGCATAACGTAAGTGCCCTGCTGGATTCTATCCCTTTCAGATGTGATGTAAATTCCAGACCAGTGAGTCTCCTGAGGTCTGCAGCAAAGCTCCTGTGGTGCTTTTTTTGCCAGTGATGTCAATACCAACGTCAAAATCTACTTAAATTATATTCTATCTCCTTGAATTTTGTCCTTGCTTTATAACACTTTCTTTTTTCTTTTATACCCTTTTTTTGCACGCTGTTTATCGATGTGATCAAAGAGCTGAGAGATACAGTGCAAGGCTGCACCTCTGCCTTAAGTCATGCAACTTCTTTTTGTCAGTATCTCTTACAATCTCAACACTTAAAGGCATAATCTAAACCCGTAACACTTGTTCATGTATCTAAATGGTTACCAAAGCAGGCAGTGGCATCCCAGGCAAATAGAGCTTTTTAAGAGGACAGATCACATCAGGTTGGAGTACAACACAATCACCCACCCAACAACTGCTTGTCCCTTGACAGGTCTGGATGTGAGTGCTGACTTGACAGAGTTAGGAAGAACTCCGGTTGCTGTTGTATCTGCAGGAGTCAAGTCTATCCTTGATATTGGCAGGACACTGGAATATCTGGTATGTAGCATGGGCTACTGAGCCTGAAAGCAGATAATGTTGTACTTTGTGTACAGAATGCCCAGTGGTTTGGGGGTAGGTATTAAGCATAAGATTTTTTAAAATGTCTGTTGAGAGGACATGAAGCCATATTTACATTACTCTAGTCCTGGGGCTGTAGAAATTCTGGGCTGCTCCCTAGCTTAAAGCAAGGGGCTGTGCCAGCAGCTATTCCAGCTGAGGCCAAAGGCAGTGCTAGCCACACCATGTTTCTCTGGCCTTAGACTTGCTTTTCTGGGAAAACACTACAGAACTGATGGATCCGGCAGGCTAGATCCATCAAACACTAAAATAAAAACCAGAATTAAAATGGGAATCGAGATTATTTTTAAGAGAGTCACTTTTTAAGTTCTGGTATGTTGGAAACCACCAGGTCCAGCACTTCAGTTGACAGCCAATGTCAGTACTTCTCAATCACAGACAGAACTCATTTATATTCCTGTCAGCTCATGACATGTCTTCAGATCACAGGTTGTTACCTTGGACTCAGTATTGCACTAGTGACAGCTGCGTGGCTTTTGATAAGCTCCAAGCCCAAGCAAAAGATGTGCATGTCTCCTGTGCCTCAGTAAGCCAGATTCTGTCTAACCAGCTACCATGTCTGCCTCTCTACTTTGAAAACTGTTGGTGATAGAATGGGATAGAACAGGATGTATAAAAATAACCAAACCTTGTGCTAAAAAAAAGTAGTTTCTAGCTGGGTAGAAGGAAAATGTGCTGCTCTTCTGGTGGGTTCCCTCCACTGATTACGTGCTTGTCTCACCTCCACTGCTGCAGGAGACTCAGGGAGTCTGCGTAGCTGCCTTTGGAGAGTCAAGGGAGTTCCCAGCCTTCTTCTCACGCCAGAGTGGTTTCCAGGCACCATATCATGTCCGGGATGAAAAGGAAGCAGCTGAACTCATTGGTGTGTTTCAAAAGGGAAAGGCCCATGTAAGGCCCTGGAAAAGGGGGACCCAAAAATCACCTTGGATGAGGCACTTTCTTTTTTAACTTTAGAGAAGAGTTGTCCCAAAACCCAAGCCATCCTACCTTCCCCATTCCTGCTTCAGTGTTTTGAATATAAAGTAGCAGGGAAGTTCAGTCTTTACAAGTTTTTTAGCTAGCTGCAGCCACCTTGGCTTGTCCATACATGTTTTGTTCACACTGGTGAAGTGAAGGGAACATGTATGTTAATGTTTCTACAAAAACAGGGCCTTCAGAAGTAGAACTAATTTTCTTTATTTAAAAAAATAATTCTTTGCCCCTTTTATTGTACAGACTCATAAGAAACAGGCAGATGTAAAGTGATTGGTAGCAGAAGAGAACCTGTCCTTAGGTCAGCTAAAAACAGGAGCTCCAGCTCTTCACCCCACACCCACTCTCCTCTATCCTGTTCCTTCAGCATTTGATTTATCCAAGAACTGCTAATGATCTGCCCGTCTCTCCCAGCCAGTGCTCTGGGGCTAGGCCTGAGCAGCGGGGTGCTGATAGCCGTGCCCTGTCCCCAGGAGCGAGCTGCCTCAGGCCAGGTGATTGAAGAGGCCATCCAACAAGCTCTCAGCGAAGCCAGGTGAGAAACAACCTAAGCCTTGTCCTTTGCTCACCTAGGGGTCATGGGGAAGTAAACAACTCCAGGGACACTGCTGCAGGGGCTGTAGCACAACTTAACTGTGGGCATCAGTGAGCTCACAACATGCTTTCAACCACAGTTCTACCTAGCCTGAATCTTGTTTATAGGACTTTTTAGGGTATATGGTTCAGGAGATAAATTATCTGCTAGCAGAAGTGCTGCTTCTTTGATGTTGGTTCAGCTCAGTCATCTCATCTGCAGGCATTTTCTTTACATTTGCAGGTCCAAAGGGATCACAGGCAAAGAACTAACACCTTTTATGTTACAGAAGCTCAATGAATTAACTGATGGGAGGTCACTGGACTCCAGTATCCTTTTACTGAATGGGGGCGTGGGGAAGGTACTCCAGTGTACTTCATATCTCTTCTGATAACGCTTGGTGGAAACTGCTATCACTTTATTGACAGTCTAGCAAGGGGCAAACACTTCAGCATCTGCAGATGAGAGCTTAGCAACTGCATCCTGCTTTTTCAGGAACACCTTATTCACTTTTGCATTAAAAATTGGAGGCCAGCACAGACAGCAAGTGGTCCCAAGCCCAAAGAGATCCCTCACATCTGATTCCTGAGCTTGCCTGCTCTGTGGTGGAGTCTCAGGACACCATTGTCTGTGGTGGGGTTGCCCACTGGAAGGTACCTGGTCTTCCCAGAGCCCTGTGCTATACCTCACACTGCCTTATCCAATTCTTCACATGGATGCAGAGTAAGAGAAACTTGGAAGGCAAACACCCCTTGGTGGGCCAGAATCCTCTTGCACAGGTAAGAGAAAAACAGATCTACTGGCTGGGATGCCAGTGTAGGATCTGGAAGAACTGGATTCACATCCAGGCTCTGCTGCCAGCCGTCTAGGAGACCCAGTCAGTCAGGTCAGATTGATTAAAGGCATTTTTGGATATTAGAGCTGTATGCAGCCACAAAGTGGGGCTTTCAAAGCCTCTGATACTCTGCTCCCAGGGAAACTGATAAAATTGTTTATAGAGTCTTGACAAAAATCTTGGTAGGCATCTCTTTCTGGAAAAGCTAGCCAAGATCCTCCAAGGTTTTTTAGACTTTTGGCTCTAGTTTAAGTACTTCACCTTCTCTTTTTCTCTGTGAAGGCTTTGTTTCCATTCCCTATCTGTCAAATTGAGATGACAGATTCCCTCTCTGTGGACACAGGGGGAGGAAGGTGAAAAAACTTAAAAAAAAATTCAGGGTGTGCATGCAGTATTGTAACCCAGTATGTATGTCCCCAAAGGATTATGGTATAGAGGGATCAGTTCTCACAGCATGTATTTTCTGTGTTCTCCCTCTAGGCTTTGTAGGCTTCTGACAGGTCAATTTTGCTGCTATTTTTTCTTTTCCTCAAAGAAATGCCAAACAGACCTTGCTCTGATCCAGAACAATGCCAGGGTGGGCAGCTGCATTACAGTGGCCCTGAGCAAACTACAGAAAGCCAGAAGGAAGGGGAACCTGCCTTGGCAAGAGGACACAATCCCACCTCAACCAGTGAGTCTCCTGCTGTCCTCCAAATAATGCCTCTCTGCTGACAGCACAGGATAAATTTATATCTATTCCCAAAAGTAAAAGGTGACTCAGCTAGAAGCCAATCTTTCTGATTCACGCTGGCAGACATTCTGTCTTTAGTATTTTTTTATTCTTCTCAGATAAATATCCTCTCCTCCTCCCCTTATTCACATTTACAAGGAATAAAGACTGACAATGGCCTCATCTCATAAAGTCTTAGACCATCAACTCCATTAAAACTTTAATTGCCTTTTCACCTTTTACTGTGCCCTTACTTACAACTTCATCTGTATTGCCCTCAGTGCCAGGGAACTCGTGACTACAGGAGCAGACCTGGAAAAGGATGGAGCGAGATATTTTGAGCTGCTGAGCCTTACACATTTTATAAATATCTCTTTTGGCCTCTTGCTCATGACTGCCAGAATTACAAGAGGTACAGAATATCCCAAACAAGATCCATTATAACTAATACTCTATTCACTATCTTGGATTTTGTATGGGCCACATAATTTACAAGAAATCTATTTTAGGGAGTCTTTAGAGAGCTGAAAAATTTTCTAAAACCCATTTGCGATAGGATTTGTCAACATAAAAGAGGGAATGACTCTAGAGACAATAACCCAGCATTTGATTGGAACAAGAAGAAAAAACTCTATGTCCCCAAAGAATCTGGAAACATCCTGTTTGTGGAGCTGTATTGCTTTTTCTGGCTTTGTAGAACAATAAGACAGTGATCCATAAAGTGTCACTGGGTATGGCAATTTCTTCTGGGAGCTTGCGAGAAATGACTGCATTTTTCTGCCTACTTTTTCCCATTTTCTTTGTCTCTTTTTTTTTTTTTTCCCCCACACCACAGTGCTTAAATGTTTCTGAGGTTTGATATGTCAGAAACTGTCCCAAGAGAGATGGCTTCAAGGACACTGATACGGCCAGACCCATGCAACTTCTTATATTACTCTACCACTACACAGAGAAACTGCCAGCACCCATATATGTACACAGTAACATCCCACCTGCCATGCTGGGGCTGGCTATGAGCAGGCATAATTCAGAAAGCAATATATGGAAGAAATTTAGATTCTCTCTAATCAGGTTTGTACAGACCTGTGTCTAGCCACCCAAACTAAGCACAGGGCTTCACACTGTAAATTACACAGCTCTCAAGAGAGAGACTTGGAACTTTTTCCTCAAGTCCTTCCAACTGCTTTTTACCTCTTTCTTCCCTCTTAAAGGTCGTGATTGGAGGTATCAACGTTGACTTTATAGCCAAGGCACAGAACCCTGTCATCCTGGTACTGTATCTATAGCAGTTTTCTAAGCTCCACTGTAATTTCCAGATACTTTTACAGGAGTGCCAAGCCAAAGAGGGGTGGGGGGGAGGGTGGTATCTGTGCATGGTATCCACATATCTGTATGCACACACATGCGCAAACCTGGGAGGTGTAGTGCTGCATATTTGGTGCATTGTCTAGGTGGGCAATGGAGTGATACATACCAACCTACTCTGTTCTGTGCTGAAAGCCACTATCCCTACCACTCAGAACAGGCACAGAGCAATGTATCATCCTTACAATCTCCACATATGACTTTGGCCTCTACAGTCTAAGTTAAGGTACCTTGGCTATTTTCTGCTGCCGTAAGCCCGAATTGCTCTTTTAGCAGAAGAGCTGCCCAGGGCACTCTCGAAGCACATATGCAAAGAGCTAGAAGCAATGGGTAGAGATCCTCACTGTGCTATGACAACCTGTAATTCAAGAACAGACCTTATAGGGAGGAAATCCCTAGGTAAGAGCCAGGTCTGGCCACCTGGGACTGTCTTAGCTACAGAAAGGAGCATGAATAGGAGCAAGTGTCTCCACAGTGGTAAGAAACCTTTGAGAAAATTAGTACTGACACACAGCTAAACAAGAGATCCAACTTCCTCTGTCATAAAGGATTTGAGTCACAAAAAAAAAAAAAAAAAAAAAAAAAAAAAAAAAAAAAAAAAAAAAAAGAAAGAAAAAGATTGCTTAAAAAATAGAACATTTTAAATGTTACGAGACCTTCTTCCTCTCAATTTTGTTTGATCAAGAAACATCCAAGAAGCTAAAGTGGAACAGACCTGGGACTTCCCCATGCAAATGACAGCCATTTGCATAGTCTGCAAATTTTTGTTGAGCTATATGAAGTACTACAGATTGAGGTGGTGAAGCTTGCTCAGAAGTTGTTTGGTGTCTCAAATTACTCTGTGGTTTTGGGTTTTGTTTTTTTTTTTTTACTCTATTTTTCCTGCCAAGGCAGGAAACTCCTGCTGTCAGATGGGGCAGCCTGTGAAGACCTCTCAGTCAGAGAAACACCTGCTGGGGAAGCTGTCCTTAAAGGAGCTGGCTATTCAGTGCTACAGAGCCAGAGACCAAAAAGTATTACAATGGTCAGTGGTGACACATGCTGTGGCATCAGCTATGAAGGCTTTCAAAACCAAAAGTTCAACTGCTTCAGCTGTGATCTAACTGATAACATGCATAGCCCACACTCAGCTATCAGGACAAGGAGCTAAGCTGTGTCCAAGGGTGGGCAGCCACCCCGTGGCCTCAGAAGTGAGTGCAGATCCCTGGACCACCCAAGGCATGGTGAGTGGCCAAGGGCAGCTGTAAACCCCCCTTGGAACAGCTGAAGTGAGAAAAGGAAAAAAGAGATTTTAATGTTGTATGAAAAAGTGAGGCTTTAGCTGCCCTTCTGTATAGCAGTGAGCCCTAAAGCTGACAGTCCATTGTGGCAGCTACACAAATGCCAAGCTGCAGGAGGATTTGGGAACTGAGAGCCAAAATATTCCTGCTGACAGCTGCTGTGGTTAAGCACAGAGGAGAAGGCACTCTCAAAAAATTGCTTTGTTTTGGCTTTTAAGGACAGATTTTTTCAAAGGGCTCAGCACCCAGCAGGCCCCACCCTTATGCATGCTGGATTTGTTGCAGAGCACTGGGGTACTACTCAGACCACATTCTGTCTCAGCAAGAAAGCAACTGTCATCTGTCCTGGTTGTAATTCCCACATGGCTTTCAAGGCTATCCAGTGCATGGTCTTGCTCATAGAAAGGTGTTAGAAAAAGCATTATGGTTATAACTCTCTTAGGATACCCAGAAGTTGAGCAGAATCTCATTTTATGTTAGGGATTCAAACTTCTTAGGACATGGAAGAAGGTCCCCGAGGCTCAGTTCTCTGAAACATTGCCAGAAAGCATCAGCCCATTTTCATCTAAGTTTACATCTCGGCCAACCCCACCTGAACACAGTGTAGAAGGTACACCCGAGTACTACTCAGACTTGGAGTTACCAGCTGAGCTGGCAATGTACAATGAAAGCCAGTCATTTTCTTGAAAGGCAGGCTGCTAGTTTCTCTCTCACTGCATCCTTCCACTACTTTAAAGCTCTGTGGGGTTGTACAACAGCAGAGGTCACCCACAGCTGGGTCTGTAAGTGGGAGGCTGGTAGGGAGCTGCTGTTGGGGCAAGGCTTGGTGCAAAAAAATCTGAAACTGCTTTGGGATGTGTGGAGGACTAAAAGAGAAGGCCAGTGTGCCAGACAATGAAAGCAGCTCATGAGTATTTTCAAGGTTCTTGCAGGTGCCAGTTTTGAAGAGCAGATAGTGGAACTACATAAAATAGAGTTTGTGCTCATTACTGATGGCAGTAAGTACCTTCTTTTAACACTGAAATCAGGGCCAGTGTTCAAAGCCATGTTGACTTGCCTAAACAAGAATCATTGCTTTTTACTTTGGAGTAGGGTTTTTGTGGTGGTGGTGGATTTTTTGGGTTTTTTTTTCCCCCTTGGCTGCTTCTATTATGGGTAGTGAGCTTCAGAATTAAAATAGACAAGCTCAGTGCTTTCGAAATCTGCAACACTCAACAGGAGACAGTTGCAGATGGAAATATCCTCATTCCTGGCAGTACCAGTGGCAATTCCCAGGGAGCATAAGCAAATGCAACAGAGGGGCATTTGGGTTAATAAGGAGTGACAAGTAGTGGAAAGATGGACAGAGGCCATAGGTTGCTTATATACATGCAGTTCTGCTCAGGTGGTCTGAGCAGATCAGGGCTTGGAGAGCTGCCAGACAGAAAAGCAAAGGCAACCAAGAATTAGCACCAAGTCTTACAGACTACAAAACTGGAGAGTCAAGGCAAACAAAAACAGCCTGGAGGTCAGAAGAGAGTAATAAAAGAGTGTATTTAAATGGGAGAGCAGCCTCTTACAGTCATAGGACTGGATGCAGAAGAAAGCATTGTGTGCAAAGGACAGACGTACAGCTTCACACAGGGGAAGAAGAAGGGTCCTTGGGGAGCTTCAGTATGAGTTTCAGGAATGCCCAAGAACAGTGATGGGTTGCAGGCAGAATATTTCTTACTACAAGATGGCAACACATTTATCTGTTTAGGATAGATAGTGGTGTTCACAAGCAAGAAAAATGTGTAGTGCAGGGGTATTGTGGTACACCTGGGCTAACATGGGGCAGAGAGAATCTGAGCTAGGAGCTGCTGTGTGTAGGTACGCAGACACTTCAGTGCTTGCCACCCAAACACTCAACAAACTCTTGAAAGCTCTGACTTATCCAGAACCATGAAGATCATTATGACCGCCAGTGGCAAGATGTCTTCAGAAATGGAAAGTATGTTTCAGGATTTTTGAAACAAGAGCTTTAAAAACATTTGATAGCCAGATAAAGCCCAAATTGATCTGAGCATTTACTGATGTAATTCTTCTGGCAGAAGAATTGGAAGAGGAGATGGTTGAGGGATTGCCTGTGCTCTGACAATTTGGGTGTTTGTGACAGACTGACAGAGGAATGGAAGGCAGAGGCAAGAGAAAAGTTGATAACCACACAGGTGGAGAAGAAGGATATTTTTGATGAGGGAGATGTTTAGGAAGAGAAGGGTAAGTGAAAAATTGTTCAGACAATGAAACAGATCCTTCCATGAGTACAGTACAGAGGCAGTACAGGAAAAGGTAACACATCTCATTTTAATTTCAAAGAGGAAAATAAATAAACCAAACTGCTTAAGGAGGGAGCTAGGTGGCCTGGAAGGCAGCTGCAGACACCATCAGGGCTGGGTCAGCAGCTCTGGAATCCCAGAGCTGTTGTGAGCAAGTAAGTTCAGAAGGCTACTTATATCAACTGAAACACTCATTAACGTTTTTCTAAGAGGTCTTAGCAAATAAGACCAAAACAGCAATATACGAGGAGATCAAGCAGATCTCCCCTCTTAGGAAGCAGGACTTTGTCATCAAGGTTGAAGCCTGTAGATGGCTGTAGAAGTTTGTATTGCCCTCAGTCCGATAGCTAGGTGCCTTCTGCTCCCTCTAATTGCTGGCCTATATTTCAGCAACATTGACTTCACATGTTAATGGAGACATAGCACCTATGCTGAGCAGCCCTCCCAGTTTTGCCAATTAACAATTTCTTCTTCCAGGGTGGTGGGCAAACAAACGCTGGAAGAGTGAGACGAACCTTTGGCGGTGTTGGAAGAAACTTGGCAGGTGCCTAATGCTTGGGTTTGCCTGTGGGTGCGTGCCAGCTGTGATTTGTCCTTTGGTAGTCCTTCAACAGCAGGAGCTCCTGAATGCTGTTAAGATCTGGGACACATTAGGCAATATACCAGTGGGCAGACTGCCTGGAAAAGGCAGGGGCCATTCCAAGAAATAAGAGGGGAGGGAGTTGGGTTCAGGAAAAGAAAGGTCCACAAATATAAAGTTAACTAGCACATAGCACAGTGACCCCAAATCAAAGTTAAATAAGCATCAGTGATCTCCAATGACTACTGAACAGCCTGGCCCTTAGCATTGAATGAATGCCAGGTTATAGTTGCAACAGAAGTATATTTTTAGAAGAATTTGGAAGGAATAAGCTTATTCCAAGATAATCATGCATGCACCATGAACAAGAGGAACTGGGGCACAGGAATTATGGTAGAAGAAAAAGGACTACAGACCTTGGCAACAGGAAAGGATCACGCTGTACCTGGTGCTCTACCACAAGCAGCAGCAGACCAGTGTTTGGGTACTGAAATAAGCAAGGGCAGATTGCAAAATTATTTTAGGATTATTCTGGCTTTTTGACCTTTCTCAGATCTTCCTAACACAAATCTACTACCACTTCAGATCACAAATGGGGAAGCTCGAGGGGGGAAAACAAGGCCACCCATGCCACCCACTGAAGTATAATTTATGGTAACTTGAGGGGAGAGGAAGAAGGGTTTCCCGTGAATCCATTCAGATTCAGTCGTCTAGTAAAACAGCATGGTGGGAACAGCAGTGTGGGAAGGCCAAGCACAGAAGCAACGTGAGAAAGCCCACATGCCTGTGATGTTAAAGGAGATGATGCCAGAGAAGTGCAGAAGTTTCTTTCCCCTTCTCTTTTCCTCCACTCCCAGATGTTCCAAAAAATGCAGAGAATTCAGAGTGCCAGTGCAGCAGGCAGACATAGATCATCCCACTCAACCCCAGCACGTCATTTGCAGCAGCTGTGGCTGGGTTTCATCTTGAACATCCTTCTAGAGAAGGATTGATGGGCATTAAGTTTTCTAGGAAAAGGCTTTCCTACAGACACTCATCCTGCACAGGCTGTCACTCTGTTCACAGCACTCTGATGGATTTATTAATATCTTTTGTTTCCATTTGCTTTTTAGACTGCTTAAGCCGTCTTGGACGGACTCCTCTCTTTTTATCAGCTGTGGGGAAGGATGAACATTCCAAGTCCGTCCTGCACTACTGTCACCACATGGTATGTTGCACAGTAGTGGCACCTCTGAAGCATGGAAGTGATGATGTTATATAGAAGGAAAAGTCTTCTCAACCCTGGCAGACATAAGAGCCACCTTCCATCAGGCTAAGGGTAGAATAACCCAACTCTCCTTCAGTTACAGACAATTAGAAGGCAAGGAGCCACCCCCCAAAATACAGGCTAGATGTATGTCCCATTTGGAGCCTGAACCATGGGGTCTGAGCTCAGCTCCAGGAAGTGGTGCTTGAAGGAGAAAGGTAAATTCAGAGGAACCATGAAAAAATCTAGTAATGCCTATGCACAGCCAGAAATATGTAAACCCTGACCCTGAGAATAGACAAAGCAATACCAAAATCAGCCTGGTTTGGGTAAAGCATAAGGCAGAGAAAACCTTGAAATGGGAGCCCAGGCTGGGCACCTCCCAGGTTCAGAGGAGTAGGGTCCTCCACGTATCTGTACACCCCTAACTATGCACCAGAGGAATACCTGACTTAAGCAGCAGCTTGTCCAAGCTCAGGGAGCCAGAAGCAGCAAGAGCTCACCAGAGGCAGCAAGGCAGAACATCACCATCCCATCAGGAAGCAGAGAAAGCCAGGAGGGCAGCCCTAACCTAGGGCAGCAAGCACCTCCATGGTGAAAAGGCAGGACTGAAGAGAAGCGAGGAGAGCTGGTGTAGGTGGAGACCACAGGTGAGGCTGGTCAGGGCTATTAAGGCCTATTACTGCCCTCAGGGCCCTGGTATCCAAACAAAGCACTTGTGGCCTTAGTTCTGCCTACATGAGCAACTCAGTAAATGAAGCAATTACATTAATGCTTTTTTGGTTTATAAAAGCATCTTAGCAGCAGATCTATAATCCTTCCTCTACCCAGCACAATTTGTGTCATCAAAGTGAGCAGTCTCCTAGGGGAAGATGCACTTGCTGGACAGCCACCAAGCAATCCTTGACTGTGACAAAACACATTACCATCAGTGCTAGAGAGGACCCTTTCTTAAAACCTCCAGCTATCCTGTGAACTACTCGGGGGACACATTTCTTTGTCCACATGTATACCCCAAGAAATGCCCTGAGTTCTCTAAGCAGATTGTTCACAAGACCCATAGAGGAAGGACACCTCATAGTTATGTCTGTGTCACTGCTGTAAAAATGGCTCCAAGGCTGCCCTCAAAGTCAGGCTGTGCAGTCAGTGAGGTGGCTAACATAAACTGCCAGCTGGAGCATGCCACCAAGACATGGCAGCATGTCGGAGGGCCATTGAAGTGTCAAACAAGCTATGGGAATGGATAGCTCGATCAGGCAGAGCTTCAGACCACTCTTCTGTTACAACAGAGACAAAACTGCACAGCAGAGAGCTGTCACTCTCATTACTAAATGATTTCTTTAAGCTGTGGCATTTGTTGCATTGCAAATATGAAAAAATAGCCATCTGCCAGCACTGTCTAGACTGAGATACCTCTGAAATGTTGTTCATCTCAAGGGAGAAGGGAGGTTGAAGTGAGAACAGCAAGCTGGGCTACTGATCAGGTGGCCCCAGAGAAAGAATGAGCTGAGTGTGGCAGGGAAGAGAAACATGTCCATGTATAACTGTCCTCTCTGTTTCAGGACATGAGTGCCGTCCTTCAGCTGGAGGGGAAGAGCACAGCCACTTACTGTGCTGTGATCACTAGTGCTGGGGAGCTCAGCCTTGGCTTGGGAGATATGGACATCCACCGCCAAATAACAGAGCAATACGTATGCATACCATCTGATTTGTAAGGTTTTTCTTATGAGAAGGAGCATGGACGTGTGACAAAAGACAACTGTTGAAACTGTATCAGGAGGGAGTGGGTGTGCAGAGGGAACATGGGAAATCCAGAAGTTAACCTCAGAAATTGGCCACTGAGATAGAAGCATGGCAAGCTACCAGACCCCTCTGTTGCTGCTGTCCCAGATGGAGCTTCTATCTGTTTCTGCTCCATATAGTATCATCACTGCCATCATCCATGACATGTAGGCCAGAATTATCTTCATTAACTAGTTCCAGCTAACCTACAATTTTTGGCACCTTAAAGCCAGTAATAAATACAGTCCACCTGCAGAAATGGTTTTTCTTCCTTTAGCGAAAAAACAAAAAAAATGGACAGAACACCAGTTAAAGCAAGTTTTCCTGTTCCATCACCTCCCTACCATCCCTGTTGTTTCTACATGCTGAGTTGTACCAACAGGCACTGCTGCTCAGCACATTCAGACCTTCAAATTGTCAGGGCTAATGAAAGCAGTGATTAAGGACTGATTCAGTGAAAGCCCCATCACTGCACCCTCCTTCCCTACGAATTCTTTTGTCAACAGAACAAAAGCCTGTGCTTCATGACTGACATCGACATGGAAGCTAAGTGCAATTTACTTACCAGTGAGATCCCCGTGAGGCGGACACTTCCTAGGGAAAAATATGGTCATTGCTCCCACTTCCATCCCCACCCTGCCCCTCCCAAGCCTTGGCACAGAAAACCATTACCTGACAGATTAATTCTCCTGAGCTTTATGAAACAGTTGTGGCCATGGGAAACTCTGAACCAGTCTTCTGCTGCAAAATGCCTTCTGTCAGTCCTCCTTTCCGCCAGGATTAGCAGAGGCATGGGAGGGATGCTGCATGAGTGCCTACAGCACGGGCCTGGTGTTCAGGCAGTGCTTGTGCAGCCTCAGAGAGCCAAAGGAGGGAACAGCAGCTGTCCACTCGGCTGCTCCACTGTCCCCCATCCCTACACAATGCAGTAGGACCCAGAAGTGAAACACTCTGATAAACAACCTCTCTTAGGAGGCACTGTGCACAGAGGACATCTAAATGACATGCCCAACAAGCAGAAGCATAGTCAAGCCAGGCATAAATCCTACAGTGCCATTAAAGAGCAGCAATTCTCTTTCCCTGTAGGTCTCTGACTGACCCACGGGTACCAAAGTGGCCTCGTGAGGACCAGAAACTATCTTCCTCTGCTGGAGGGGCCCTGCTAGTTGAGTTCAGCTCTTGATGATAGAGAGCAGGGGAAGAAGAAGAGGGGAGGAGATGTGGCAAATTAAAAAATCCATTTTCCTTAGGGAATCACTCTTTTAGGTTCATGCTTTTACCTGAGGGCTGCCATATGAGTGAAAATCCTACATTCCGAGTCTGACTAGCAATCGTTTTGTCCCTCTGCAACTACTCAAGCTTTCTCTACTGTGTCCTGGATTTTCCCTAGGTGTCCCAGTTCAAGAAGAACCTGTGCCAGGCCCCACTAGTTTGCATTGATGGAAATGTGCCTCTTTCCACTATTCAGTACATCTGCCAACTAGCTAGAGAGCATCAGCTAGCAGGTAAGGAGAATTTGCCAAGCCCTGGCCCCATAGCTCCTAACTGCACGTGTGCTGAGACACTCCGCACTCCCTGAGTGCTCTCCACTGATGCTTGCTGGAGATGATACTTGGTTATTGTCTGATGTGCTGTGTTATTCAGCACTTCTTTCTGTACTCTTCTACTCTATTTCAAATGGATGAAACATTTCTGCTTTCTCTGAGTTTTTCTCATTCTCCAGTTAAATCCCATTTCCCATACTGTAGGTCCTATAGCCCTCAGGCACTGCCAGAAAGCCAGGGAAAGCTGCTCTCTTTGCCTTTAATCTCAAGGCAAGCACAAATAGGTGTGCTTCTGCTAGTCTCAGCAGCAATACAGTTTCCTTCGCAGAATAAGTGCTAAAGCATCTTTTGAGAGGATTTCTCTCCCACTTCCCATAAAATACATACCCCCCTCCACTGGTATGCTGGGGACCCTCCACAAGGCTTCCTAAGCCTTTAGAGCTATGCCTGCATTTTTAAGCAAATCCTGAAGAGAGAAAGAATGTTCTTAAAACCTGGCAGAGGCTCCAAAACCAGCTAAAAGGAGTAACAAAACTGAAGTCTGATTATATCACTCCAGAGCCAGAAGCAACTGTCTCATTGCTGAGCAGCAGAAAGGAAATCTTGGGAAGACCTTGTCCCAAGCATGGGGGAAATAGTATTTGTGTTTCTAATAGATGACACGTATAACCCCAGTTGTGCAGATCACGCTATGCCTTCTACACTGCATTCTGCTCTGACATAGAGATGAAACACTAATTAATTTATTAACTAACCAATTGCAATGTTGTTTTGAAGTGTGCTATGAGCCAACAGATGAGAACAAGGCCTCTAAGCCATTCCTCTCAGACAGCTGTAAAGCGCTCACATACATTTCCCCCAACCTGCAAGAGCTAAGAGCAATAAATCGGACCCTCGGGAACCCTCTGCCAGCAGGTATTGAATACTCAGAAGGGTCAGTCACACTTTTAGATAAGATAACTTAGTATTTTTTGCTCCAGCCTCCATTTCAAGCCAATTGGGTTATAAGACAGTGGGGATTCATAAGCACTCTTGGTGTCTTCTACCTTACAGCCATCTCTGTGTGGGTCATACAGCCCGGGCTGGCCTGATGATCTATCAGAGAGCACAGTAGGCTTGGGATGGCTTGTCCAAAACCAGAGATCCCATTTGCCTCACTTCATCAGCTGAACAGGAACAATCTCTGGTTTGTAAACATGTCTCTGAATCATGATGCTCTGAGGACACCTGTCCCAACAGCGCCACCCTTTGCAGAAATGAAATACCCCACTACAGGTGGAAATCCAACAGCATTAAGACAAGGAAGTCATGCTTCAGTATATTTTTTGATCTCTGCAGACACGTTTAGTCCCATGAGGGGTGGTTTCCTCAGCATAGGATAGAGTCATGGTATGGAAATCTAACGTGGGAGAATTCCATGTTTCCCAAGATTTAAAGAAAAAAAAAAATCAACCACATTTCAGAAGTGCTCATAAATAGCTGTGCTCATAAATTGTAGTAGTGATGCTCATAAATAGCCTGCCAGCCCATAAAAAGGCCACTCAAGGACCTTTAAAGTTATATCACAGTTTTTCCTCCCCGCTGTCTGAAGAGCTTCCATCCAGGTTGGAGGACATTGTCCAGACTGCAATGGCCCTGGCCCGCCCATTGCTGGCCCACCTGTGCTGTGTGGTGGTTACCCTTGGTGCCTGTGGTGTCCTACTGTGTGGCAAGAGCCTGGGAGGGAGCATCTCGCTTCATCCAGGAGCTCACAAACAGGTAAGGGCATGGAAAACAAACTCTGAGCTCTCAGTTGCTTTTTTCTGGGACTGTGTAGCACCATTGCTATTTCTGATGGCATGGCAGCGCTCCTGGGAAACATGGCATCACTGCTGGCAAACGTACATGTTTGAGGGGGTGGAATACACAGCTCTGAAAGAAAATCAAGTTGTCTGTCCCTATACCACTCGCTCCTAGCAGCAGTGTTTATAGTCAGCTAGTTTTAAATGCTCTTACTGTGAATATTCATGAGCGCAAGCTGCATTTTCCGGAAGCTTCACTTAAATCGCTAATCTCTTTCAAAGTGTGAAAAAAAGATTATTGCCTTTTTTTTTCCTTTTCTTTTTTTGGCATCCGTGCAGCTCTGGATGGCATCAGCCACACCAGGCCTTATCAGCTTGGGCAGTTCCCACTAACTTCCATTCTCTCCCCCGCAGACTGCTGCTGCCAACCTCTGTGCCACCCACTACCCCGCCATCCACATCGGCAGGGAGGAGATAGTCAACGTCTCAGGAGCCGGTGACAGGTGTGTGGCTCACTACTTTGTCTTCTCCAGCTAAACGTGGAAGGGCCATAATCAGGTTTCTTTGAAATTCTACTGCAAAGGCAGACGATATTCTGCTGCTTGAGGAACAGACACTAAGGACACAAGAACAGGACTGGTTACTGTGATTCCTTGAAAAGCTTTCTAAAAATGTCCCCCTAAGCACGTTGGAAGCCAGTCTTGCCATTATTATTTTTGCTTTTCTTTAAGATCCAAGCCATTCATGGCAATCTAGTAGTTCTGAATTAGTCCGAGCTGAGCTGCTAAAAGCAAAGTAAACCACCTTACATCAAAGCTGTCTTCCTAACTAACTACTTCCACACTTCTCCAGTGGAAGTGGGACTACCACTCAGTAGCTCAAATAGCCTATAAAAGCATTTCATCAGGTTCTGCATTTGCCTCTGGTGATAGCTCATGCTTCAAAAGAGTCTGATGTATAATTTGCCTGGCTGTTCACACAATGCTGTACAGAGGAGTAGGAAACGACAGGTGTTATTCGTAGCCCCACTGATCAATTCTCAGTCTGTCAGAGTAATATTTTATTATGTTCCTTGTTAGCTTGTCAAAGTATATGTAGTAGTCAGTTGGGTTTTTTTCTTCTTGCTTCATATGCAACAATAATTGATTCTATCCTTTCATTGTCTTGGACTAGACCAGAAGGATGTACATATCAGAGATTTCCTTTTGTTTACTGCTCTTACCTGCTAATAAGATAGCAACACTTCTTTTTTGTTTTATGAGTGTGCAGAATGAAAAGTCTTTTTTTTTTTTTTTAAACTTACAGCTTCGTCAGTAGTTGAGTTAGGATCAATCAATAACTTCTTGTCAAGCTAGTTAACACCAGGACACACTCCCTGTGTCCTAAATCATCTCTGCGATGACTTGACTGCAACTGCAAGCTGGCCTTCTCCAAAGAAGACCAATGTGGTGTTTGGAGCAGTAAGTGTAACAGCAGAGGAATGGGGCCTAGGAGGAACCTTGCAGGGTCAGCCTGTCCTAAGCTCAGCTTTGCTCATTGCTTCTAGCAGATGCGCCCAACCTCTGCCAGCCCCTCCAGGGACAGTCTCCTCTCTGCACCATCTGCTCAGTACACAACTACCTCTCACCACAGGACAATTTTTTCTAGAGGCTAATGTAAACATCTTCTTTAGGATTTTCTTTCCCTTTTATAAGTTTACTTTAAGGGAAGAGCAAAGGCAAGATAAAGTGTGCCACTGCCAAACACCTGCACTGAGTTACACAGGAGTACTTGAAGTTTGTTTTGCCTTCCAAAGCTATCTGAAAAGTATTACTGCTCATTACTGTTCCTGTTCCTGAAGGTCCTGTACCCGTTGGTCTGGAAATCCCATTCCCCAGAATTCTGACACTTTACCTCCCCCATCTGGGAGGTAAAGTGTCAGAATTTTCATAGTTGTTTTGTTGTCCTTCCTGGTAATCACGGAAGTGAGCAGCTGGGTGTAACTCACTGGTTTAATTTCAAAAGAAGTACAAGATAAGGACACAAAATCCTTCCAAGCAACAGTGGAATTTGGACTTTTCTCAAAGAACTTGGTATTGCCTGACTGAACATTGTCAGTTGAATAACATGAGAAGAGTCCTCGGCAACCCAGCGTAAACCATGTCATTTTGCTTCAAACTAAAAATAACATTTTACTTTTCATCATACTAGAGGTGAATACTACAAAATGAAGAATGCTGCATGGTTTTAAGCATTAAATTTAAAAATAACAAATATTTGAAAGTTCTGAGCTGCAAAAATCCCCATTCTGGGGAGTAAGAGTGCCAAAACTAGCTGGAAATGCCAGGACAATACATCGATGTACCTGCCATCTCCACAGCTTATAAATGGATAAAGTTGCCCAGGCCCAGCCTGTTGGCACTTTCAAGGGACTGTGCAGCGGGGTATAACCCAGGGCTGTAACACATTCACAGCTCAGCCCCTGTGAGCTCTGGCACTAATCAGTGGACACCGTGCACCCAGACACAGTGATCCAGGGCACCTCACGCCTTGCTTCAGCCCTGCAGCTCTCCTACAGCTCCAGAGATGCTGCCCAAGGAGCCGTGCGTGCATGCAGGGAGCAGTGGCTCTTTGCTCCTTACACTCCGCTGCCGTGACAGCATAACACCGCGCGCCTGCACATGGTATTGCTATGGGATGCTCCCCCAAATATTTACTCTGAACTTGAGGAGCTGTTGAGAGGTTGAATGGCTTATGGAAATCATAATCTTCTGTGCTTTTGTTATGGATAAAAAGATGTTGAGGTAATTACTCAGAGAGTAAAAAAGAGGTGATCTTTTTCCTTTCCCCATAGGTTTGCTCATCAGTCCTCCCTGCTGTCACATTTTCCAGTCCTTGCTTCTTCCACTCAAATATTATCTTTTCCCTTCTCTTTCACTTCTCCTTTGTCCTTTCCTAGCTTCCGAGCACCATTACTGTATTTAGCTAGGAATAAACAGTGGTTGTTCCCCACTGATCACAAACAGCATCCTGCACGTATCCATGACTCACCAGAGCCTTTCTCTGCAAGCCAGACGGTCCCCTCGGTGCCTTGTGAGGACCTGTGGGTGACTGCTGTTGTTCCAAGCACTCACGTGATTTTTACTGGGAAATCTCAAATGGAAAACCACAGCTAAAGTTTACAAAAGTTCTGAATCTAAAATCTCGTTTCAGCTTTGGATTTCTTTTTCCAGCTGTGCCTGTTGCCCCACTTACACATATATGGAAACTTTACCTTTCTTCCCATCCACTCCTTCTCAATGGGGCACAGAAGCGAATGTAACAAGGCACCAACAAGTGACAAAATAATTAGAGAACAAGGGAAAAATAGATTCTTCCTTTCTTAGACTCTTTCCTTTTCTCCTGCCTCACCTGGAAAACTGAGGAAAAAAGAAAATGTGGTGGAATGGGAAAGTACCTCAACTTCTCAGATGAGAAGTAAATACAATGCAAATAAATAGCACTATTTGTTACTCCAAATTTAAAAAATAATTATAACTTCACCTCTCCTGTGTGACATATTCTGCTTCTGTAAGTGTCAGTTTGGGTCCAAATTACTGTTCTTACAAACTAACGGCCACGTTCCCAAAGTCAAAGCTGTTCCCCCAGTGTTCAAAACTGTATTTCTTTCGCTCCACAGCTTAATGGCAGGAATCCTTGCAGGGATGCTTGCTAAACATGACACAGATACCTGTGTCCGGATGGGTCTGCTTGCTGCAAGTTTGTCTCTCCGTTCCTATGAGCCCATTTCCCCAGAAATCAGCACTTCCAGTGTCAGCCAGGAGCAAGTCAAGAGCAGGAGCTGGCCAGAGGCAAAGGTATGGAAGATGGACTAGAGCACTATGTCTTTCTCATCCATCACCACGTTGCACTCCCAGCATTGCTATTTCCAGGAACTGGGCTGTGTTTTGAGCTTTGAGCTCAAAAGCTGGCTGCTGACCAGAGGACTTAGACTTTCAGTGCACGCTACCATTTGGGAGGTAAAGTGTCAGTGGAGTGCATTTGGTGACAGCTTGTATTGCACTGTTCACTTTGTGTTTGTTTTTTTTTTTTTTTTTTTTTTTTTTTTTTTTTATTTGGTGGGTTACAGCAAATTGATTACTTGGTTCTTCTGTCTACTGCCTGTCGATAGTATATCTCAGCCCTCCTCTGACTAATGGGAACACACATGGTTTGGTCTTAAGAAACCCTCAGGGAAGGAGGCACCAACCCAGGGAACTTCTTTGTAAAGAAAAGCTGGTTTCTGGTCTTTCAGACCTCCTGCCTCCCTGAACCTCCAGTCCTCCTAGATTTTCTATTGAGGGAATTTTCACTTCCTCCACCTTGTGTCACTGTTGTCCATTATCACGATAGCCCCTCTGTCATTGACTCCTAGATCTTCAGGAGCGTGTCTCTTCAGGTGGGCCCAGCAGCAACATCCCCTATGGCTGCTTACTGCTGGTTTCTATCCAAGATGTCTCATGGACCACAACCTGTGGCAAGGTGCAGTTGGCAGGCAGTTAACACTGTGGGACAACCTCACTGGTCTTCCCAAGCCAGCAAATGCTGCATTTCCACGCTCTCAAGTCCAATGCCCCGGAGAAAGCAGGCATGACTTATCAAAGAGGGGTCAGCTGGTGGCCTTTAAAAGATGGCTGCTCCTTGTTCCATACATTTTCCTCTGAACCTGGGGCTTCCTTCTTCCTCCACACAGAGTGTTGAGTCTAAAACAAAAGATAGCAAGCTTCTCTTGCCACACCTCCGTTAATGACCACTTGGCAAACCACTGGGTACTTGCCAGAGAAAACTTCCCGCACTTGGCTGGCTGGTGGAGCACTGGCAGGCATGTGACCCTAACAGAGCACTGCATGCTGGGGCCAAAACGCTCAGTCACACCTTCCCTTCCCTCCAGAACAAGAGTCCCCTGGCACCATCACAAAAGCTCAGGCTGAGGATATTGTTTCCAGGGAGGCAGGGAAGCACAGCCCTTGTTTACAGGTGGACATGCAAGATGTGTGGCTCAAATGAATCTGCCAACTTCTCAGTGAGTCCATTGCAAATACAGAAACAGAGGCAGAGCTTCCTTGATCCTGTTCAACCTAGTGCTGCACAGTTATCCCTCTACCTTTAACTCTTCCAGCATCTTTATTAGCAAGGACATCTACACTTAGATCAATTTTATACAAATTAAGTCTGGTCCACAGCCTTTTGAAAATATGTAGCCAGCTTGGCTAAGGAAATCAACTTCTCACTCTTCTGTTGTGTAACTTATCACCCAGAGACACCTATTCTAGGTATCTTCCAGCCCCTGAGCAACTACATTTGAGGGTGGGAAGACACCAGCTCTGCCTGCATTTTTGTGGTGTTATGGAGGACCCTTGGTGGCTGATGAGGGATGGCAGTGGTTGAGTGGCAGGAGAGCTCTGTGTGGGTCTCACGGGGACGGTTGCTGGCTCACAGCGGCAGAGCCATTCCCACATCAGCGGTAAGAAGTCCAGTGGCCACATGAACTCATGTCTGGTCCACAGCATCCACTGTGCAATGAAAAACACCACAGTGATGTCTGGGAGAGAGGAGGACAGAGAGGGTCCAGCACAGGCTTCAGGTGCAGTGTCTGCAAAACAGTCTCCCTCTCCCCTACAGCCTTACACTAGCTGCAGTGTCCAAGCTCATCATCACAACAATGACGCATAAAAATATCCATGTTTTGCTAGTACACCTTTGCTGTCTATACAGAAAATAATAGCACCAGATGTGTAGAAATCAGCTCTCTGGTCTTCTGCATGGTCTCCTGCCTTCCTTTTGCTCTCACCTGGAGGGTGGGCTGGCAACTCACTACACCCTCCAGAGTCCTTCTTTACACCAGGAGGATGCAGCGCAGCAGCCAGGACCACAGACACTTTTCACACAGGAAAACTGGCCTCGGAGCAGCCAGCGGTGGTGGAGGCTGTGGTGTGACTGATGCCCATCCTGATCAATGCTTTGATTCAGAGCTATCCACAGCTGGAAACCATGACTGCATCCTACCCAAATGCTGTGTCTGAAGCAAGCATTGTCAGCCCTTCCTCAGCAGACACACAGAACAATTTTGAATGAAAAGCAACTCTTCTCCAACCCCATGCATGTGCAAACATTGCTCTTTGGTGTATGAGAAGACAGGACTCAGCAGAAAAAGACTCTGGGGGTGACCCCCCTACTAGTAAGTGGGGCTGAGGGGAAGGGGATAGTGCCCATGCTCAGGATTGACTTTCGTCCAAGAGGGTGCTGACAGGGAAGTTGTGATGTGGTGGAGGGTGCCATCCCTTCTCCGTCCAAGAGAGATGCCAAATACAGGCAAGTATTAAGGATCAAGGGCATCTCCTGTGGAAGCAATGTGGAAAAGTCACCTCCTCTCTCCCAGCACATGACATGCACAGGATGCAACTGTGGGCGCCAACAGTTCAGCGAACACTGATATCAACTCATTAAAACTAATTTCTAGTGGAACTGGGTCTTGGTGCTGACTGTTTTGTGAACCTGATGGATAGTAAGCCTTGAGTACAGATTCACCCTCCATTTTGTACAGAGGTGACCCATCGGTGGGGACCCTTGCCAGAGTTGCAGATCACTGATGTCTGACACAGCACAAAAGCTGACCAAAGCTTAGTCAGGGCAGCTCTAACACAACTCTCCTGGAGGGGGTCTGCAATGGATGAAGGCATTAATTAAGTGTCTTTCCTCTACGTAGACCACTTTCACCAGGCTCGTAGCATTTCCTTGCCTCTGAGACTGCTGCTTTTCCATCAGATTTGGCTACAACCGAGTGAAGAGCTGAGAAGGCATGAGGGGTGGGCTGGAGAACTGACAAAACTGTATCACATCAGCGCTACCTTCTTGGGCTACCAAAGGGAAAATACAACAGTTGCCTTTCCAGAGCCCGAAGGGACTCATTTTAATCTCATATATCCCCTCTCCCCTTGCCACACACAAACATTTACCAGCAGCCCCCCCCCCCCCCCCCCCCCCCCCCCCCCCCCCCCCCCCCCCCCCCCCCCCCCCCCCCCCCCCCCCCCCCCCCCCCCCCCC
>NW_020799092.1:16864832-16920829 GCF_003259725.1 Athene cunicularia | reverse complement strand
TCCTTTACTAAGACTTTACTTGCAAGTGTGGTTTAGCTAAAAGACTCTGCTTGGAAGCAGGAGATGCAGGAGAGGCACGCATGTACCTGTCACTGAGTGGGGACAGGGTGGCCATGGCGGGAGGGTGCTGGGGCGTTTATGGGGGGAGGGGGATGAGGCCCATGAAAGCCATGGGGTTTGCTCGCAAGCAGGGAAGTGGGACAGGGCAGGGGCGGGGGAAATGGGCTGGGCTCTTGGGGTAGGTCCCTGAGCTATAAAAATGACTTTGTATCCAGTGGCAGGAAGGAGAGGCAGCTTCCACCTCTGCTCCTGCCTCCAGCAGCCTTATCTGGGCAGGAGAACCTCGAGCAAAGCCAGGCCCTGAGGATGAAGGTCCAGGTGCTGACAGTCACTGCGCTCCTCCTGGTGCTGCTCTGCTCAGCCCCAGCCCCTTCTGAGGCACTGCGGGGCTGGGCCAGTGCCTCAGGGAGGCAGCCAGGGGCTGGGGGCCCTGGAGAAGACCCTTGGCCACCTGGAGATGGAGGGGACAACCTGCCTAGGCAGGGATTGGAGGGGAGCTGCCCCCCAGCTGGTGCATGGGAGGTGATGGGAGAGGCCCTCCCCAGCTCCAGGTCCCCCAGCAATGCCCTGGCCAAGCCCCCTCTGGGCAGCCGCCAGCAGGACCCCCCCAGCAAGCCCTGGAAGCTCCCACTGAAGGCCTCCCGCAGCAGGAGGCCAGGGCTGAGCCATCACCTGAAGGGCCACGGGAAATTCAACAGGGACACAGTAAGCACAGCCCATCCTTGGCCAGCGAGGATGAGGGTTTGCGCAGAGGATTTGCAGGGGGACTGGGAGCGAGGGGAGGTGCCAACCCCCTGCTCCTGTCCCTGGGTTTGGGCAGCTTGGTGAGCCCCTTCAGCAGACCTGTCTGCAGGGCATGGAGGGGCCACTTGTAATGGTGTTACGAGCAACTAACGAAGAAGATGGGGCCAAAGAAATGGGTCCTTCCCTCTGCTTCACAGCTCTGTGGGTTCCTCCAGGGTGGGCGGGATGTCGTTGGCCCACCAGGATGCTTGTTATAACAGGGAGCGAGCAGTGGGTCTGGCAGCTCTGTGCAGCACAGAGACACCAAAACCAGTCAGGACAGCCCCAAAATGCACTGCCATGCTGCAATGCAGGGAAAGGAGAGCATCCTCCCCACAGGGCCCCATGCCCTGAGCTCCCAGCAGTTTTACCACCCAAACGCTTGCACTTGGATGGTTATGCACACACGCCAGGCAGCCAGGGCTGGGCTTCTGGCAGAGCAAGGCTGGGGCAGCACCTACCTTCCAGGCAGAAGGTTGCTGCACCCACATCGTGACCCATGCACTGCTACTGTCTGCCCTCACATTGGCAGTATCTGCCTGAGCAGCTCAGCCAGCTCTCCAGCTTCAAAACTGAGTCCTCCATGCACACATGAGCCTCAGCATCCCCGTGCAGAAGCCTCACTGCCTGGCGATCCCTGTGGCACCATGAGGACATCAAAAGCAGATACATCCTTGCAAACATTGGGTAGAAAAGGTGCTTTTGAGCTCATGGGCTGCATGTGACAGTGCTGGCCACAACGGCCTCACAGCACTGTTTGGCTTGTGGTACAGACATGGCTGGTGGGCAGTGACAAGCCTAAGACCCCATCTGGTACCTGATGAGCCTTAGAGCAGAGCGGACAGTGCACGCACAGATGGTGAGCAGGTCAGGAGATGAGCGCAGGCCTGGGTGTGCGTCCCAAAACGCCATGCCCAGGAGGTGGGCTGGGGCACAGGCAGCAGCCCTTCAGCCACGGGGTTCAGCCACTTAGTGTGCTTTCTGCCAAAAGCAGTAACAAGCTGCCCCTGAAACTGCTTCCTTGGGCCCTGACTTTGGGCTCTTTGCCTGAAGCTGCTGCTCTATAGCCTGGCGAGCAGCTCCTCCTGCTACTGCAGGTTTTTCTGCATTATTCTACCATTTAAAATGGTAAAATAATGCAGCAGATGCTCATCCCATTATATCATATAACCTTCTGCAACTTGGCTTTGCTTTCAACTGAGATCCTCTCTGTCCTGCCCATCTAGGGGAGATGAAGAAGCACTTTCAAGCTCATTTCACCCCCAGTCATTGCACCACTGTCAGTGTGAGTGTGCCAGAGCCAACAGCTCCCAGCAAGCACAGTCCTGGGGCCGAGCAGTTCACGTAGTCCCAAAACGGCTGACTAACCAGCTGTGGGGCAGGCACTCGCCGAAAGCAAACCTAATTTTATGAGTGGCTGCTCTAGGACAGCCCAAGCCTGTGCAGGAAGTATTCATGTAAGCCTGTGTATGGCACAGGGTCCTCAGGGCTGGGGCTCTCAGTGGCACAAGCATAGAGCACTGACATGGCTGTGACTCGGAGGGGGTCCCAGGCAAGGCTGGATGCCATCACCGCAGCCACCGCTCTGCCTCCCTCCGTTCGCAGCACTCCGTGACATCCAGTCCCGGCCCTGTCAGGAGCCCTCTGGCTGCAGCGGCTGCCTGGGGCTCTACTCCTGCAAGATGCCCGCCGGCACCTGTGGCCTGAAAGCCATCTCCAGGCAGAGAGGTAGGTTGCAAGCCCCCTGACCGCCGGCACCCCCACATGCAACCACCTGCAGGCACAGCCCTTCGGCTACACCCCTCCAAATCCGAATCAGACCCACCCTGTGCAGGGCAAGGTCTCATCTCTCGACTGCACAGGGCGCTCTGTCTGCCCTGCTGGAACTGGCCACCATCGGTAGTGAGCTAACAACTGCACGGTGAGTGGAACATTCCCGTAAGTTTTTGTAAGAGCTAGGATTTGCCCAGCACCCTGAGCTCCTGCAGGGTGCCGACAGCCTGTGCGAGGAAGCCAAGTTGGAGCACAGGGTTTGCTGTTTAGCCAGCGGCCTGGGAGTCAGCAAGTGCAGCTCTCCCAGGCCTCACGGGCCCCACAGAGCTGCCCGTGTGTGTGTGGGCTGCTGAATTAACCAGGGACCGGCAGGGAGCACAGATTGTGGCTTTTAATGTTTAACCTTGCAGACCGAGCGTCCCGTCTGGTAAATCCAGACTTCCCCAGGACTGGCCTCTTGCCTTAGTATGTTTGTCTACACCCATGAACACACAGTCATGGAGGAGAAACTCATCCAAGGCTACTAAACACATGGACACCAGCTCTGGTGTGGGAAACCCTTGGTTGTGAGACATACAGGAGGCCAGTAGAATGTTCTGGGTATATACAGTATACACAGTGAGTATGTTTATAGTATATAGGGTGTTCCCAGTGTGTGTGGTCTGTTCACAGTCTTCTCTGGGCAGCTGCTGCCAGTCGCCTCCAGGGAAGGGGATGTGGACCCGCAGTCAGACCCAGCACAGCCCACCTTACAGCTTTTCTTTGCAGGTGGGTTCCTCCAAAGCATCCAGAGGCCTGAGGGATGCAGGGTCCTGCTCATCCTGGAGAAACACAGCTCAGTATGATGCTGGAGAGGCTGACCTGCAGCTGGAGACCAACACTCTCCATCCGAGTTTCATATTAAATCCTTAATGACACAGCTGTACATGTTTCTTTCATTGTACTTCTCACTCCGTTGCTTTTTAGCACACCCCTTGGATTTTGTACGCTATGTAGGCTTCATTCCCGCTTTCCTGAGAGCTGCTAATGAATGTACTGAGTGGCCATAGAGCCCTGTGCTGGCAGAGAGTCCCCTTGGAGCCCCCAAATGAGACAAATGGGGCTATTTCACAACCCTTTTTAATTTGAGCTATAACGATATTGCAAGTAAAAGCTGCCAGTATCTCGGCATGCTCACACACAAGTTCAGGCTGAGCTAAGGAGCCTGTGAGCATCAGGCATCCCAGGAAAGCCTCCCAGCTCCTTACCACGGCTCCCGCCAAGGATGGCAAAGTCCCATGCTGTTGAAAATGCTCCTTGAGAAGGGGAACACAAAGCCCCTGTACTTGGCAGTGGGGAACCATGTAGGACACCTGCCTCTGGAGGCCTGAGCAGAGCCTCAGCTTCATTTAGCACCCCACAAAACTTTGCAGGCATCCTGGCTGCCTTTGCAAGTGTGGGTGCATCCCAGCTTTGCAAAACCTCATTTTGCTACTGTTAAAAACACCTTTTAAAAAGAGAACCAAACCACAGCATTTGATTCACCTTGAACTCCACTGCAGTTTCCTTTGGTGGGCCACCACTGCCTCCTGTGATAAACTAAGCTTTAAGTAGTGCCAGTTTTGCTCAGCACTGCACACGCCCCACCTGGTCATGCCTGTGGGATGCTGACCCTGGGGAGGGGTTGTGGTGGTGGAGATAAATGCTGCTGGCTTCTCTGACCCCCTCTACCACTGCTTCAACCGTCCTGCACACGAGCTGGGGAGTGTAGAGCTGCAGGTGCTGCTGACTTGCCCCCTGCCCAGCAGGGCCCTGCTGCTGTCCAGCATTCACCGTGCTCCTCACCACAGAGAGGCTGAGCTGGGAAGGGACTTCTGGTAACCACACACAGATCTCACCCTGCAACCCCCCCAGGAGCTGGGGAAGAGACGTCCCTTCAGGCCATAGCAGAGCTACCCCCTGGCTTTCCTCTCTGAAGAGCAGAGGAGACCCAAGGATGCTCCAGCTGCCCTCAAAAGCGGTGCAAGGGGCATGGCTTTCACACCAGCTGGAAAAGAGCCTTCACACCCCTCCAGCCTCCACACACCCCCCTGACACCTCCCCACCTCTCTTCCTGACAGAAACAGAGAGAGGAGAGGCGAGAGGTCCCACCTCCTCCCCAGCCAGGAGCTCAGAGGGCAGCAGCAGGCACTCTCCCCTTGCCCACTTTCTACCACGCTCCCTGGCAGCAACACCCCAGAAGGGAGAGGAGAGCCTGTCTGACTAGGATGCATGTCACCTGCAGGTGAGTTCCATTTTGGGCTCCCCCTGCAAGGAGCCAGGCAAGGGAACGAGGCCCCCAGGCTGTGAGGCTCATGGAGAAACTGAGGGCTCAGACAAGCCGAGGGCTCAGCTGCTAGACATCCTCTCCAGCTCTCGCACAGCATGAGGTGGGCTGGTGGGCAGACACATCTTGTCCCCCTCCCCATAACACCAAGGGTCCACATGCCTTTTTACACCACTCGCTTTTAATTACACTACATAAGGAAAGGCCTCTCCTTGTGCCAGGACCCCCTGGCACAGCCACCCGGGGAGCTGGCTGGCCCATCAAGTCCTCAGTAGGTTTAGTGGTTCCCCCTCACCCTTCTCCCTTGCTTGGAAGCTCCTCCTGGTCAGTCCAAATCATCCCTGCAGCCCTCAGCGTCCTCACTTTGCAGAGACCTATTTCCATACATCTCTGTTCTTCCCCTCCTCCGTGCCTGAGCTTTGCCTGCTCAGTCCTGTGGGAGTCCCGCTTTGGCCTCCTGCAGCACCAGGCAGAGAGGAGGCAGGGCAAGAGTCATCGGTTAATAATTGTTCTAATCCCGATATAAATAGAAAAATACAACAAAACAAAGAATTGACTAGCTAAGAGATCCAATCCGCTGGGATGCCTGCAACGTGCTAGTGCAGAGTTCAGAGAGTGCTTGGTCCAGTGCATGGTACTGTAGATATCCAGAAACCTGTCCCGGCAGCCCCGCAGCCATCAAATCTTCCTGCGGCACCACACGTCTGCGTGAGCGCGGCCCAGCCGTAGGCAGCTCGCCCAAGGCTGTTGGCTTCTGGGAGCAGGCTGAATGGGAACGGTTGGTAATAGTCTGGTTTATTGCTGTTAAGTGGTAAGGCCATTCTCTTCGGTGGTACGAGGATGTGCTTCGCTCTTACTTTTTGTGGAGGAATTTCATTTTGCTACCTGGAGAGACAGAGAAAGGAAAACAGACTCCCCACAGTGACAGGCAAAACAAGGGTCACTCCTCACCACCACTGGCCTGTGCCCCTGCTGCCAGCCCTGCGCCCTTATCTACAGCCACCTGCCCTGCAAAGCTGGAAGGGGGTGCCTGCAGAGCCACAGCTCTGCCCTCCTTCTGGGAGCAGTGAGGCAGACCGGGACCCCGCAAGCCCCCAGGCACACCCTGCAGAGCCCATCTGCCCATCCGTCCTGGAAGGTGAACATATTACTCAGCTCACCTGGCCAGAGCGTGTGTGAGTAAGAGGCAGGGCACGCCCACCCCACAGATACGGCTGTTTTAAATGGCCAAAAAAAGACAAAAGGGCCAGGGATGCGATCTGAACAAATCAAACTCCCTTAGCCATGGTATCCAATGAGTTATCAAGGACTTCTCACCTCAGTCTGGAGCTCTTGTCTAGCTCCTTTTACAGTGGAAAATGGGTTCCACCTTAGGATACCCCTGGGCAATTCCCACTGCTCATAAGGGCAAACCTGAAGGCAATGGAGACTGTCACTCTGTGCCTCCAGACCTGCATCCAACTCCCCCCCAAGTCACTGGTTGCTCCATTGCCTCCTCAGACCCAGCCATCTCCTTTGGAAGACTCAGACACAGCTCATGGACCAATCTTTGGCTCTCCACCATCCTCCAGTCAAGTGGTAGATCAGGGGCAGAGCCAACAGCGTGCCGGAGCAGGGACACACGGCCAGGCAGCGATCACTCAAGGCTCAGAGCACTGCTCTGCAGGAAGCCACATGCAGTCGCTAGCAGAGCCCTGCCACCCTTCAGCAGCTTCTCTTCTGCCGAACCTGAAGGCAACAAGGCGACCAAGCCTCCTGAAAAGACAAAGGTTTTGCTGGTTCCTTACCTAGGCCTTTCAGGAACCTATTGACTCCACTCTGCTCCCCACTGGGAAGTGTTTCCAGGTACTCCTGAGCCCGTACCTCAAACAGACCTGCAGAAAGAAAAAAGTCAACAACTTCTATTTTGCTTCCCTATAAATAAAAGAAAGAACATTCACCTGAAAGCATACTGTCCCAGCTTACCAATAAACTATTGCACATGAGAGGGAACAACTCTCCTCACCTCCTCCACCAGCTCAGCCCGGATCTGGGACAGGAGCTTTGGTCTGCCTCCTCACTCCCCACAGCAAGGCTGACTGAGCTTTTGTACCTCACACAGGGAGAGACAAAACCTCTGCTCATTCTGCTACAAACGCGGCTAAGTCCAGAGCGTGAGATCATCTGGGGAATCATGACACAGGATTTACCACACTGCAAAACTTCTCCTCAGCCACCTATTCAAGTGTCCAATGCTCATTAGTGCTTGGGAGGAAACTGCTAAGCCAGCACTAAGCAGCATCAGGGATGAGAAACTGCAGCTGCCAGCAGAGACCTCAGGACTGGCGGATAACACAAGTGAAACAACAGAAGTGGCTCTGGGAAGGACGTGAGCATCCATATTTTCTATTAGCCAAAACATCCATAACCAATCCAGCCAGTTCTTCCTCTAGACATGGAGAGGGGACATGAGGGACTGCAACAATAAATGTCATTTGGGCAGTGTACCACTTCTGTGATGGTCCTGAAGGGAATTCAGTGTGGAATGGAAGAGGCACACATGGAGGATACTGCTTGTCCCTTACTGCAGCAGTGAAGGGTGAGACTGTAACCCCAACTGCAAGAAGAAACAATCAGATAAGCACACGAGCCCCTACTCCTCAGAAGTCGGTCCCCATGCTTTGTGCAAACACTATGTCTCCCCACACTCCAGTGAGGTGATGCTCCCTTTTGGGAAGATAAAGAAACAGGGAGAAAAAAATCCCCAAGTGACTTCTTGAATTCCACGTGGGGGTGTTAGCTGTGCTAGCGCTTCCCTACAACCTCCCTCCTGGTGTCCCTACACAGACACTGCAGCCTCCAGCCATGGTGTTGGGGATGGAGCTGGCAGCTGGTGAGCATCTCCCAGCTCTCGCAGGAGCAACAGCAGAATTTCCACAACAGCAGAGCCCAGGGAGAGCCTCTCACCTCTGACCCCCTGCTTCCGCAGCTCCCGCTCCTGAATGAAGCCCCCGAACATCTGTGTCTCCATGAAGACCTCCAGGAAGCGTCGGAGGCTCTTGGAGGAGACAGACTTGCGGAAAGCCTCGCGCTGCAGGGTCCGCTCCTCTCGCTCAGTGGGGGTCAGGAAGAGGGAGTAGTGGCCCACAATCTCCACAAAGAAGCGGACAAAGGCCTCAGACACCACCTCGTTCAAAGGGCTGGTCTCTAAGGAGAAAACAAAGAGGCAGTGGTGAGGATGGTACTGTAAGGATGTGCTAGGAAAAGCCCTGGGAACAAACTCCCTGGCTTTTTTCAGATCCAGCCTGAGCAGAAAATGCTGCTCAAGAGAGACAGCATCCTAGGAAGTGCTTACCATGGAAGAGGACAGGGCTGATACTACTTTGAAAGCCACCAAGCTTTGGTTTGGCTCCCCTCCGAGCAGGAGATGCCCATACTGCTCCCCAAAGAGCTGTCTCAGCCCAGTTGCCTGTGAGCCCCACAGCTGCCTCCAAGACTGCAGCTCTGTGGGTGGACTGTCCCCGGGAGGAGCCTGCATCACTCCCACAGTCAGCAGCAGAGACAGGCCTGTGGGATCCGCGCCCCACCCCCTCCTCAAAAAAGGAGTGCAAGTGTTCCCTGGAGCCGTAAAGCAAGGACAGAACCAGCAACAGGTAAGTAGTGTTTCTCTTCACACAAAGAGAACTGTCCCTGGTGCAATGGAATATTTAATACAGCTTCAACCAAAATCCTGACCCATCTTCTATTTCTGTGGTATTACATTCAGTACAAGCCTAGTTCTGCCCTAAGAAGCGATACAAGAAAAGGGGACAGGAAAAGATGTGGTTTTAAGGTGAAAGGCACCATGCTTTACCCTGCTTGCCATTGACAGGGCTCTCTTCCTTGTCACTCGCCAGCTCATTCCTCTGCTCCAAAATGTGTTCTAGGGCGGCCTGCAGCTTGCGGGGCAGGATGGAGTCCTCATCTTCCATCTGTAAGACAGAGCCACCTCCTCAGGGCCTGGGGCTGGGACACAGCTGGCCCCTGCCCTTCTCCTCCCCAGTTCCTATCCATCCCCAGCACAGCAGGGGGAGCGCTAAAAACGAACTGTGAGGAGAGGGAGAAGGCATAACATGCTTGGCACGTTCCCAGCACCTCCTCATGCAGGACTATCAAGAAGCTCAGGAGAAAGAAGAAAGGGGGTGTCTTTTTCAAAATATTCCTCTATTCTGGACGAATTTCAGTTGTCCTACCCGAGAGGCAACCAGGCGGGGCTCACCTGCGGCCCCTCCGTCCGCCTGCGAGCACTCACGCCACCACAAAGAGGATGTATCTGAACAATGCTGGCGTGCCGCCAGGTGAGCACAACCCCCTGCTCAGCTCTGCTCAGGCACCGATCGTGTTACAGAGCCGTAACGAGTTCCCGTAGAGCAACGAAGCCAAGGAACTGCCCGTGACTGTGTGCGAGCTCCTACCAGCCCCGGCTCAGGCAGCGTGAACCTCCAAAAGAGAGGTGCAAGGTAAAGCATATCCCAGGCAGCTGGCAAGTGAGAACGGCACGGAAGGAGCGGCCTTCACCCACACGCTGCTCCCTGCAGCAGGAGGTACACTCGGTCCCATCCTACCCACAGGCCAGGCCTGAGGCACAGCAGAGACTGATGCAGCCAGCACTCACTGCTCAGCAATCTGCCAAAGAGCTCTGGGGCAAAACTGGCTTCCCTGGCCAGGAGTATGCTCACTCATTTATCTCCTTCCCTTCAGTATCCCGCTCCTCCTCTCCACAACAAAGGGAAGTAAAAGTCAGCAGGCAATTTTATCTGCTGACATAGAGTGTGCTGGCTTCCTACTTGTGACCCATCCAGTGCAAGGACTGGAATGAGGAGCCACAAGCTCCTCGGGCAGGAAGGATTTGAAGAAATCATCAAGGCTTCCTTCCCCCCTCAGGGCCAGGTATGCAACAGGAGATGGACTGACAGACACAGGCTGGAAGAGCCTGTGCTGCTCCCCAGCAGACAGCGCTGAGCCCAGGCTGTCCAGCTCTGCTCTCAGCCTTACAGGGTGCCACTTAAGGACCCACATTGCCCAAGCGCCACCGTTTCCCCTCTTTAAAAAAAAAACAAAGAGAGAGATTATACACAATGATATGGTCCTCAGCAGCTGTGGTTTGGAATGCTGATATTACATATGTACACAGCAACTCCTATAATGTTGCCAACCACAAAGCCTGCCTCAGTTTGCATGGAGAGTGAGTATTCCATGCAGCCAGGCGGGTCAGCAAACACAGACGGAGATAAGGTGTGGTGGAAAAGGGGGAGGAAAGATGCAGGATACGAAATAGCTCAGCTCACCTGTCTCAGAAACCGGTTATTTACAAGGTCAACAACGAGGACCTAAGAATGAAAGAGCAAGAATAAAAAAGGGAAATCGTTATTTCCCTCATCAGAGTTTATCTTAATCCATAACTGTTCTGGAAGAAATGCTTTGGCCCTGCCCCTGCTCCTCCTACCCACCACCGCAGCTGGAGGAGGCATGCAGCAGGAGCCAAGAGCGGAGCCCTTGTTGTGGCTTTCTAATGATGTTGCTGCAAACCACAGAACAGCTTGGATAGCAGGAGGCTGCGCTCCAAGACCAGCCCATCACTCCTCACCACCATGTCAGGGTCGGAGCTCCATCTTTTATCCCCATGTGCTGCACCACTGTCCTCTGGGCGGGCAGAGAAGGAAATGCCTCCCCGACCATGTTCAGCCTTGCTGTGTTCACACTTGTGCACCATGAATCTGGTTCTTAATTATTTATTGCTTTCACTAGTCACCTGTGTTAATGAGACGGGCAGCTATCCTGGCCAATTTGTAGCAATCACACCAAGCCTGGCAGACTTTGTGCTCAGCCCCTAGACAGCACTATGCAGAAAACAATGGAAACTTTAATAAAATCATCTCCTACCCACAGCAGTGTCACGGTAGGAGATCACAGCCCCCCGCCCTCCCAAGCTGTGGACAAGGCAGCCCTGCCTCCCCGGGAGATGTCTGCCTCCTCTCACCCCGTGCTCACAGGACCCAGAGGACGAGAGCTCAGCTCCTTCGCACCACCAGATGCCAAGGCAGACTCTCAAGAGCAGCCTTGCTGAGACAGAAGACAACTGAGCCCATGGGAAGCAAGCGGGAGCAAGGCCACAGTGCAGGCACATGGCTCACCTCCTCCACCGGGAGCTCCTTCAGGCGGGGCAGGGAGCTGGAGAGCAGGCCGATGAGGAAGGGGGTGGGCGAGCACACGATGTCGATCATGGAAGGTGGCAGCACAGGGATGTAGGTGTGCTGCCAGGTGAAGGGGTACAGCAGGGCCACCGTGGCGTGGCAACACTTGGAGAGAGTGCTGGAAGATGAAACACAACCAAGGGCAACAGCTGGTCAGCCAGTAGATGAGTGGTGCTTCCTAGAAATCAGGGCTCTTTCAATCGTTCCCTGATTGATCTCTGTAATTACTAGGTGCTTTCCCAGATTTCTGACCCCTTTTTCAGCTTCAGGAGCAATGACTTGAGGTAGGAGCCCATGTTACGAAAGATGATTCCTGTGGCAAGAGATGGCTCCCACTGAAACCAGCATCTGCTATTCCAGTGCCCTGATGGGAAAGGCCAGACAGACACGGGGTCTTCCATGCCACTGTCTTTCATTAGAGAAAGTTTATTCTCCCACAGCACACCTCCGTGCCTGTTCCCATAGGAAAACCACAGGTCGGAATGCACAGTGACTGTACCATCCAGCACAGAGAGCTCACAGCTGTGGGGCGCCGAAGATGGCTCCACCACTACAGCAGCTATCTGTTGGGCTGCACTGTGGCCCACTTACCTGCTGGCCATACTCCTGGCCTCAGCAACGCAGGTGGACAGCCTGCTTGGACCCTCTGGCAAAGCCCTGGACACGATCTGCAGCCACAAGGTCCCCAGGCAGCCATGGTCCACCCCTGCCCCTTGGCTTGCTACCTGTGCAGCATATAAACTTTGCCTTTGGGCAACTCTTAGCAGGAGTTGGCAATGGCATGCTTTTCAATTGGTCCAATCCATACTGATAGCTCCTAGCAGCCACGCCAGAGCACAGGGGAAGGAGGAAGGCAGCGGTCTCCAACCAAGGCTATCCAGGCATCCCAGAGCCTCTGGAGCCTGCCAAGGCTACTCAGAATCATGGGAGAGTGAAATCCCAAGAGGGGAGCACAAGGCCAGCCTCTGTAGGCAGCCACCCACAGCTCATGGGACTGCCACCTTCTTTCTTTCCCCTTCAAATGCCACCAGTGGCTCAGCTGTAAGCACCTTTGCTGACAGCTTCCAAGAGGATCCATCCAGAAACCCCATCAGCTCTCTGTCAGGAAGCAGGCAGGTTCTGCAGGCAGACACAGAGCTCGCTGCAGGGCAGCAGTTACTCAGCTGTTCTGGGTCTGGAAGCATTTGTATGCATCAAGGGAGGGGGAAGGCTCGCCACTATAAACCCTGTATATAACGTCATTTTGTTTTACTAGCATCCAGGTCCCGAAAGGCTGGAGGAGGGGAGGGAGCCTGGTGAGGCCAGGAGGAGTCACGTCGCCGAGGAAGGACGCCCAGCTGGCTCCTGTTAAACTCCACGGGGGAATTTACACTCAGCAACCCGGATCTGGCAGTTTATTGCTGACTTGAGAGGGAAGGGGTTTGATGGGTGTGGACTCAAGCTCGCTCTGCAAAAGTGAAGCCTGCTTTCCCTCCCCCCCCCCACTCCAGCTAAGTCTGGTGGATTTGAATCCTTGTGCTGTAACACTAACACACGCTGAGCAGAGTAACGTGGCTGAGCTACAGCTGGCTGGCTTTCATCAGATAAGTTCAGTTTAGCGGAACACAATCGTGGTTGCTGGGACATCAGTGTGACTGCATGAAGTAATCAGACAGTAAACATTGTTAAACACATGATGCTTTTTGGAGATAAGTAAATCCCAGCAGAGAGGCTGGAATTTCCTTAACGTGAGAATTTTATCTAGGACTGCAACAGGTAAGGAATGGGCACTTGGGAGGGACCCCTGGGATGTGTGCGCTGGGAAAGTCTCTTCACAAAACGGAGAGAGTTTCCTCTCTCTGTGCTCCCAGAGGCTTGTCTTTTCTTAAAAAAAAAAAAAAAAAAAAAAAAAAAAAAGAGGAGGACCCTTCAAAGGCCATGTCACAGACTGGTAGCTTTAAGCCTTTAAATGGGAAAAAACCCCTCAGTTCCACATCCTTCTTTAGGAAGGTCTTAGAGTATCCCCCTCCCTTCTCCACATTCATTCCTGGTGGCTGCCCCTGTCGCTGCTCTCAAGCTGTGCCTGCCCTCATCAGGAAGCCCATGTCTTGCTGTGTCTACCACACATACAGAACAGACAATGAATCTGAGAGAAACAAAATCAAAACAATGAGAGAATACAGAGCTAGTAAGAAACAGTAACACTTACACAAAAAACCCCCACCTAGATGAAATGTGGTAACAATATCAAAGTATATTATTTTTCTCGTATCCTTCACACAAGCTAATCTTGACAGGAACCGCAACAAAAGTGAATATGCCATCTTAGAAGTACAGTCTAAGGTAATGAGATCCCTTAAAAACTGCCCTCTTCAAGGCTGTGCTACTTGTACACCCATACATTTCAGGCCATGTTACCAGATGCAAAAGCAGGGGCTTCTCTTCCCTTCCATTACTCCAGAGCATATTTTCCACTCCTCAATTTCTGATTGATAATACCCCCACAGTAGTAACAGCAGCACCATGATGACACAAGCTGAAAGAACTCCACCTTTCATCGCTTGTGTGCAGCACTGTGGCATTACACTTAAATTACCACCACTGGACTTCTCCTTTGAGAAGAGGTTGAATGTGGAAGTGTCAGAAGTTTCACCTTCGTTACAAATCCTCCATCTTGAAGGCACATCCAACTTACCTGCCTAAAGGTGGGAACTGACTTTATAGACAGCACTTGAAAACCAATGGAAAAAGATCTCTGTGATTCCAGGTAGCTCCTCAGAGTGAGCAGCTGAAGTACGTAGTTATTTATGGCATGGTGAGATATTATGGCATGCTGTCTCCTACTATATTTATGGTGGCTTGTTCTTCCCTCAACCCTGCTCTCAAATCCCAGCGAGTACACATGGTACGTGAGAGATTAAGTGGGAGGAAAGATGGCCCAGGTCCAGTTAGTGGAAGTCACAGACAGAGCTCTGTAATTCTTAAACTGTATGCACCACACAGTGGGAAGTAAAGATAGCTTCCCCTTCCACCCTTCCATCTGTGAATGTCTCATCGCCTCCAGGATGAATCCTAGCGATCTCTGCTCTGAAACATTCCTCACTGTGGAAGACATTTTGAGGGAGCAATACTGATAGGGTTGAGGTCTGCAGGCCTCCTTTGAAGGCAGAGCAGTTCAGAGATGGACACAGAGGAGGTAACACTGAGGTGTCTCTTCCACATGTGATTCAGTCAGACTTGCTCTGCAGACAGTCTCAGGGAGCTGCAGCTTGCCAGGAGCCTGGCAGAACCTCTGTCCTGTGGAATGACTCAAGCCTAAACTCCCTCCTCCTCTTGCATACAGCACTGCAACAAGCACTGAGGGACTGCTGATTCACACCAGGGTTACTGAGCCTTGCAAAAGAATCCAGTATGATAAATTCCTTTTATGCCATCTGTGTGACTGTGTGCTCTTCAGCCAGCAGCGATGGGGGAGACGGCCCAAACTACATCACAGTCGCAGCCGTCTGTGCAGAAGGTGAGTATGGCCACTGAAGTTCTGGGTGCTGCTCCAGCTGGATGCCTCTTTCTATGAGGTGTGCACAGAATCAACCACAGGTGATGTGTGCAACACAACCAGAAGTTTAGTACACTCTCATAGCACTATTTCAGCGTCAGTCAGCCCTTTGAGGGCTCTTATACCAAACAGGCAGCCAGTGCCTTTGGTTAGCTAGAGCCAGGGTCCCCACTGAAATTCTGATATGCCAGGATGCATGCACCATAACCATGATGCCAACTGCTGCCATTGGAATAACACTGACCCAGGTGCTGTAGTTTGCTTGGTGCACTCCAGATGCCACCAGGAATGAAGAGATCTAGCCCACATGATTGCAGTGTGCTCTGGGGAGTGCCATGCACTACCCTCAGGCCACAGAAGTTCAATGCCAGTTGTTCAAATGGGACACAGACACCACTTTTTAAGGCTTTTGGTTTCAGCAGTAATCCTTAAAATACTGCAGGTCTTCCAAGTGCACTTTCAAGATCCTGAGCACGTTTTCATGGGTTCATTCAGCCTCCTGTAGGGAACATGGCTAAGCTGTATGTCTGATGTCTATTGCACAGAAGCTTGCAGGAGAGACTGAGATATTGCTAGTATAGAGGTTAAAAGGTACTGGCGTACACAAAGAACCATGTCAAATCCTTCCCTAAAGGGCTGATTTGGATACAGACTGACACACAGATCTCTCTGGCTGAGCATTCCCTTGGTCAGAACAATGATGATGCAACAATCTGTGAAATTTGTTTGCTTGAACAACAAGGCTTTCTACCACACAGAATCCTATGCAAAAACCTACCACACAGCATCCTGCAAAGCTGCTGCTTCTTCGTAGCCATCTGGAAATGAGGTGGCCAAAACAGAATCTGAACACAACAGCTGCAACTACATGGAAACTCATCGTCTTCTCCTTGAAAAACTTGCTCCAAGACTAGCTTGACTTGCTCTAAAAAGACACCTTGACAAGTTGCAACAGGTTCTAAGGAAGGATACTGGCTGCTGAGTTTGGTTGCTTTCATCCCAAACTTTGACTACAGGGTTTCCAGCTTTCTGCTCCAAAGGCAAGCACCTATGTTAGAAAGTCCCCCTAAGCTGAATCCCTCTTTGGGTTTAGGATACTTCATGATATCTGAAAAACAGTATTGATTCAATCGGCCTTTTGGAATTCAATGCCAGGAAGCCCTTTGCTCCCTGCACTAACCAAACCGCTGAAAATATGCTGGTATTTGGCAATTTAAGACAGTTTGATTATGTGGTTTTTTTCTTTTCTTTTTTATAAGCTCTGCTACAGTGGGGTTCATTTTACAAACACCTACAGATTTCTGACACTGTGTCACATCTGGATTTACTTATGATGGATCACAGATCTGGTTTACAACATTTAACAGGCACTGTAGCTTCCAAACGCTGCCCCGTGACTTCAGGCAGCATTGCTGCAAATCCCACCAGGAGGATGCCAAGTTCCACGAGCTGTGGGGACCGTCACTGCCTCCCGCTGACGTGGCAGGTTAGTGCAGGTGAAGAAGCGAGCGTTAAGACACTGGAGAAACAACGCTAATTACCTGACATCCAAACTTCATCCTTGGGTTTCTTCTTCTCCCTAACCACAATGCAAAAAGGAGAAACCTGGGAGGCTGGGATTTGCAGTCCCAGATTTGTTTTGATAGCACATGGAAAAGGTTTCTTTTTTGATGATTAATTACCTTTTACTGAAGATGACCACATTTAAAGTGTCTTTCTAATTCTTTCAGATCTGCCTTTGATAACAATGACCACTTTGTGTTGTTGAAACAGCTGTGGTTTCTGGCAGGGATAGAGGCAATTGCTCAAGTTAGTCAGATCCACAACAGGCTTTTGAGGAGATCTCAAACAGGGTGTCTTGATTTTAAGCCTGTGTAAGTTTTCCTGATTTATAAAAGCCCTCTGAACCTAACACATCTCCCCCTCAGGCCAATAAAAACTGCCCAGATCTAGGTACTTTGTGAAATCAGGCCACTTTTACTTGGAAGATGCCTTCTAAAAGGTTCATCTACTGTGCCTTGAACCGCGTGCCAGGCAGCATCCCTTGGAAACAAATGCAGCTCTAGTGTTGCAGCTCCTAACCCGTGCCCTGGCCTCTACTGCCTCAGGACTAAAGTTTACAGTGCAGGAGTGAAGAAAAGTTAGGGGAGACTACACAGACCAACAACGTTTCAGCAAAGTCATTTTCCTGGGTTGCAAGGCAATGTATACTCCAGTTTCCATAGTGATAGAGGGGAAAAAAAAAAAGAAAAACCCCACCCAAAAACTAATAAACCAAATTCCTTCCTTTTCCGCTGCCAAGCTTTGGATTGACAGGTCTTTAAAAGCACTCAATGTTCATTCTAAAGATGGAAAAGACAAAGTATTTCACTTGCTGTACACTTGTTAGATGCATTTTCTGGCTCCGCTTGAAAACATTTCACAGTTCACACAGAATTTGGCAAGAGACCTTTCAGCTTTCTTTTCCCACAGACTGATTTTATAGCAATTAAAAGATGTAAATAAATTGCATACATCATTTTCTCTGTCACTCGCACCCAGACACACCTTTACACACATGTACAAATAGTTATTGATAGTGCCCACATAAAGAACTGCAAAGATGAATGATAAATGTAATTTATTATGCATCTTTCACCATGTCACCTGCACTCTCTCCATTAATCCATCTCGGATGGATTATTTCTAGCATTCCTAACCTCTGAGCAGTTTCCAACAGCTGCTTTAATAGTTTTTTTTTCTTCTCTTAAGCTATTGCCAAAAAGGGTTTCTTTTCTTTCCTCTGACATTAGTATTTTCACCCCTAAACTAAATACTGCTTAATATTAATTTAGTTCAATGTGTTCCTGTCCCAGGAAAAGTATCATCTGGACACAAGTACCTATATCTACAATACCATCAGCTTTCAAAACATGGAATTTCCACCAACAAGTAGAAGACACTGTTGACCTTAGAGAAGGCTCACCAATCCAGTGCACTCAAGTTATTGGACTGGATTAAAATACAATAGTTTACTTACTTTTGAGGATTATTTCCTTTGTCTTCTGTTTTTCAAGCCTTTACAGTTCTTTGGAGTAATTTTCAAGTTTTTTGTCCACAAAAATTATTCAGAGAAACTTCGCATTTTGTTACAGGAAAAGAAAAAGACTCTCCTGAAATTGCTCAGAGCAAGGTCTTCTCAGAAACATCAAATATTAGAAGTCTTTTAGAGAGCTGGCAAATCTACGGTAAACATTTGAATGTGAGCCCTGTGGTCTAACAGTCCCTGGATCTGTAAAAAGTGACAGTTAAAGCTGTTTATGGTACATTCAGAGATTCTAGAAACTATGACTCTAGAGCTCTCTCCTGTTCTCTTTTACAGCCCTGGGCAGCTGGACTCATTCCTAAGGACCCTGGATACACTGACAAAAGATACAGGGGAAAAAAACCCACCAAAACCCATTGAAGTGTTTTGAATTAGAGATACTCTGTAATGCTCAAAATACATGGTGTGCTGTCATACAAAGACACGATAGGAAAAGATCTGGTAAATAAGGTTCATTCTAAAGTGATGCCTTAAAAAAGAAAAGTTTCCTACCATTTACTCTTACCACCCAGACCTCATGCCATGGGTCCTTAAGAGGTTTTCTCAAAATGTAAAATCTGTCCTACAGGGGAGGAGAAAAACCTTTGAAAATAAAGCCTGTCACCATAAATTATCACATAAATCATATATGCTATGTAGAAATCTAGCATTTGGGTGAATTCTCTCATTGTCAGTGTAAGTCTGAATGCTTTGCATGAAATGTGTGGCTTAAGTATCCAGAATACTAAATATCTATGCATATACATATCAGCGATTATAAAGAAGTAACTCTTCCCTCTCTGACCCAAGGCAGCTGCCAAAAACCTCAAGCAGCCAGTGCTGCCTGGATGCTACAGCTTCCCTCTCTCCATTCTTCCCATTCCTGTGATGAGACTGCCTGAGGTCTGCCCATAGAGAGCCCCGGATACCTGCAGGATGAATTTTTCCCTTTACTCTCCTTAGAAGAGGCCTCTCCACTCTGCCCCAGTGCTCACTCCCAGAGCTGCAGCCTGCTCCCTGGAAGTTGTGAAATCAGACAGCTTAGGGGCATTGTACACTCCTGAAACCTGAGCGTGCTCCTAAGCATCATTACTCATCCAGGCAGCTTTTCTTTCCCCAGCCTTGGCGAACTTTCCTCCCCAAATCCTCAAGCGCTTCAAGGGCTGGAGAGCTGCCAGCCACCAGCTGCACAAGATCTTAAAGAAACAAGGGCTCATTTTCATAATTTAGGAGAACAATAAAAAAAATTCAAGGAAGCAAATTGAACAGATTCAAAATAGAAGAGGGAAGTCCTCTGTCTCATTCTCCCTCACTGCATCCTTTACCTTCATCTCTCATAGGAAGAAAGTCTTTAGGAACCAATATTAAAATACAAGCTGAAGATTTAAGAAGATTTTGTGACATCGGGAAACAACCCAGAAGGGATGGTAATCTCTGCCCGAGGCTTGATCCTTGGAAATTCCAGTGCAGCTCAGTGGGGAACACTGCAGCATCATGGAGTAAAAGGAGAGGTTTCATTTATTCAGCACCAGGCCTCTGCTCTAAAACCATCTGGAGAAAAGGGAATTTGGTTCTCCTTAGGGACAAGATGCAGCATGCTTTTTGCAAGCTGCAAAGCAAAACTATGGTGCATGGCCTGAGTTCCACACTCCTGGGAAATACAGCCCTACTCACATCAGGTAAGAAGTCGGAAAAGGGCAGAGAAGAAAAAAAGAACAAAGCAGAGAGATCATTCACTGTGGTCTTCTCAGCCTCCCGTCCTTGTCAGCACTTTGTTTAAGGAAATGCAAGAGGGTACCTGAGCTTGTCCGCAATAAAGATCACCCTCCTTTCCAGAAGCAGGGAGGCAAAGACTCTGCTCAAATGCCGCACACTGAGGGATGTGAACAAGGACTCAAAATCAACATGCTCAAGCCTGGAGTCAAGAGGCCGCCGTAGCTCGATGACCTGTTGGAGAGAAAAACACCACAGGTTGGCTCTTGCTGTCCACACACTGTGGCAAGCAAGGACCCCACAGGTATTTTCACAGCTAACAAACCTTACTGACTGTGCTGGTGAACACTGAACAGTGTTAAGCCCTCAAACACAGTTCTGCAAAAACCTCCCAACAAATCCTTCTTCCAGATGAAGATGATCCAGAGTTCACTGCAATGGGCACAGCATGAGACCAACCACAAGTTCTCCCCACTGGGCTGAGGACAGGGAGCTCTTCATAAGGAAGAAAACTAGTTTGTGTCCAGCGAGGAGTAGTTTCCAGCCTTTCTGGCATTCAAGCAGCAAAATGGCAGGAAGCCTTTTAAATTTGCACTCTTATGGTTATGTTTTGGGTTTGGTTTTTTGTTTTTTGTTTTTTGGTTTTTGTTTTTTTTTACTGGAAGAAGCTGGATCTCTAACCTACTGATTATAAATTTTCACTTACAGAAAAGAGCAGCTTGTGGGCATTTTCCTTCATTCATATCTACTAAAATGAATTCCTGTCACAGCACCTTAGTACTTCATACTCCTTTCCTTATCTTAGAGCTTATTTAAATTGTTCTTGAAAGCCTCCAACACCAGATAGTTCATAAATCCCACAAGAAAATTAGATCTGAGCTACCCTAACCAACAGCATGCCTGTAGCTGAAACATCTCAGTGGCAAATTACTTCATTTGCTGTCTTACTCTCAGTATACAACTCAGAGCAACTGGTCGCCTTCCCCTCTGTAGGAAACTTCCTGAATACTGGAAGGTTATTGTCACGTGCCCTCCTTTGTCCTTTGTTTTCTGTATTAAGCAAACAGTTTTCTCAAGCTTTGCCTGTACTTTCTAAACCACTTAGTAAGTGGAACTTCTGGAGCGTTCTCCTAGTGTTTGCATTTTTTGGAAAATTATATTCTAAATAAATTTCCACCAATGCTGAAAAGCAGAGAAAAAGCTTTTATTTATTATTCATCCCTTCATTTTCTTCCACAATTTGTCTAAATAATACCATACTGTTACTTCTGCTCACTTTAAGGCCCACTATACTGCCAGATCCTTTTCTGAAGTACTGTTGCTCACTCAGTTACTTCCATGTTATATTAGACTGCTCATTTCTTCCCAGCATTTTGCTCCTGTCCGTACTGAATTTCAGACCAAATCTTCATTTTAGCAAGGTCATTTCGAAGTTTAATCCCTTACTCTCCAAAGTGCCTGCAACCCACCCCAATGCTGTCATCTACCCATTGTGTAAATGTGGGGTTTATGCCATCAACCAGATAATTAATGAACATTAAGCATCCTAGAAACAAAACAGCCCAAACATTCTCACAGCCTGACAGCATGCCACTGGGACTCTACTCCTTGAGTGCAGATTTTTAACCAGCTATGCATCTGCTCTGCAGTAATTTCATTTAGTTTGGACTGTCTCAGTTTAGCTGAGGAGAATGTAATCATGTAGTGACATGCTGAAAGCCCTCAGACATAACCTTCAGCAGCATGCTCACTTTCCTCTCTCTCATGTTCTATTTGGCTTCCTCAAACCTCTCAGAGTCCTTCAACAGCTCTGCATTCTTAAAACTCTCCCACTGTCCTCACACCACACTGTGGGAGATGCAACATGTACCCTCACCTCCATGCTGTAAATATGCCATTCTGAAAGGCTACAACATTTCCCTTGAGTGATTTCAGGTATTTTTTGACCAGAACCCTGTGCCCTGTCCCACACCAACAGCACTTGTGTATTAAGGATGGTGGAGCACATGCTATGAATCCTGTCTTCAGGAAGTTAAGTGCGGGGGGACCTCGAGCAGATCCAAGGCCATGTGCTATGCAGCATGAGGTCCACCAGTCTGTGCCACTTGGCCTCAAGGCCAATGCCCCAATTAATTTTACCATATTAGCCTAGTTAATGTGTCCTCACCTTCACCTTTACCATATGATTTCCTTTTTGATGGTCACTGGAAAAGTCTCCACGGCATTCCCTCTAGGTCCCTCATTTTACTCCTTAGCTTTCCCCACCCTACTGCTACCAAAAAATGTCCTTGAAGGTCCCCAGTGCTATGTCACAGTCCCAACTTCCAGTCACCACTTTTGCACCATTTGCTGGCTTAAGTCTTCCTCTCTCTGGAGTGGTGTCTTTACCTCGGTTCCTGAGCCTGGCAAAAAGTTCTTGACTGTAATTGTCCGGCCCAAAGCTGGGAAAGGTGCCTCCATGACACTCCTCATGAGAGGCTGCACCAAGGCTGGGGAAATGCCCCGTCTCTTCTCGACCTCATCCAAGATCTGAAATGAAGGCATGAAGACACAAAAACATGTAAATCAAGAGGAGGGAAGTGCACCAGCATCTATGGTCTCTCCTTAACTGACATGGAGCCTTGAATCATAAGGAAGAAGGTAGAAGGTGCTGCTGAATACTCTTTATTTCCTTCAGCAAGAGAAACACAGCTCCAGTGAGGTCACTGGAAAGCTTACAATTTGCAAACTCCCCACCACCCTTGGAGTCAGGACTCCACTTTTTAATCTTTCAGTGCATGTGTTCTAGTAGTTCTGCTGAAGGAAAAAGGCAACAGCTGACAATCTAGTTTTCCTCTTAACTGTGTTTTTGCTAGGTTCTGGAATTAACATGTGGTTGCCTTGCCAACACTATTTCAAGCCCTTTCTTCAGCTATCAGCTTCCCTGATCCCCATTCCTCTGGGGCTGACCTCACTTTCAGGTCCCTCTTGGCCTACAGCACAAAGTCTCTATCCCCCCCCCTCTCACCTTAGAGAAGAGATTGAAGCATCCAAGGCGACTCACGATGCAGTAAACTTCTGGGAGGCGCTTCCCTTTCCCACTGGGCTTTCAAGACAAACACAAATACACACACAAAAATCACCAAGAAAATGTCAGTTATAACCAGTGCAAAGATAAGAGTGACAGGTCTCTTAGTTCTGAAGCTTGCTGGCTGGTTCAGAAACCGGCAGACATTTGACAGCATGCTGCTGATGACAATACCTTAAGTCTGGCTCAAACCCTGGTACGCTAGAAACAGTGGGGAAAAATGGGTATAGTATGATACCAATCTTCTTAAGTCAAATGACTTAGGGAGGGCAGACTGTTCTACAGAGAAAACTCTGAACCTACAGGACCAGCACAGGTTTAGACAACTGTTTAGTAGCTATCTAAACCTAAGGGAGACAAAGCCTATCTTGAGCTTAGTGATGAAAAAACAGTCCATGATCAAAATGTTAAGGACTGGTATAAGAAAAATGTAAAAGAGCTGTGCCTGGAGTGGAGGATGGTATTCAGAGAGGCACTTTGGCACTGAGCAGAGCAGAAAAGAGCAAAGCTGCCCTGTTGCCGCTCTTTCTTTCCACACTGAAAGAGAAGAGCAGCAGCTTTCCACTTTCCAGAGCAGGTGCCAGTAACACCAACTCCACAGTAGGCTGCATCTCTAGGGAAAGAATGAAATAAGGAAAATTACCAGCAGCCTCCTACAGTATCCAAATCGCCTGCTTCCATCTTCTCCTGTCAGGACAAATGAGAACGTCTCACTGCAGAAAAAGAAAGCAGAATGACCAAGATACCAGTCACCCACATTAAAAGTCTCTGACATACAAACCCAATAAACCCACAATATTTTCACATTTACAATACACCTCTCTCAGGGGTCTGCCCCATTTTCTACCATAACAGCTCTCATATTTTATTAGCTTGATATATAAATCTGTTTCTCATGAATCAGGATACAAAGTACAGTACTTACCTGGCAAACTGATGGATAGGGGCCCAGTCTTTTGCATCAGGGAAGCAAAACTGGGGAATAGCTTTCAACTGATCTTCTGCCTCACGCATGAATTTGAACGAGCGCTCAAGCTAGCAGAATAGAGAGAAGGAATGTTTCCAATTAGTCATGTGGGGATGGAATGACTTCAAATATTTTTCCTGTGACAAATGAAGAAGTGATGACAGAGCCTAAGCTTCTGCCTGTAAGGTATTAAAATTTCTGTGATTCTGGCTCACCTAATCTTTTGATATCTTAAAGTAACTCTGTGCCCCCAATTCCACCGAGTTCTGCATCTGCAGCACCTGTCCCTGCTACATCATGCCTCTAATCTGGGACATATCTTCCAGCAAGTGGTGAGAGAACTGAAGTCTGAGGGGACTTCTGGTTATGTTCCATTTACAAACACACCATCACACCAGCTCTGTTTCTCCCATTCCTCATTCCCTGTTGTGAGCTAGCCTATTGGTGAAAGCTGTGTCCTCCCTTTGCAAACACGTGTCTTCTCCTGAGTGTCATTTTTCTTTAAAGGGAAAAGGGGAAGAAAGGGAATAGCTACATAAAAGTCATAACCAAAGGCAGCAAAAGATCTAAATCAGCTGCTTTCAACAGTGAGGAACACCACGACAATTCTTGGGGGGTGACTGCAGCTCCTCTATCTTCAGTTTCACTGAACACTGAGACAGCAGAGGGGTTACTGATATAATGTGTGGTCAACAGAGAAGCTGTGGCTTCTCCAGCTGTGCAAGTGCACCACACAACATGAGACATGTCAGCCAGACCTTCCAAAAATCACCGCACCTTCAATGGGAACTGCTGCGTAACCTCAGGAACATAGGCAGCCCCAGCCTGCTTCTTGTGCAGTGACACCACAACGAAGTACTCAAACAGCTGCCTCTCTTGATATTCAATCAAGTCCCGTTCCAAGGTTTGGTACCGCAGAGTTTGCTTCAGGCGAGATTTCACATGCACCAGGCGCTGGCTGTGAGCTATGAAAAAAAAATTAGAGATTGTGGCTTTGTCTAGCTCTTTGCACAGAGCAAACAGTGCTTTGCAAAGACTTATGGATAAACTTGAAACCGCCTCACCGCATTTACTTTGTCGGTGGCTAAGTAAGAGGTGGGAACCATTTGGAAGCTGCATTCTAGATATCGAGAGAGACAGGATGTAATCTTGTGAGTGCCATAATTTTGAAGAGCTTAGGTAGCACAAGGATTTAATGGATAGCTTTTACAGCTGAAGACAACTCAAACTAAGATCAATATGGGACATGGTGTAGCAGACGATGTCTGGATATTCATCCTAGCATTCATTTATGCATCTTTCAAAGCTAGCATAGTTAGACAACTGATCACCTTTGTTCAGGAGGCTGTGGGTAGCGATCCCCATGGTTTTACAAGACTAGCACTTGGGTCAGACTAGGGTTCCACTGGCTGCGTAACACTGGGGACTCCCAGCTTCAGTAACGCAGGCTGGGCTGTAGGCCAACAACAAAAAAAAAGTGAAGAGAGGTGCAAATGAAAAAGGCTGGCTCATGCCAGTCCTTCCTGTGCCTAAAACTAATTGCTTAGGACCATGTTTCTACAAGTTCACCCAAGACAATGGGAAAACAAGAAAAACTGCCAAACAAGCTGTAACTGCAACACACATGAGCTGTGGGACAATAAACATTCCAGCATGGAAAGTAATGAAAAGCTGCCTGCTGAGAAGAGACCAGATGAGATTCCCTAAGACTACCCCCCCTGCTTTGTTTTACAGTCGCATCCCAAATTAAATCTCCATGACGTCTCCCTTACCCCTACTACAAAAGAAAGAAAGAATTAACTACAAGCAGAGACTACAGCACATTCTCACAACTGTGCTTTTTGCAAACGCGGGTGGCAATGCAACGTTTTGACAGAAACAACAACCACATGGATACTGCAGGAACTCCAAATACATAAGAAGTCTGCCTGGGAGACAGGGCCTTCTGAGAGATGGTATATACTTTAGGACAGATGCTTGACTTTTTGTCTGGTAAAGTTGTGCCACTCATGGACTATTTCAGACAATATAATTTAAAGCAATCTTGGGGTGTCTCTTAAATCAGGGAGTGTAACAATCCCTGGACAGTTAAAGACCTAGGAAGATGGCCTAGACTCTCTTCTCTCATCACCTACTATGCTATTTGCTCTAGGGCTGTAATTCTTCAAAAGTTTTCGGAAGTGGTTTCTGTTTTACCAGGGACTTCAAAAGGAGCAGTGTCACAGCAATGCTGAGTGCTTCTGAAGCACTCACTCAAGCTCTGCATTGTTTATATTCTGTGCAACCTACTAAAGATACCAGAACTTTACTGCTGTCATCATGGCAGAGCGTGTGTTCAAACATTTTTCCTTCCCAAGGGTTAACACTTATGGCTCCGACATGCAGCGTGATGATTGCTGTCTGATGATTTACTGTGTCTCAGATGACATACAGTGACTTGCTAAGCAGAAGTGTGTTTGCCTGTTAGGTAAAAATTCGAAAGTCCTAGACAAAAGAAACTTGATAAATCATCTCACTTTCCCATTTAAAAATAGGAAAATTGACAGTTCAACAAGGCATAAAGCAAAATACAGGTATAGCTAGAGCAAACAGCAAGTGCCGGAGCTACTGTTCACAGTTATGTAGACTTGCACAGTGACTCAGATCCAGGTATGGATCTGGATGTTGTTCAGACTCCAGTGCTGTTGGATTTGAGGTGACTTCACATGATCTCCATCATCCCCCCTCTACAGGAAGTTTCTTGCTGCAATTATACAGACATTACATAGAAACCCATGCTAATGCACATGATTCACTATGGCAACCAGTTACAGACAAGAGTTTGAGTCTTCCTAGCCACATCTACACAGTTCTTCTCAGCTACATCTAAACATGGACTATATTTCACAACATCGTGTTTCAAGACAGTTGTGAATGTAACTTCTGCGCAATCGGGGCACAAGCTTTCTCTCCCTGTCTTCAGGATAGCCTGAGAACCTGTCAAAGGTAGGCGGTGGGAGCAATTTTCATCTTGATCTTGCCAACACAGCAGTACAGATAAAAGATTTCCCAATGCAGAGGAGAGCAAGAGCATACAGTAGTTCTTGTGTGGGAAGCTGTGTTCACAAGAGGGAATTCAGTCTGAAGTTTCTGTCATAAAAGCCTGAAAGAGGGTAAGGATGAACACTTGTAAACACAACACACCATGGCTGACACAGAGTGGGAACTGCTGCTTATGCCTGGGGGTGTTCAGCCTGGAGAAGAGAAGGCTCCAGGGAGATCTTATAGTGGCCTTCCAGTAGTTAAAGGGGACCTATAGGAAAGATGGGAAGAGACTCTTTATCAGGGAGTGTAGGGATAGGATGAGGGGTAATGATGTTAAACTGAAAGAAGGTAGATTTAGATTAGATATAACAAAGAAATTCTTCCCTGTGGGGTGGTGAGGCCCTGGCACAGGTTGCCCAGAGAAGCTGTGGCTGCCCCCTCCCTGGAAGGGTTCAAGGCCAGGTTGGACGGGGCTTTGGGCAAGCTGGGCTAGTGGAAGGTGTCCCTGCAGGGTTGGAACTAGATGATCTTTAAGGTCCCTTCCAACCCAAACCATTCTATGATTCTATGACTTACATCTTGGGAACTGACCTGCTACCCAGATCAAGTGTGTATGTGAGTCAGGAAACTTGGGAATCTAAGGGAGTTTCCATCTTGCATTATAACCCTGTCAGGACTTTGAATTTGCCATATAAATTCCCAAAAGATTGTAATGCCACCAGCATGTCACAGGGCTAATTACCAACACAAGAAGATTTTAGAATAGTATTATGGAGACCAGTATACCATACAGCTCTACGGGAGTGAAGCAAGCAATGCAGTGCTTTATCCCAACTCAGCCAATGCAGAAGAATTTAACCAGCAATAAATCATATAGTGCAATTCTGTTTTCCTAGCTAGCCAGTCTGGCTGGTGGTTTTTCCCCTTTAGTATATGTGTAGTGGGGTTTCTGAACACTCTGCCCCATGCAGTTTTGCTGCTGTCAGCCTGGTCACACACTTGTGACTGTGTACTTATAAAAACCTCACTGTATTTCCATAGTGTCCAAAGACATCTCCTAGGAAAGTCAGTGCAAAAAGCTTTGATGGCAATTGGAACAGATGTTTGGTTTGGACTCCTACAGTCCTCCATCCATGGATTTTTTTCTGCAGTATTGAGATGTTTGTTTTCTCACTGCACTCAAAGTGGAAATAAGCTCCTCTCCAGAACATAGAGAGGAGAGATCTTGACCCAGGATCTCAGAGCGAAGTTTATCAGGAGCCATTTGCTCTCTTCACACATTTGCCTTACCTTTCAGTTTCTCTTCAGTATCACTGTCTGATTCACTGTTTTCATCTGTAACTAGGAAAAAAAGAAAGGGGAAGATGAATTAAGTAAGGCCTATTTATAACTGTGCATTTCTTAGCACTGGCATGAGAAAGCCAGGCCTTGCAACTTCAAGGGGAAAACAGCATAGATCCAAAGGGCCTTGTTCTTTTCAAGGGTGCATACCCACAGACATTTGGCTTACCAACCTCAGTATCTTCCCATACATTCAGGGAATAATAAAAAAAAACACAACCACAATTAATTTTGCACACCCAGAAGAGTTGCATAAAGAATAAAACACCAGAGCAGTATATTATCCAAGGTAAAATACTGATTAATATGCAGTAGTTTGCAGGACAAGGGATAAAAACAAGCAAACAAACAAAAGAACAATTGTCAGTATGAATCAGAGTCAAGGTCTATATGGTCCAATAGCCTGTTTCTGTCAATGATGCCTTAGATGCTTCAGAGAGGGGTATAAAAAAATGATGTAGAGACAAGTCTGGGATGCTTCCCCTGAACATTCATATAAAAATATACCTGTGGGTGCATATCCTGTATAAACTGTGGGAAACAAATAGAGCTAGCGGTCACCTTTTGTTGGAATTTAGGATCTTTTGGAAAAAAAAATACCGTGTTGGAAGGAAGTAATTTTAAGTTTTACAGAGATTAGATGTTTAAAAGTAATTTCTCTAAAGTATCTCAACACTTCTGGCAAGTTGTTAATTAACAGTGAAAGGCTGAAAGTCTCAATCTTGCTATGATGGAGATAGTCTTACAGTCAAGTCTAGAAACCCTGATTCCCAACTGAGGCTATTTGTTTACTGGAATGCTGAAGGAACCAGCACTGTTTCAAAATCTACTATCTTCCACTGGACAGTTCACTAAAGTGACACATTCCTGCAAAATATTTTGATCTCAACAAATCAGACTTTTTGGACAGAACATTCCTCTCCACAGCTTCCAGCCTGTTCCAGAAATAAACATCAAAAAGGGGGGACATTTTTGGTGTGACCTATAAGGTTATCATACGAAGCCATGGAATGAAAATGAAGCAAAAAACCTAAAATTCTGTTTTAATGAAAGTCTTTTGGGCAGAGGATCAGACTTTATCTTCCCAAAAGAAAGAGTGGAAGTCCCAACTCAGTCTCACTCTGGACTGGAAGAAATGCTAGAAAACGCCACATAAATGAATAAGGCAGCCTAAACTCTAAGACAAGTTCTCAAAAAGTCTTAGACATATGAAGATTCAAAGTTCCTTTACCTTTCCCTGAATTGCTCTCTGTAGACTGTGATAGCCTCTTGACACGTTTCTTTCCCCTTCGTGCCTCATAAATGGCATTGATTTTCAACACAAGCTGTTCAGCAAACACATAAACAAACAAGCAAACAAGGTTATTTCCCTCCTTAGGCAAGAAAGAAAGTTGCAATTTGATGCAAAGTGCTCCATTTCCCAACCCTGGCCATACTGAAACTCTTCACTTGATGGCCCAGAACTGACAACTACCAGCATCTGCCTGGCTCTGGTACAGAAGCAGTACAGTCATGCTAACGAGCCCTGATGACAGGCTACACCTTAAGGCCTTAATGCACTTCCACACTCTGTGGCCACTGGAGCTTGTCGGAGCCCATCTGGGCCTCTCCATACCATGGCCCAGGGTCCAGAGAGCACCAGAGAGTCCCCTGGGAACCTGCCCTGGTCTGTACGTTTGAAAGCAGAAAGCTGGCTGGAGGACGACAGCAAACTTTTGTGTCTTCATGCCTTTAATATCTGTTGTGATGAGTGCTGGAAAAACCTTCATATCAAGCATGGGGGAAACATATACAAGGAATGCTGAAGAAATTCAGATGGGTGGGAGCCAATGATGCTGAAGTACTTTAACCTAGTGGCTTGCTTTGCAAGTCCTTTAATCCCCAGCCTCCCACCTGATGAGGACAGAGGACATTTCAGTGTTGGGGACAGATAGGTTTGGTGGCTCATTCAGTGCCTCTGGTCTCCCTATCTGACCCTGAAGGGGAACAGAGGTGCAGAAGGACCATGATAGGCTTCCCCAAGCTTTGTTGAGCAGAGCTGCCTCCTTGTCAAAGTCCCAGGCAGGAGCAGCAGGACATGGGCACAGCATCCAGATTATGCCAGGAAGTCTGGGATCCCTGCACACATGTCCTCAGAGGTTAACGTAAGACTGGCCCACCACACACTTGGTCAGGGAAGTCTGATCCAAATATACTAAAGTGAGAGGCAGGATGCTCTCATGTGAAAGTACAGCCTCCACCCAGCCGCCCAGCTCAAGTCTCAGGTTGATCTTCCCACTGACACAGCAGATCTTACTTCTGAGCTTGCTCTGCAAGACTGCTCAGTGTCACTGCCTGGTAAATATATACTTGCAATCTTTCCTTCAGCTGACATAAAAGTATGTGTGAACATACTGATAGAGTTCAAGCACATGTACAGATGTGTAGGCACACTAGGAAAGAAAACCTTAAGACATTTGTAGTCTTTGGCTCATTCCTGAAGAGCTGAGGTATACAGAGAGGGCATTCAAAAATCAGACATGCAAACATGAACACAGATCTGGCAACCAGGAAACAAGATACACAAACACATCCCTTTTTCCCCAAATGAAAACTGTGGGTTCAGAAAAAAATCACCACAGGCAGATCCTGGTAGCCTCTGCTTGTCCTGCAAAGACTGGAATAAGCAACTGTGTTTTTATAACTGTGTATTTGAAACTTTCAATAGATAGACTCCTGCCAAACCTCATTTGGACTGAATACACTTCCTGCTAGATCTGAAAGAAAATAAAATTGAAATGGAGTCATGCTGTATCCAAATATGAAGCAGGAAATGTTGCTCCAGAAAACACTCCTGACTACAGACGACTCCTTTTGTCACTCAAATGTCAGTATTTTCATTGTTCACCTAAAATCACACCCTACCTTAAATTAGAATCAGCCAAGGCATGAAGAATCAGACTGAAAAACAACAGATTGCCAAGAGGGAACAACAACACAACACACAGACAACATCTGTCTGTCTTATCCATCAAGCAAGGATGGAAATATGATGCGGTACATTTTTTTCAAAAATATTAATTGCTTTTTCCCCTCTGACAAGCTTCAACTTTTATGTAAAAACTAAAATGCCTTTTTTTTTAATTATTATTTTATCTCTCCTGACAATCATGACATCTCAGATGGAAACATAGTTTCTTCAAAACTTGCAGAGATGTTTGTGAGCCTTCTTCAGGCACAAAGGGGGTTAAACACAAGTCAAGTCAACTGCCAGGACAACAGCTATATTGCAGGGATGCTACACTGGAAACTAAAGAAAACATTGTCTCATACTCACATTCCTGCCTAGAAGAAGCCAAGCAAAAGAGAAAAATCTCTAGACTTACCTTGGGAATCTTCCTTCTCCTCTTGCCATTCTGTGGGTCTCCCAAGGAGAAGAAGGTGTCATCTGGACTGCTGGGGGTCGAGGGAGGGCTGATTTTGGATGGTGACCCAGTCCCATCACGGCTCAGTTTCCGTATGTCTGGCAGTTTGAAACTCCGCCGCTCTGAGTTTTGTCGGAAAAACATGGGCTTGGAAAGCAACTGGAAATGGAGGAGATGAAATGAACGAACACAGTATCTCACATACCTTTGCTTCATTGCTAACACTGTCATGGCGGTACATCAGGTAAAAAACTCAGCTAGCAAAACAGACTTGAGAATGCTCATGGATTTCTGCATGCGCAAAGAACTCACTCAGCCACCGGGCTACACCAGGGCTATCTCGACCAGCAATTTAACCATCCCATATTAATTCCAGACCAAAATGCAATCTCAGGGTTTGGCCAAGAAGCCTTCCTCCAGTGTGAAAAAAATCTCCCAGGACTTGTGTAATCCAGAAGCTGAGACTGTAAACAAGACAAGACTAACCAACCAGCCAACCACAAGCATTTGGGATAAGGAGCAGCTGGCCAGGAGGAGGAACAGAGAAGCAGTGAGACCAGACAAAAAGTACTGTCAGTATGGCTGTCTTTGACAGAAGCCAGAATTAAATATTTCAGAGTAGGGTACAAGAAATGCCATGATAGACAGTTATGGAGACTGGCTTCCTCCTAAGCTCATCAGAAGTTCAGTGGGAGCACAATAGTAGTTGTGCTGAGTAAAGTTCTTAAAGTTTCTGACCAAAAACAGCATCAGAGAAGCACAAAGCTCAGCTCCAGATAAAGAAGGGCAAACCACTTCTCACCAGAAAGATGCTCAATGAGAACTCTTATTGTCTTTTCCTCCAGAACTTCCCAGCAGTTATGACACGGTTAAGTTGCACCTTCTGTGGTGGGCACTGTATCCACACTGCCAGAGGATGTATCTACCTGGCACTAAGTGGTTTAGGGAAGAGGCATCCAAGCTAATTCTGAACAAGTCACAACAGCACTGTAGCTGAGGCAGCATAATGGTCTTCCTCCATCAACAGACTCAGCAGAGTATTAGTCAGACCAATTCATTCGTTCAGGTTAGCTCAGGTGTCTCTGGATGGTTTGTCAGAAAACGCTCCACTCACAAAAAAGCTTACCACCCACAGAGAAGTCAGGTGTTAAAATAAGGCTGGGAAGAGCCTTTGCACTGAAGAATCTCATCCTGCAGTAGTGATATAATCTACTACTGAAAGTCTGTCCAGATCCATTCCCCATCAGCCTCTAGCCTGGGCAGGCTCTCCAGCGTGATTCACACTCCAGTTGAAAACCCATTGTTGCCAAGAGAGCTACAGAACTTTTCTGACTGACGCACATCACAGCTTTTAGATGTCAAAGCACTGTAGTGTAACATAATTATTCCCATTCAGCTCTTTACTAACTGTCTCCTGCTGGCAACAATATCTATGGTGAAAGACATTTCTGTGTAACACTGCAGCCCCCTTTTGATAGCACAGGTGGAAAATCGGGGTGCACAGCTGAATGAAAAGCTTTCTGAGGGAAATCAACTTTATCCCAATACTCATATATAGTCTCTTGCTGCTCCAGACCTAACTAGCAAAGAAGAGAATGGATCAAGAACCACAGAACAATTTTCACTCTTAAGTGTTGAATTATCCAAAGAAACCTCAGTTGCTGAGTAAGCTGGTTGGAAAAGAGCAACACTTCAAGAAACGCCACACGTCAAACTTTTGAAAATGTTAGGTAACAGCTACAACTTGGAGAGCATGGGGAAACTCTTTGGTCAGGAAAACTGTGTTTAGATCCCTGCTATCTGCTCTGAACCCATTTGTGGCCAAGATGAATTCTGCTGTCACACTGCCCCTGCTGTTCCAGGCTTGGACTATCTAAACAGACAAGAATCAACCAAAACAGCTCAGCTGGCCATGGTAAGTCCTGAGCAAGAGGTGCTGATCCATGTTTTACTACTTCTTTTAGTTTCACTGCCATGGAGGAAGATGGCACCAGGCTGTGAGCTGTGTTGCTGGTGGGGACACCTCTTCTGTATTGGCCCCCTAACCAGGGGACTGGCATTGCATTACTTCCCAGCAACCAGTGTCAACAGAGAGCAAAAGAGGCATCCTAGGGGAGGGGGCTGCAGAGGCATCTTGGCAACAGCATGGGCAGGCTGTGCACTGCCCACTGACACTGAACCAAGATGACTGCAGGGCTTGATTACACAAGCACTTAAACACCCTCTTTGACGGCAAAAAGAGTTTTCTTGCACTATATTAACAAAAAGTCTTCCCCCCAGGGGAAGGTAGACAGTGGAAGACAACAAACTATTTATATAAAGGAATGGTGTTTTTCAGTTTGCAAAAAGGCAATAAACATCCTCTTATCACACTGTACTCTGACCAGTGGTAAAAGACAAAAAGGAAGAAACTCTGATGTGATGAAAGTCAAATGGGCAAAACTCTACTTTTTCCACACAGATCCTGGATTTCACCCAAAACTTTCTGGAGCAGGACAGATGGCCACTTGAATCAAAGTACCTTAGTAGGAGTCCCGGGTACAGAAGAGGTGGGGGATGCTGGGAAGGTCAGGACACATTTCTTCCCCAAACAGCGGCTGTTGGTCTCAATGTCTTCATAAGGGTTTTCCTTCAATGGTGGATCTGCAGCAAAAAGCCACAAGCAAGACTGTAAGCACAGAAAATTATTGAGGTTTGCCATAAAAATCTTTTGGGGATCTGCTGGCCTTCTCCCACCTCCCACATCAGACATAAAGACCTGTTCTCAAGCATTCCTGCAATTGCTTCATTCTCTCCATAGCCTCAGCAGTCCAGCTGCTTGCTGGACAGTGTCCAAACCCTGACACTGACATATGCAGCCATAGGAACATATCACAGATACTACAGATGGAAAAGACCCAGCAAGTCCTCAAGGTCATTTCCCTGCCTTCCGGGAAGCTGTGAGGTTCTCATGCACATCAGTCCATAATTGTATTTCCTTCTTTCCAGTCCTCTGTGTAAAATTGTCCAAATGAAATTGAGAGCTGAAGGCTAGCATAAAGGTCCTCTCTCCTCTGTTTAAACCCCATGTTTAGGGGGACCTCTGCTCATTACTGAATCAGGGCTGAAGCGATGCACTGCTCTTGGGCTGACTCTGCAGAAAGATGCAATCCACATGGATGACTGTCTAGGTTTTCAAACATACCTACCAATCACAGATGCCTCAATCTCACACGCCCCACTTTAGAAAGAGTGAAGGATTCACCTCACCTAACCCAGGCCATCCAAAGTCAGGATGTTTGTCTCCTTGGAGGGGGGTGGATGGGCAGGGATGGACACCTCTGAAGGAACATTCAGATCATTCTTACCTAAGATCCCCTCAAAAACTCAAGGCTTGAAAGATCACACAGAGGTGTCCCTTTCTTTCCATTGATTCTTGAGATGAGGCACACAACTAATCCGAGTTTTAAACACCCAAGATTGCATATAATGAACTTCCTACATCCCACTTTTCAGCAGTGCTGGGAAATGCAAACATAGGTGTGTTCAAAAAGAACACAACTCTGAAAAAGCAGGTTGTGACATCCTCATCCAACCATCTAAGAAACCAATAACTAGCCCAAGTGTCTGCATGGGCAGGCAATTTGTTACAAGATTTCTCTCTTCATTGCCATCGTTTCATGCCATCCCACAGTTGGGACTTGAAAAAACAACCTTTCTCTTATAGTCATGTAATGCTTGGCTGAGAGCAAAGACTGGAGGTCAGTGATGTTGCAATCCTCTGGAACAAGGACTGGTAATGGCTGTAGGATCTGTCTAACTGCTGTGCTCCCACCTGCCTGCCCTGCTGGGGCAGGAGTGCAGCTGAAGTCTTCAGGCAAGGACAGAAACCCAAGTCTTTTCCAACACTGTCTTCTACAGTGGCTTGGTGATAACCAGTACTACAGTGGTGGATCTGAATTCATTGAGGGAAAGATAAGCATGTGTGACACTGGCAAAGTAAGTCTGCAAGAACATTTTGTCAGCAAATGTGCTCCTGTCCCTGAAAGTGGCTCCACTGTCTAATTCCAATGGCACTTTTCAGTAGTGAAAATATACTTCAGCTGTCACATAACTGGGTAGGTTGGAGAAAAAAGAACACACTTGGGCTTTGTTGCCTACCCCATCCTCAGTGGGGTATGTCCATTGGCATGTCCAATTAGCCTCAGTCTGAAGAAACAACACCATTTCCCTCTTTTTGACAAATAAACCTTGTCATCTCTATGCCCAGTACAATTTCCAATATTTCAGATAAGCAACAGCGAACAGGTAAAAAGATAGCACATGAAGGGAATCTGTGTGACTTGAAGGCTTGGTTCCCCCTCCATTGGTGTGGTTTTCACATATTGTTTGTTTTGTGGACTATACCCGCCTGTGGTCTTGTGAAAAACAAAACTGCAGCTTTTTTTGAGTTATCCTCATCCACCCCTTTTCCCAAGCTTCCATGGTAACACCAACAGGACTGCAGGAACCAATTAAAGATCACTGACTCCAGGCAAAGCCTAAACATGCAGCAAGAAAAAAAACTAAACACGACCCATTAGCTGACAATTACCCATAACATTGTTTTCTTCTAATCTTTGCAACTAAGAGCTGGAGGGGAGAGGAATTTCATCCTGGTATTTGAGTTCCCTGCAAGCTGGGGACACAGGGGTGTGCTTGTGTTTGAATGGATGGATTTGCCTATATAGCTACTCTGTAATGCTATCCTTGTTATTCCAGCTGATGAGGTGACCCTTACACAGTGGTTTCTGAGACCTCCCACCATGCCCCAACACAAAAAAATCCCAGCAGATGCTCAGACACTCCCTGTTCATCTGGCCCCCCAAGGAAACACAAGAAAAAAACAAACACAAGGTCCCCGGTTCCACAAATGAGGCTGTCAGCTTCAAAAATGTCAAAAAGGACAGATTGGCATCACCTTGTCTGCCATCAGTCCCACAGGAACAGGATTCCTTTGAGAAATCCTTCTACCCAAGTATGATCAGGTTTTACTCATATCAAAATAATAATGCCTGGCTTGCTCCTGAGAAAGCACAGCTCCTTCCATGCCAAACAACACAGACCACCTTTGTAGGAATACAGCTGCATGGCAAGAGATGATGCAGCTATTCTCTTCCTATTCTGCTCAACTCAGCCAAGACCTTTACGCAAGCACCAGCCTAGAGCTACTAAAACCTATTAAGGCTTTTTCAGGAGGGATGATTCTATTCTATGTTCCATAAAAGGCCATCTAACTCACAATATTAAAAAACACTACATAAATTGAGAGTGTTACAGGAAATAATCTTTAAAGTGACATTGATCTGCCATCAAAGTTAGAGAATGAAATAAAACTCAATTTCAAAGATTGTGGGACCTAGTTTCTTAATTTCAGTAGTACCTGGAGCCATATACAATCCTATTTCTGAACCATGGAAACTGACTTCAAGGTTATGTTTTCAGACTGTTCACATTACCTCAGCGGTGACAACCTCACCAAAATGGACAGACCAGAGCTGTGAGAAGTAGTCCACAGGACAAAAAGGGAGACAGAGGAGAGGTGCCAGCAAAAAATAAAAGCTGTTCCCACCTGCCTCAGGTTCATCTTTGAAGCTGATGAGTTTTGAAATATTCTGTCCTTTTTTCTTATTACTTGCCAATAATCTGTGTAAAATGTGTCTTGGTTTGTATTTGGATAATAAACACACTTTATTCAGCAAGTCCAGTGAGTGTGTGTTGACCCTGAGTCTTCTCAGTTACTCAGCATTAGCAGTCAAATCCCTTCCCTGTACAAAGCTCCTACCCAGTATGTCCTGTCCAAAGCTCCTACCCAGGATGTCTTCATAGACGTTCTCTTCAGATAAAGTGCGTGTGAGGGCCAGCTTGGTCTGCGCGTACCAATCCACCCTGCCGTTCTCAGATGATGACTGCAGCAAGTCTTCAAACTCATATGACTTCCTGCACCATTGATAGGAGGGGAGAAGGAGCAAAAAGGAGAGTTAACCAGCATTTATAACCAAATCACAGTTAATTAATTTCTCCAACATGCCACACAGTTGGCAAAATGAATTAACAAGGAGAGAACATTTCACAGCCTCATCCCATATAAAGCATCAAATAGTAAAACACTGAGATCAGTTATTTTTATCAGCCACACAAATAAAGGAATTTTGGGGATGCCATAGATAATCTCGGTTGTCATGGTAATAGCACACGATGAAGATGCAAGTGTTAAGTGGCACATCCTGCAACACTGCACAGAACCTTAGGCCATAAGAGGTCCCATTTACAGCACAGATCCCACCCTCAGCAGGAATAGGGGGGCCCAAAATCAGCTCTCTTCGAGCAGTAGAGGAAAAATACATGCAGGATGGTAGAAAGGGTAAAAAACTTAATTAAGTGTCCCCCACTAACAAGGTTGGAAAGTTTTGATTTTCCTTCCTGCACTCAAGCCAGGAATTTTTAGTGATGGTTTATGCAGAAGGCATTAGAAATAGCCGTGCATTTTACACTCCCCACCCCAAAATGTGTCACAAACATGTGGGAGGGGAGAAAAGGTAAAAGAGAACCCCAGAAGAATACACACACATCAGATTCAGTTAGAGGACTAGGTTTACTATGAACAGCGAAAATGCTGCGATAGTGTCTAGAGATTATCATTCCAGACTCTGTTCCAGACCAGCTGTAGTCATTTTGTAATAAACAGATTTTCTGCTAAAAAAACAAAACAAAACCCCAAACCCCTCAATCTTGGGCTTGAAGGTTAAGCCAAGTAATACAGTGACCTTAAAGCCCAAATCTGCCATGACTTATCCCTTCACAGTTATCCTGTGAAGTTGTGCTGGCCGCTCGTATGTTCTCAGAGAGATGACTGAGTGCTGGTTATGGCCAGCAAGGCTCTCTGGGTGAGTGATAGGGAAGATCCAGTTCTCCCAGAGAGATATGGGAAGGCAGGGCTCCACCATGAAGACCAACACCTTTGGGAAACACAGCCTGAATACCTGTGGTCAGCGTTGTTCTTGTGCTTCCCGCTCCACAGCCTCCTGCTGACTGCTGATGGGGGAGGAGAGGAGGGTAGAGGAGGGGGAGGAATGGATGGAAGAGGGGGTAGGTTTCTTTTATTCCTAGCTGCTGGCACCCAGTCCTCTTCCCCCTCGTGTTTGAAAGTCCGCCGAGGCTTTGGCAGTGGGTTGATGAAGGGTTTCTTCTCTGGCACCCCTGGCTCTGTGTACACATTCTCCACTGTGCAATCCTTTGATTTCACATGAGAAGTTCTTACCTCTTCTAGAGTCCCAAAAATTGGCTCACTGATTTCAGAGTCCAAGCCAAGAAGCCTTTTGTTGAGCTCAGCCCCACATGTGCTTTCATGGCCCTCAGGAGCAGTGTGTCCTTGTGATGCCTTCTCCTGCAAGCACTGTGGGGAATAATAAGTACCAGGCAACTGTGGCTGCAGCTCTGCTGAGCCCTCTTTCAATGCCTGCTCTAGCTTCTTGACCTGACTAAGCACCGAAAGATTCTCCTTTTGTACCTCCCACTTCCCACCTTTCACCTCCTTGCATTTTCCAGGGCTGGACTCCACTTCCTCATCCTTCTGTGCTTCCCCCTTTCGCTCTGCTGCCTGCCCTGTGCCTTTCTGAGTTCCTGCTTTCCGCTCATTCTCTTTGCCTGCCCCTTTGCACTCCAGTTCCCAGTTCATAAGTCTCTTGGTCTCCACTTTCCGAGTCACCAGTGCTTCCCTTCTTGTCTTCTCAGTTACACAGGGCACTTTGTGCTCCTCTTCTTGCTCCTCCTCTCTGCGAGGAGCAGACTGTGTTTCCTTTTTCCCTTCCCATTCTGAAATCTTGTCCTTGATACTGAATGACTTGTTCCTCAAGCCAATTTTTCCAGGTGACCGTATATTCTGAGTGCCTCCTATCTGTCTCCTGATGATTTTACTGTTTTCTTTAACGTTCAGATCCACAGATGGGTCACTGATGATCATTTTGGGACTAAGCATGTTCTGCTGAAAGCAGTCTAGCCTTGGATCCAGTATCAAGTTCTCCAAGGCTCCCAGTGGGTTCTTTACCATAGAAGAAACCAGTTCAGCTTCAGGTGTTAAACCCAGGGTGACAGAGGCACCTTCAGAACAAATCTCACTCAAAAATCCACATGAAGGTCTTTCTAATTCCTTCACAGCTGCTGTATTGTTTTTATCTGCAAGCTTGATCCTACACACCAAAGACAAAAAGAAAAGAAACATTCACCACTATTGCTCACCCTTGGTTTAGCTCATCAGCTCCACAAGCCCTACTCATGAAGCTGGTAACAGCAGAGGATGCTCAAACCAAGCACTTGAGAGATGGACTTATGGGGGAGGATGCTCGGGAAAAGGTCCTTCTAGCCAGAACACAATGCTCTCCTCTTGTTACAACTAAGACACAGTTTGAAATAAAGTCCTTCTCTGTAACAGAAATAGGTGGCAGGTGAGAGAGGTATTTTTTAAACATCAGATACCAATGAGAGGTTCACCAGCATTTTTGTGTATTTGTGTTCAGAAGCACAGTAGAGTTTTCAACATGGTCAGGGCATTAAGCAGGTCCACTACAAATAAATGCAAAATGGACCATTTGCAAACAATAGCAAAATTGCTGCTGTTAAGCAAACATGTGATATAGCTGGCATTCCTCTGGTGCCTGTTCAGAGGATCTCTCTCAATACATCCAAATGTTCCCCAAATTCATATTAATGGATAAAGACTGCGCTTTTATTATCACATTCCCATGGCCTTACCATCCCAGGCCACATGTGGGCTTGGGCTTCCATCCACCCAGGCACACTTCCTTGGCCTAGAGCACGTGACATAGCATACAGACACCAGATTCAACATCCTCAGAGCAAAGGATTCAATGTCTTCACTGTCCAAACTGCACCAAAAATCCCTAATATATTTAGTCTAGGGAGTTCCAAGTGTGTGGTATCACAATATTAATATTGTGCTATTTTATCAATATAGAAAAGTTCCAGCTGAACAGTTATTCTAACACAAAACGTTTCTGAGCCAAAGCACTTAGACATGTCTTTGGGGTTTGCCAGGGCTTGGGAAAGAGCACCAGGACAACACAAGGTAGTTACGGGGATGCAAACCCGTATCATTAATCCCATTTAACCATGATCCCAACACTGAGGTTCAACTCAGGAAATTTCTCCATTAAATTAAGTGTGTCTCTTCCAGAACTTAGCACTTTTGTAAGAGCATCTATGTGGATACTCTGTGTGCTGGCAGGCCTTGAGCTTTGTCCTGGAGTTAAGCAAGGCTGGCAGCCATTGCAGACTCAGTTGTAGAGCAAATTGAGTCTGGGATGGGTTTCTGAGCAGAAATGGGCCTCAGGCCAGATACGGTTCTTCCTTAGCCTCACAGATATTTAACTCCTGGCTGTCTCTGTGACAACCATTGTGCTTTTGGTAAGAGCTGGCACTGTGACGACCATGGCCTTTCCCAAGAAGCAGGGCATTGCAGTGCCACTGGTGGTGGACTGTGCAGCAGAAACCAAGGCTGGACCCTGGGAAAAACCTGCAATGAGTGGGGACAGTAATGCTTGTCTGAGGAGTCTGTGGAGTCTCCAGTGATGAAGATTTCAAATGCAGGCAGGGCAAACATTGAGAGGGATATACTCAGCACAAACAGTCTTGCCTTGAGGCAGACCTCTTCTAGCACTGTGAGTCTAGGACATTATCAGTCTAACTGCATGCTAAAATGCAAAGCATCACAGTTCTGAGATGGCAATGAAACCACCCACGACCTACAGGGTGTCTTTTAAAGTATGAGGAGAGGGGGACAGTGCAGAGCAGATAGAATGTTTCCTTCCTTTGCTTTTCTTTCTACTGGGGAAAATAAACACAAACAAAGCACTCCAGCACTGAAATACAGAAAGCTCTCACCTCTCAACAGACTTGCAGACACCGCTTTCAGACTTGCTGCTCACATCGGCCACCTTGCTAGCTGTCATCATGTCAGCACACAGCAGGGCAGCAGGTCACCTGCAGACAGACACAAGGAAGAGGCATTGCTCTGTGCTCAGCATCCTCTCTTCCTTCTATACACATACATGTTTCTCCTTGAAATCCAGAAGAGCAGAAGCAAGACATGACAGCTCTCAGAGGACAGCCTCAGTTTCCTCTTCTGTGAAATGGAAAGAGGGGTGATAGATAGCATTACGCCTCAGAAGCCCAGGGAGAAGTTGATGGGTTTTGAGGACAAAAATTATCTTTGACTCAGCACCAACTGCTGTAACGTGACTTGAATATGGAGCGTGTTTTATGAAGGCTTTTACTGTTGTCAAAATCTCAGCAGATTCAGATGTTTTTCCTCACAGAAGGCTAAAACAAAAACAATTTTAGAACAACCTGTGTTAAGGCCACATGACCAAAGTGGTCCCTGTGAATGCAACACTGTCACAACGTCCCCAGCTTGGGACAGAAAACATTTTAGTCCAAAAAGACACTGCACTGCAGCCACTGTTTTCCTTCTCTCTGGTGGGCCATGTTAGGCTGCTACTGATCTGTTTTCAGAAGACAACGACTTGGAGGGGGTAAAACAGTCACAAAAATAAGCCTTTCTGTTTGCCTCATGATTTCTATCATTCATGGAACGACTGTCCCTCTTTTTTTGAGCACTGCTGCTACCCAGTCAATGCAACAGCCTCTGTCCTCTTTTTATTGCCCCACAATAGTCTTAGTTATTAAATAAAAAGCAGAGGAATTACACTGTTACTCTGCAGCACCATCTCCTCACTTGTCAGGGTGGTCTGCCTGCTTTGCAGCACTGCAATAACAACAGGCGTGATCACCATCTTGTAGGCAATACTTGGAAAATCTTAAGCCTCTCAAATCTGTCCACCTGGCCAGTCTGCCAGATGCTGCCCTGTCATGCCTAGCATTTGGCAACAAGACCAAGTGCCTTGGGAAATTTAGTAGGTTCTTGTCGTTAAAAAAAATACAATCCACCACACCACAAACAGTAAAGAACAAAAGGATCTCTCATTTTCACTGTTCAAGTATTTTGGGCAGAAGGAGGAAAAAAAGGGGGGAAAAAAATCATCTTGTTTGTTCACAGTTTCCTCTCCCTCCATTTATCCCACATTGGCAATGTTCCTGAGGCAAGGAGTGAACTCTGGGTCAACTCAATGTGTACACACTCAGGGCAGCTCATTGCTAACCATTTAGCGGGCTCTCTTTCCCCAGACAATAAACCCCCTTGGCTTCTCTTCCTCATTAGTAACTGGAACAAACACTCACTTCACTTCTAGACACAGAGCAGCCTTGCAACACTGTCAAGAAAATTTACCAGCCTAAGGAACAAAATCTATCCATCCATCCGTTAACTGTTATGGATTGAGAATAATGAAAAACTAACGATCGCTTGTGTCCCTGGCCAAAGAATGACTCACCCAGGCTCAAAGCAGATTCCTGCAAAGCAGATTCCTGCAAAGCTGCAACAGAGGCTGCTCTGCACTTGGCTTTCAACATCCCTAGAACAGGGATGGTCTCTTCACTTATCACTCATTTAGTGCCTCACACAGCAGGGTCAGTGGTCAGAGCTCCTTGGCACTGCCTTTAGCAGTAAGAAATGTAACAACAACATGTAAATGCCAACGGGAGTTGGCATACACACAAACCGTGTGGCTCCACTGCCACACTGAATGTTCACTTGGGATGAGCTCCTCTGCCTTGGTAAGATCACACAATTTCCCCATCAGGAAACTTTTCCAATAGCTCCCTAACAAACAATGCCTTGAGTTTGAACATGAGTATAAGCAAACGTGTGCTGGTGCTCAGCACAGTTACATATCTGATATACCTCCTGTGGGAGAGGTCAAAAAGAAGATAATATAGAATAAGAGGTGCAGTCGTTTCCTTATCTGTAGTGGATAGGACAGACCCCGTCACCCTCGGTGAGCAGAAGCGAGGCACAAAGCAGTTGCTGAGTGCTGCAAAAGAGTCTCCCGTGAAAGGAGCACCCCTGCGATCAGCAGATCAACATGTCTTGGAGCCAAGGCCAGAGGGACATCTGTCCCCCTAGCTACCACGTGTGGCAGGAGTAACCAAAGCAATGCACTCACACTAGGCAGCTTAAAGAGACGGCCAGGAGCTTCCAAAGTAGCAACGCATCAGACGCTGCAACGAGATAACAGCCAGGTACCTACCGACACACCCACTGACAACACACGCTGCTTAGGGGAGTATAGCCAGCCCTAGGAGATACACAGATTGCTGTGCCTTCACCCTTGAGCAGGGTATACCCGGTGTCCTCAGCATCACCTAGGGGGATTATTGTAGCACATTAGCTGGTCCTGCCCTAAAGTGTAAGTATTTATCCAAACACACGGGAATACATGAAGGAAAAAAAAGTCACCTCTGGAATAAAATAATAAGGTGCCTCCCAATTAGTCCAACAGTCAATCCCAAGCCCAAATGAACTTCAGAGGTGATTGGATCATCTCTTCCATTAATAAGATCACCAGAAACGACTTGCAGGAATTGCCAACACCTAACAAGAGGAAGTTGGGGTGGAAGTGATGAAAAATTGCCTCTAGTAGGAACACAAAAGGTAGATCTTCTCTACCAAGGTTTGGCTCCACAAGGCACTCAGAGTTAACATGACAGTTCACTGCAAAGGGCAAGGGGAGCTCCTGTCCTCCTGTCTCCCCACATCTCTGCTATGGTCAACCACACACTACCCTGATTTAGTGCTGGCTCAGGTTGTCTTTGGAGAACCTCTGTGACCTGCTACAGTTTACTGAGAATTTTAGACAAAGCAGCTCATGGGAGCAATTCAACATGCACTCAATCTGGTAAAAGGGAGGTGATGAGACTGTGTGGGAAAGTGGGATGGAAGTGGGGAGAGAGCACAAGAGAGTGTGCATGTAGGGATGGGGAAGAGAGACCTGCCAGAGGCTCAGAAGCATTATCTAAAATGCTCTGCTTTCCTGCCTCATGTGCAACGTGACCAGGGCCCTACAAACTGCCTAGAAGTAAAAGCAAGGCTAAGTTCAGTTCACAGGCAACCCATGAAGGACAAACATATATCAAGCTGGTACTTCTTTACCAATTGCCGCTTTCTCTAAAAAACACACAGGAGCTTTCTACCAGCAATGGGAGGCACAGCCCCATGGCAACCTGAGCCCAGGGCCACCTGGCATATACATCCTGGAGCAGCAAGATCATAAAAGAGGAGAGAAGATGCCAAGTCCCATTTGGAGAGCCTCGACACTGCAATTTATTCAGTAATCCCTGCCATTGTTTGGGGGAACAAAGCAGTCATCTGATATCATTTCAAAATTAAACTGGGAAAGGAAGGACAGGGGAGGAGGTGGGAGGAAAGAGGGAGGGGAGTGATCTCTCAAACCTGCTTGCTGGACCCTGGGAAGGATGTGAAGTCTCCCAGCAGAAGCCTCTCGGCGTATCTCCCACACGCACCCGGCCTCACAATTCCCAGGGCCATGTGATAGGGGCTTCCTGCTACCAAGCAAAGCGGGACCTACCCCGACCTCTCTCTTCCAAACAGAGTTCCTGCCTGCTTTGTGTTCGCAAAGAGGCGTTTGTTTACTGATCTATCATTGGCATGCAGGAAACAGTCTTGAAATGAGCTGTAATCATCTGTCTCCAGCAATAGCTGTTTGGCTTTCTTCTAATTTAAGTTTTCCTCCCGCCCCCTCTTCCCCAATGCCCTCTTCCCCACTTTCGATCAAAACGCTTCTGGAGTATGCACATCTGGTTCAGGGCACTAGATACTACACGATGTTTCCAAAGCAACCAGTGAATAAAAAAGAGGCGCTGACAGTAGGCATGCTCCCACCCCCAAAGGACAGAGAAGTCTTCCAGAGGAGTATGAGCTAAACTCCTTAGGGAGAGAAGAAACCAGCTTTGCCTGCTGCCTTTGGTGCAGTCCCCAGACAACGACAAATGCCAGAGGAGCACCAAATGCCCTGCAGTCTACATCATCAGAAACACAGGCTGCCAGCATGCAGGTCGCACATGTGGAGTCTTGCCTCTGATAAGGTCAGGCAGTGGTGGCAGCAAGCCTCCCAGGCCTCCCTTCTTTGCCATTTCATTTGTGGGGAAAAAACTAAGCATATCTCAAAGGGTCTTGTGGTTTGGGGATGGGTATTACCATTGCTGGGTGCAGGAGGCCTTGTCTCAAGATTTTCTTTGCTCTGTTTACTCTGCACCTCATGCAAAAACCAGATTCAAGTCCACAACTGGATACTAGCCATACCGCTGGTGCACATAAACAGGCTTCACAGCACAAGGAGTGACCCGTAGCTGGTCAAACTCTCCTCCAAGATGGAAAAAAAAGTTTCTCCTCCTTGGTGCTCACAGAAACAATCTCTCCAGTTACTTTCATGAGTAACTCTGAGCAGCCAAAACCTGCAAGTAACACCTCTCCACTCCAGTGCTTCACAGAACAAAGGATGCAACATACAGACGGCAACAATGAGACAACAATATATAACATACATATATAAAGAACAGGAAGGATGCCAAGAAGACAAAACACTAACAGGAAAATCGTGAGTAAGGGGAAGCCAACAGTTAAAGCCTTCAAGGTTCCCTCCCCCAGCCCTTGCTCTGTTTGGAGCCCATTTCCCTCTGGGGGAAGAAGCAGGCATGAGGACATGTGCTTGTGCACACGCACGCAGAGGCCACTGCAAGGGCCACTGCAAGGGCCCCTGTGCACAGCCCCAGCACCAGGCAGCATCCCTGGGCCCGAGTATGAGCTCACCACCTTCCCAAGGTCCCTGGCAGCAGCATGACCTCAGGGGGCAAGTCCCCACAGAGCAGGGAGGACACCAGCCAAGCAGGGACATGGCTAGAGCCACAAAGGGCAGCAGGACCCAAGAGCAGGCTCCCTTGGTGAAACAAGATGCTTGCAGTAGGGGAGTCACTGATTTGAGATGTCCAACACCAACCCAGTGGCAAGGCAGGGGTCTTCTGAAACTTGAGCTCAGGGGGTTTTGCCCAAAGCTCCCCAACACGTGTCATAAGCCTTCCCTAGCTGACAGCAACAACAGTTTCTCCTCAGGGGACTTTCGTGAAATCCACTTCTTTTCTCTCCCAGTCAGCCCTGCAGATGAGCGTACCCCAAGGTCTGGGAGGATGAGCCACCTCCACAACAGCAGGGCCTCTCAGTGGCATCCAGTGAAAGGATGATTCAGTTTATGCATGAGAAAAATCATTTCTACCAAGAGGGTGTCTGAGCACCAGAGAGGTTGCAAAGGCTTTATCCTTGGAGATACTCAAAACCCAACTGGACAATGTCCCAAGAAAGCTGCTCTATATGACCCCATTCTGAGCAGAGGTGTGGACTTGGCCATCTCCAGAGGTGCCTTCCCACTTCAGCTACTCTGCCATCCTGTGCAGGGCACAGTTAGTCTGGGACTATGTGAGCTGTCACCTCTTTGCAGGCACTGATGGCCCTGGCCATGAGAGTCTCCTGTGATCCATGGAGACAGAAGACACTAACAGCGGGATCATTCAATTCATCACACTCATAATGGGATCCTAACTGTAGATAGTAAGGCCCAAGTAATTCATTATAGAAAAAAAGGCAGGATAAACCTATGTAAACATATCCATGAAGGACCAATGACTGGGAAGTGATATACTCCTACAGTATCTTTTAGAGGCAGATCCCACACAGCCTCCTACGCCTCTTGCCCTATTCTGTCCTAACTTTTCCTTTTGATCTATCGTATCTCACACCACAGGGCTTACAGTGGGGTCAGAAGAATTCCATGTGTCAAAACAAACTGTATTTTCAAAAACCCCAAGTGGAATCGATGTACCGCAACCTCTCTCTTTGTGCACACACCCCATGTCAGAGGAACAACACTGAAATGCAAGGAATGCAGAAACTCACAGTGTTGGGTGTTCAGCCTGCATGCAGAAAAGCTATTTTGTTTTATGATATGTCTTTAATTTTATGATATAATTCGTTCTACTGACCTCCTCCCTCTCTAAGCCCACAGAACAAACTCTGCATGCTTATATGTCACTAACCTGATTTAAAGGATTACTATTGATACCCTGCTTCACCCTCTCCCTGGGCCCCTGCTCCTCCCTTGGCAGCCAGCAATGTGGTCTCATCCCTGTCTTTGGTAAAGGATGTGCCTGATCAGATCTAACAGATCTAATTGACTAAGGGCATGCCTAGTTTTTCCTCCCTTCCTGCTCTTGCATCCCTTTCATCAGCTCCAATGCTTGTAAAGCCCTTTCTGAGCTAGCAAGCTAGCTAGTTCAATTCTTAAATTAGCAAAGAAATAAAGGGGGGAAAAAGCAAAAGGTTTTCTGCTTGGATAGTGACATCAATCATCTGTTACAGAAAACCTGATGAGCACTGAAGCACATGGAAGGGAAGGGATGAAAACATATTGCTGGGACAGATTCACTGAATATTTTGCTTTCTCCTCACTGTTTCTCTCCTGGCTACCAAACATCCTGAACTCCTGGATACAACTTCTGCATGTCCACTGTGCTTATCCGAGACAACGCTTGGCCTATGCGGACAGTCTGCACCTACATGGTGAAGACATTGGACTCCCAATGTGCATTTCCACTGTCAGTATCCTGAGTGGATCCCACACCTCTCCATCACTGCATACCCACACATGCACAGTGTAGCAATTATTTCTTCAGAAGCAGAATGACTGCATCTTTATGTCCAAATCATTGACCTTGACTAGGACCGAAGATCTTTTCCTTCCTTCCTAGTCCAGGCTTTGCCTCTTCTGGATATTAGTAAATTAAGCCATTCCTGCCCCTTTTCTGCTACAGTGTAAGTGGGATAATCGATGGCACAGGAGAAACGAACACCCAGTAGTCTAGTCCACTGTTACTGGGCAGAGATTTACAAGCAGGTCCTAATAAACTTCAGACACGTATTCTGTACTGCTGGTTAGGTGTCCAGCCTTTGGCTCTGAACTGCAGTTGGCATTTATCCACCAACATATGACTCCCAGGTTGGGGCTTTATTATGGGACCATTGTTAGAACTGGGTTGGCAACAAGGCTCTGCTCGGAAAAAAGTTAACCCTCAGCAATGAGAAGAGGGGAGCCAGCAGAATCCACTGTGGGCAATATTGGTGGGTCACCCCGGGTCTCAACCGCATCCTTAGGCTGTCCGTGTTCTGTAGTAAAGCAGCTGGACCCTTGAGAAACTACCCTCACCACCTGTCCATTACTTCCCTCCACCACCCATTTGCTAAAGGTCAAGCTACACAGGGATTGCACCAGTGTCACCTGCCTGGCACAGGGAGCTGGAAGGACAGCAAATTCAGGAACAAGGTAACTACTGAGGATTTTAGCTACTAAATAAAAACCTCTACTGACCCTGTTCCAGTTGAAATTTTCTTCCCAGAAAGCCTTGGAAAAGTTAAGAGATGACACAGGAGTGGCAAAGGACAAATTTCTGATCCAAACAGCATATAACACTTCTGTTTCAAAGCATAAGATTAGTCTTATCAAAAGAAAAAAAAGCCTGATGTACTTTCTAATGCAGGGAAAACAGCACATTTTTCTCTCCTAGCTTCACTCTCTGAAACAGCTGAAACATTTTGGCTGAAGGCTTTCAAAAGTAATTCAGCCAGAGGCAATGCTCAGCATGGAAAACTGCAGACTGAAACAAAAAAACCCCCCAAAACTCTGACCTGAAGACAGAAATCAAAAAAAGGATCTCACAATGTGAATTGTCTTCTGCTAAAGGTGGGGCTCCTTGCACCCACTATTATTAAGCTTGTCCCACATTTCCCATTGTCTTATTTTCCCTTTGTTCCTCCCTCTAAATACATAACAAATAGAAAAAAAGCTCAACAACTCAAATGGTATTCAACATCCCTCCAGTTTCCTTCAGGCAACCACACCCTCAGCTGGAAGACACAGCATTTCCAGGGTTAGTGGTGGGATGTTACATGGTGGTGTCTAACAAAACAGCAACACTCTTTTTCTAATTCACTACTCACAAGCACGGATTAAATCCTGCATTTATAGAAGGTAAATACTGTTATTGTTCATGGTGGGAAGTATGGTTTGTATTACTGCCTAGAGACATGATGAGTCTTCACCCCTGCAGGTAGGTTTACAAAAACTAAGAAAAATTTCACATGCAAAAGAAGAGGAAGATTCAATATTTCCCAATCTGGCTGCTAAAATGAAATCCGATTACAGTGTTTAGTGGAATTAAATGTTTCAGGCTAAGCTTTCTACAAGGAATCCATGAACAAAAGATTTAAAAAAATACAATTCCAGATGGAGAAACCAAGACCCTGGGAAGTGAAGGCAGGAGTAGAGTACAATTCTTTTGTGACAGTTCTTGGCAATACTAGATCATCTCCTTGCATTTTAGAATTTGTATTAGCGCATGTGTGCTCACAGTGGGGTTGCTCAGCCCCTTTCAAAGTGGGATAATATTTACTTATGCTTTGCAGCCTGATAAATGAAAATTCAGTTACTTTAAGTCAAGGCTGAAGAAGACATTAGTGGTGAATCCTTCTGTTATTGAAGCAAACATGAGCTTGCTGATGACATCAGTGGAGCCAGTGTTTCATACCTGTTTTCTTTGGCTTTGAAACTACCCACATACAAGGCGACTGTAGTCAATATGGAATAAAACAAAAGAAATACGAACCAGACTTACATGAGCATACGTTTGCCAGCAGAACCGTCTACCAGCCATAGGGAGAGGGAGGATTCCTAGCGGATGCAGTGGAACTGGCTTCAGTCCCCAACAAAGAAGAACCTTCATTGGCAAATAGGCATTTTTACCAGTGCAGCCAATTGGTGTAGATACTTTCTCTCCTTTGATAGGAATGTTGTGTTAGAAATATACCAGTCCTACAACAACAGTAAATCACTTCTAGCATAAAAAGAATTGGAAAGAATTCAGGGTTATTATTATGCTTATAAAAAACCCAAACATTTGACAACATAGGAAACAACCTGCCACTAAAATATAGCGTTCAGCTCATGAACCACACTGGAATTCATTTTTGATGTGGTGAGATAACCTCTGCTATTCTAGCATAAATGGGACCCAAAGAGGTCCCTTCGAGAAGCAACTCTGCAAAGAGTTTCCTGACAGGAAGACAAATTGTCTCACGTTCAGAAAGGAAATGAGAGCATTAAAACGAAGACCCTCAACTTATTTTGGAAGAAGTTATCATCGGGGAAGACAAATGGAGCCTCAGCAAATCTCTCCTTCACTGGCCTTCACCCTGCAGGATGCTGACTCTTGCCCCTCCTGATGAGGACTCAGCACACAACTTCCTGAAATGTCCATCACCACAACCTTGGGGCACCATCTGCAGAGCCCTGGTAGCTGCTTGCTCCAGGAGACCTTCCTGTACCAGCTTCGAGTCCATGACCTGCTGCTACACTCTGTCTCTATTAAGCATCACCTTCTGAGCTCATGCAAAAGTCACTTCTAGATTGTTTTTTGGTTCTGGAGACCCCAATTCCCTGTCCTGCTCATCCTCATCTTTCCTCCCACCCTCACCCTCCCGCATATCTCAATCATCATAAATGCAGAGTCTGTTTATTGCAGATCTTATTCCTTACTGAAATCTTTCAGGCACAGCACAGCATGGCATCCCCTCGTTCAACCTTCCTCAGCAGAGAGCAGGGCCAGGCAGCACGTGAGCTGTGGAAGATTCACCCATCACAAGGAGGAAACCTGCCCAGCTCCAAAGATGAAAAACCTCTGCAAAAAGAGCTTGCATTTATTTATTTTTCCAGGAGGAAAGCTGATCTCTGTGGGTGTGTGCGTGCATGTGTTCGTGTGTTTGTCAGGACAATAGGAAAAAGGACATTGGAGCAGTGCTGCCAGGAAACAGTCGGCCATCTGCCCGTGTGGAGAGCAGTTTTTCCTTTTCTTTTGTACTAAGAGGAATGTAGCTGAGAGCCGCCATCCGCCCGCGCTGGGAGGAAATCTGAGAGCCTGTGCTCTGCCAGGGAGAGGAAGCGTGGGGGAGGGAGCGAGCCTGGTCCATGTGGTTAAGCGGTCATTACACTCACGGCCAATAAAAGTGGGAAAAAAACCCTAACCAAAACCCCCAAATCCTAGGGAAAAATCACTCTTCCTCCTCCACCCTTTTTTACTCTCATACGCAGTTTGATACTCTCTCCCTCCTAGAGTGATCCTGAGCACAGGAACCTCTGATGGGGCTTCGCAGAGGAGCTGTCAGGAGGGCAATGGCCTGGGGAAACACAAGGGTTTCCCCCTGCGCTGACACTGGCACCCCGGGACAAGAAAGCAACACAAACAGAAAATCAGCTCACATCACCGTGTTGCTTGTCTGCCCACGCTTTCTCAGTAACCAGGCATTTGGCAACCTGAGCATAAAACAGCTTGAGGAAGGACCCTTTGCTCTTTGGTTTCCTGACCCCCTGGACAAGGGTAGAGCACAAGAAGCAAGTCTACACATAACCACACATACGTTCTTCCCCATGGGCTTTGACAGCTTCTGACTGCAAAAGAAAACTATGTAACAGGAGGGAAATCAGATCTGATCCTCTCCTAGTACTGTCAGGCAAAAATGCCGGTAATGGCTTGGTGGCACATTCTTCTGCCACCTTTGTGGCACGAAAGTCCCAGGAACATAAATAGTTAGGGAAAGGCAAAATTTTCAGAAGTGACTACATGACTTTGAAGTTTAAGGCCTATTTTCAAAACCAACAGAGATCAGATTTTTTTAAAACAAACTTTGTAAGAGTGGCTAACATTTTCGGTGAATTTTAGGCACGCATTCCTTTTTCTCTGTAACAGGAGACACTGTCTAGGTATTGCTGGGAAAACTGAGAGGACATCTATCTGCATCTCTGTGCACCTACATACCTTGCAAACTGTGGCACTTACCAGGTGCCAGATCTGGCTCCACAGAGACAGCAGAACTTGCTAACATGGGAGATGTCTGAGATAACAGGTCACAGGCCTGAAAAAGGCACTTCCAGAAGAGCTGATTAGTCTAAAGAGCTTCCTCATGGCCTGGCAGCTTGGAAGATGGACAGACTGACCCAGTGATGCTCTGCACCTAAGCATGTTCAACCAGACACCTCAGTCCCTTTCAGAAACAAGGCTCAGGTTTCCACGCTCTGTCATGACATTTTAAACATTTTACTTCTTGTAAAAACAAACCCATCAGTGTAGCATGGTGTGTGACCTAAAGCAAATTCCTTAGCTGCTTCTCTCTTGGCTGGATGAGAGACAATGGGAACAAGTGGAAACAATGTAGAGACGATATGAGGAAACATTTTTTTCACCATGAGGGTAATACATTTCTGGAACAGACCTGCCATCTTCATTGCTGGAGGTTTTCAAGACCCAACCAGACAATGCCCTGAGCAATCTGGTCTGAGCTCAGACCTGAAGCTCTCTGAGCAGCAGGTTGGAGTAGAGGCCTCCTGCAATCCCTTCCAACCTGAATTATCCTATGATAACCTGTTATTAATTACTGGAAAAGACAGAATTCACTCTCATTTTCTCCATGGAGAACAAAACCCATGCAGAATTCCCTTTCAAAATGCTGTTACTTTTCCTACCCAAGAGGTAATTTTTGCCTTTCTCCACCAACCAACAAAGAAGCAGTAAAAAAATGGCTGCTAAAATAAGATATAAAATTATGCTATCCCAAACAATTTCCACACTCTTTTGTCCCCAGTAATTCTATAGTGCCTAACAAACTTCAACAGTTCAGTGGAAGCTATTAGGGAGGCCATGAATCCACCAGTAAGGTTGCCTTGGAAATACTGCTGAGTGCTGTAAATTCTCACTATTAGGAAAATACTTCTTCCCAAATTGATTTTACTTTCAGAGAGATCAGGGTATAGTTTATTCAAAAGCTTAAAGTTATTTCATAACTAAATTGAAAAAAAAAACCCAAACCAACAAAACTGAGAAATGCTGAAAGCATTTATTTGGGAGATTTGGGGTTTTGCTTTGCTGAAGCATTTCTTTGTGTTTCTCATGGCAGAAAACCTAGAAACTGGAGAGTTATCAAACAAGCACATATTGTTCACTACTCTCTTCCAAGGGATGTACTAAAGGCAATAAATACTCTAGAGGACTTTAATTTCCATTGTTTACTTTCTTTAATATACATCAATTTGTCTGATAATGGAGCAGAAGCAGAGCAGAGCACCCATGTACAATTTCCTCGATTGAGCCTCTATCTCACAACCGAAGCAGAGTTGCTCTTACAGAAGCTTCCAACCCTGAGAACGTGCATCCAAGTTTTGTATTCCAGGGTAACCACAAGGGCATACTCCACCCAAGATGTTTGAATGTTGTCCTGGACTGGGCCCCAATACTGTTTATTGTGCACAGGAAAAACTCATCACTACAAAGCAGCCAGCATTGAATGCATTTCACAAGGGTGGATTTTACAGGACCCAGAACAAACTATCAAAGTAGGAGTCTTCTGGAGTAAAACCCTTTGCGGAAGCCCCTGTCCCCTGAACTATTCAATAAACATCAACTCCTTTCATCTTAAATACTCATAAACATCTCATTTCCAGTCCAATGCAAGGCAAAATCCTAGCTGTACTGAAGGTGTTGATTTGACTCCAGTGATTATGGTGTGGATTGCATTTCACTCACCGAACACTCCACATTCCCTTCATTTCTGCTCCTCACCAACACAGGTCTACCTACAGAAACCAAGCAGAACCCCTCAGCTCAAGTCCATATAACCCCTCTGGAGGGGACAAGTCTTACAGGTTCTCAGTGGATGTTGAAAGAATTCCAAGGTTTCCTGCAGGGTGAGAGATGAGGTCTTCCACAGCAGGCGACCAGCACTAGGAGACAGGTGACCTACCCAGTACAACACCCTGACGATATGCAGGTTCCTCTGTGAAGTTCCCCTCCCCCCTGCCCCAAAAATATCAGCATTATACACTCAGGTCTAAAAGTCTGGCTCAAGAAAGAGGCTGCCATGCTTTTCTCCCTGCAGAAAATGATGATTTTAAAAAATGCACAAGTTCTCTAGATTAGATACTCTATGAACAGGCCACTTAGATACTCCTCACCAGAACCACCTTCTTTATGCAAAGGTAAGAAGCTGCACTATGTTGCTTCAGTTAATCCATGGCTGAACACAATGGTAACACCTAGATATTCTTTGTTGAAAAGAGAATGCCTACAGACACTACTGGCAAACCAAAGCTAAACTCGATATTTTAAGGGAAATTCCCCAAACATTTTCTTCAATTAGAAGCAGCGTAAGAAGAGCTTATGTAATGCTATACTTGACCTACTTCTTGGCTGGTAAGAAAAATGTTTGGCACTCAAGTAGGCATTCTTCCCGTCTCTTCCACATTCAGACATTCAGATTGGATAGAATTTACTCAATAAAAATCTGTCATCCACTTCTCCAAGTGGGTTCACTGCATTTGCATTACAAAGAAAAATAAGACAGAGGAGAAATTTCAGCACTAAAAATAGGTTATCTTTCCTTATATGTGTTCCTAAGCAAAAAGAATATTCGAGATGCATTGTGTTTGTAAATACAGTTATATAAAACTAAGAATTTTTTCACATGAATCTGATTTTTGTTGACAGGTAAAAACGATGATGAATAAGAAATCAGTCCTACCTTGGGTCATATGTTTGGCAAGACTGACTTTTCAAAATATTATACACTGAGATAAGAGTAAGCAGTTTATATGACAAATATGCTCCCAGATACCTCAGATTAACATAATTTTCTAAGCAGGAATGAACCTGGAACAATGGAGCTCTCTTTTAGCCTCTTTAATACTCTCAAGAGGTAATTTGTGCTCTAGAAGTACTTTCCCTTCCTGGGGTAGGCATCTCACTAACTCTGAACCATACTGTAGAAGTGCCTGTTTCTCCTACCTGATCAGAAAGGGTCCAGAAACTTAACTGGGCAAGATGTGCTCACATACCTGAAATACAGCTGCATGGTCTCAGCAATTTAATTCACAAAAATCACAAACAGGTTTGGGTGCTGCTGGATAAGCAAATTACTTACAGTTTCTAATCAACTGAAATAATTTTTTACAAGTTTGATCTAAATTCAGTATGCTAAAAAACCAACCAACCCAACAGAGAGAGAAACTTTCAAGAAAACGTTTGATGTGATTTGAAGGAAGCTTATAAGAGTCAGGTTCTTTATTGTGAAATGACATTACCTAGCAAAATTTAGCTAGGTTGTGGAAGATTTCTGAGACCTTCCTTCACAAGGAGCTGAAACACTTTGTTTAGGCTTTTCCTCCTTCCCACCATATTTTTTTTTGGAAGAGAAAAAAAGGAGGGAAGAGATGGGGCTACCCTGCCACCTTTCTCCAAATAGTTGTTTTGGGTTTTTTTTGTTATTCAATTACAAAACTGAAAAAGAAATATCATAAAATTTCCTCCAAAGCACCAAAAAGCCCAAAACCTCACTTCCAGGTCATTGCTAGAAGTACACACCACCTTGTTTTTCTGGTGATCTCATCCACGTACATCTCACTGTGCTTCATCAGTGAAGCATAACCAAGTTATGCTGACTCTGTGAAACAACTGCTTAAGAAAAGTTGCATTATACAATCTTATGCTAAATTCTGCATTCAAGGATTTCATGGCAAGTCATACAACAATCTCCTCTATTGCAAAATATTGTTCATAAGTTTTAAAAAAAAAAAAAAAAGTTATATGTGCAACAGAGACAGTGAGACGACAGTCCTTCAGGAAAAAAAAAAAAAAAAAAAAAAAAAAAAAAA
>NW_020799092.1:16856791-16864782 GCF_003259725.1 Athene cunicularia | reverse complement strand
TTCTATTCTATTCTATTCTATTCTAAATTATTCTATTCTATTCTATTCTATTCTATTCTATTCTATTCTATTCTATTCTATTCTATTCTATTCTATTCTATTCTATTCTATTCTATTCCTATTCCTATTCTATTCTTAATAATAATAATAATAATAATAATAATAATAAAAAAAATAAAAATCTAATGGAAGGCTGCCTTGAGCATGAATGAGCAGAGGGACTGGAATTGGTATATGTAGGTAGTTTGGTTTGAAGAACAGAAAAGCTAGAATTTTTATTCCTGCAGTGATTGCTGGTCAGAGTTGAAGTCCTTCACTGCTCTGACATGGCAAGCACTTTGTTTCTGATAATGTTTCCAGATTCCCTTGGATCAGAAAAATAATTTTATCCCATGCAATCAAACATTAAGCAAGCGGGACATGAAGCAATATATTATATGTCAGAATAAGTAGTTTGAAAAAAAACCAACCTCATCAAATTCTGACAACATGTTACGAAATTTGTGCCTTTTAGAGGTGATCCTATTTTTCCTTGAAACACACCCAAAAGCATCTTTCTCTGACTAGTGATGGAATTTAGGAATTTAACAGGGGAAACTTTGGATTCCCACTGAATTTGTGTACTCTAAATCATCCTAGAATGAAATTTCCTAATGTGCAAACAAGAGGATACCAATGGGGCAAGCTTTAGCACAGACTAAGTGGCAATAGCCACCAGTATCCTTCACCAACACAAGGACAGGACTGTTGTATGTGAGAGGTGACACCATGGCAGAACTTCAACTTGAGTCACTCATAGTAATCTTGGAGAACAGAGACAGAAATCTGATGCAAAAAACAGTTACCATGTGTTGGTTTCCCAGTAGGAAACCTCTCAGTCCTCCCTCAGAGTGTGACAAAGCTGAAAAATGGCAGCCAGCTAGATCAGGCCTTCTTACATCATCTGGAAAAAGCTCAATACCTTAACCATCTCTTCTCAGTAAGAAATATTCTTGCAGAATCTGCTTGCGGCGCATATAGCCTAGCATGCCAAGGGAGGGAAAAACAGATTCTCAATCACAGCCTGATCCCAAGCTCACTGAATTCAAGGAAAAGCTCCCATGGACTTCAGCAGACTGTGAAGGAGGCCTCAGGGTCTGGTTTTGGCCAGATGATGATTTCTGAAGTGCTACATGTGCTGGAGAAGACACCCTTCTCAATTTATAGTTAAAGGCATTTATTTCCCTTTGCTACTAAGCCACTCTGAGCTCAGGATAACCCAAGACTCGACTCTTACCTAAAGGAAAATGTGAAGCCTATAGTCACATCATGCTTTGCAGCTGAAACACATTGTATTTTTGTATGTGGAAAACATATCCATTTTCTAGGGGGGCTTAACGCTTTTAAAGAAAAAGCTCAAATAGTCTGAAAAGTCTCTGGGAGCTCTTTTCTTTCTCATTTAGCAAGGTGATGTTTGGCTGACGCTGGCAAGCAAACTCATATTTATGAAGTGCCCTCACAGTGCCCTGTGAAATTTGCCATTTCCCTCCATGACAGCCAGCACTATCTATCACGAGAACATAATCCCCTAGGACAGGAGACCCGAGCCCCTTCGCTGCTCTCCCCTGCAAACAGATGTGTGCACGTTCCCCAGCTCTGAAAGTCACGGCCGGCTTTTGGCAAGGAACTACAGCAGCTGCACATCTGCAGAGGGAAAAAGCTTTCAGCAAAAAATACAGAGGGGGATCTCATCCTCCCCCCGCCTGCAAAGCAAGCTCAGCATTTGTTCCTCTCCAGATGACACCCTGATGGGTTGATTTAATCATTCACATATGCATGCCTATTCACAATGCTAGCAAAATACCAGGGCTGTGACAGCATCTCACCTGAACTGCTCACAGTAACACAGCTTGTCAGCAAGCACTTGGCAAGAAGTCTCGCAGGATATTAAGAGGAAAGCAATGTTCAAGGACATCGCTAATATAAAATGATTCTACAGAATACAACTGGGTGTGTGAGACCACTTGTGATGAGGAAGACACCTAAGCAGGTGTTTAATTTTAAGCCTATGCTCAAAGCCTGCTATCTTCAATTAGATTTCATGAAGCCCACTCTGAACTTCCCTGAGCAGGAATGATGTACTGCACTGGGAGCCAAAGTGCTCTGCTGGGTGGATTTATGCATGCGCTTAGACCTACATGTCTGCTTAAACGATTTGCCAAACTGGGGGCACTGTACAAAATATTTAAGTGTAGGAAGGATCACAGAAACACTTCACCACTTTTATTCCCAAAGGGAAATTTAATTAAAACACAGAGCATCTAGCCATTTAAAATTATACTGGTTACAAAGAGCAGCAAATCCTTGCCCCCTGAAACAGGCTCTCTGGTGGATTGCCAGAGTCCCCAGTAAGGTTCTGGAAACACAACTTATGTGTCTGAACTTGGTCAGGAGCCATCTGCTCTCAGGGATCTGCAGGATCACGAGTCTCATTGCCTGGCAGGGTCCCACCCAGAACTCTTTCATGCATTTCCAACGGAGGTGGCACCTTTCCCCACTCAAGTTGCCCCTAAACATCATCAGCTCTTGACATTTCAAGTGTCTGGGCCAGATTTTCAAAGGAGCTCAGAGCCAAGCTTTTCTGACTGCTTCTCCGAGACCAGATTTTCTGCCAGGCTGTCTTCTGCACAGATATCTAACCAAGACAAGACCCTGCCAAGCAGGGTCAGCACCCCATATGCTGAACTGTTCAGCAAATCTGATTACTTACCATGATGCCTAATGAGGAGCTGGGCATAGGAAAATACAGCTGCCAGTATCTACTTGCAGAACCTATCTTTACACTAGTCTCAATCCAGATCAATAGCCCTCCGCCGCATGTGTTCTAGAAGGAACAAGACCAGTGAAACAAACTTCTGTCAGCATTAGCAATACTATTTTCCAGAGGAGGAGAGATAAGACTTTCCTCGTTAAAGGATGCCGCAGTTGAAAACAAAGTAATGCCCCTCCAATGGCTCACACAGCAGCATCTGCCTTATTAGTGGCACAGCACGAGTAGTAACTCACAAACCCTACTTCAGGCATCACATATAGAGCCAAACAACAACTAACTTACCTGTCTAGCTTCCTTCCTTTTGCCTTTTACTCTGATTTTACATCACGCATCTCAAAACGATCCATGCCCCATACCCACACTCCTAGATGAGACCTCATCAACACTGCATGTGAAACCGTGTGAAGAACCCAGCGATGGCCAGGCCCATCTGTTAGAGGCTTTTCTCTGTGTGGGTTGGCGTTTTTATTTTAATTCCCTTTGCTTCTGGGCCCCTCTCCATCTCTCGCCCCTCCCATCTCCCTCTCTCTGCTCATGAGGACAGAGTTTCCATCCTGGCTCTGGGCCAGCACATGCATGGGCAAAGGCAGTGCTCAGGAAAAGCCATCTTCTGCTCCCTTTCATCGCATAAACACTGCCGGTTCCCAACCCAGGAGCACGGGGCTGAGCGAGAGCTTTGGCTGCAGCACAAGGGGACTGAGGATGGGTGACTCCTGCCCGAGCTGAACACCACAGCCCGGCCATAGGGCAACTGCCTCCTCTCCTGGCCTCCCCACTCCCGATGAGCAACCCGAGGCTTTACCCCAACCGCCCATGAATTGCTTGTCAGATGGCTGACACAGACAGATCTCACGTTCAGCAACAGCACATTCCGTAACAGTACAGAAAGCTAACAGGTAACATTCAAGCCAAATTGTCATTTATACGAGCGATTAAAAAAAGAAAACCAAAAGACCCCAAGCAAAGATGGCTGGCAGTGTCCCAGCGGTGGGATGATGACCTCACCCAAAATGTGCAGGGTCTCAGAGATGTACTAACTCCTAACAAGTTTAATTAGTAAAAACTGTCCTTTAATCACCACTGTAACCATTTAATTCACTCTGCTAAAACCCTGGAACTAACAGTATGCCAGCTGCAGGGGGTTTCCCTAATCTGGGGAGGGGAAGAATCACTGAAACAAAGGATGAAGATTATACCAGCACTCACAGCGTTCATTCCAGCAAGACATTACTCTTTCAAGCTTCCATCTTCCCAACTACGCTTGACTTCCCCTCAGCTTTACTATGGGATTGTACTATTTGCACAAAAGACAGAAATGAGATTCTCAGTGCATGTTATCTGCATTAAAGAAATGAGTCCTAGTGTTTAAAACTTCTTGCAAGGAAGATTTCTCATGAGCCCCCTTTTGGGGTCTTTGTTGCACATACATGGCACCCTGCATTTGACCGCAAAATGTTTAGGCAACGTATTTACCTCAAAGCAGTATAAACCCAGGGGGTTTCAGCACACCCTGGCCATCACATGAGGATTATCCCAAGAGCACAAACTCTGTTGGCAACTGCAATGGTGACAGGCTGGAACCACATGATATGGTTCAGAGCTGCTCAGAGCCATCTCAGCACAGGAGGGATGCGACCATCATGATGGCAGAGCCCCAAAGATGTTTCACAGCAGGCTCCATGCCATGAGTGCACACTGAGCTCCTGGCTCACTAAAGACATGAACTGGTGAGGACTCTCATGAGCCGCAGACAAGTATCCACTGCTCCGATCAGGCACCGGACTGGGGACTTGGGACTCTCACCTCATCAGTCCTATGTCTACAGACACAAAGTACCTCGACCCAATTAGGTGAACCACCTAAAGCCAGGGACAGATCTTGAGTAGGACTTGCCTATAGACCTTACATATTTACTTATGCAAGATAGTGATGATGCTTTTTAGTGCTATACCGACAAAAGAGACCTTGAACAGGTCCTCAGCCTGTTCTGTGCCACACTTCCACCCAAGGACACAGCTCTCAGTTGAAAACCCAGCTTGCAGAGGGTCAGCAGCTCCAGGGACTCTAGTTTCTTTGTCTTAGGCACCCAACTTCAAGATCACACAAGCCCCCTGCTGAAACCTACATTTCAAAAGCACAGCCTTCATGAAACCAGGAGCCTGGTGTTCAATCATATGGCATACACAAGGCTGACCATGGACACCAAGAATGAGAGTGGTCTTCACTAAAACCTGGGCTGAAATCACTGAACGACATGCGTATTCTCACATTTCAGCCTTTGCTTTCATTTCCAGTAGTTGGTAAAGCCACTTAGAGGTGAAAACCAGAGAAAAATCCCATAAGCAAGGTAAGCGTGCTGTTGTCCTTTCCATTGCACTTCAGAGCAACAATCAAGAAAATACTGCCTCTTCTCCAGCCTTGTCTGGGTAAAACAGTGCTTACAGATCAGTACCCCTCAGATACAATGTTATTTGAGCTGTATCTACGCAAAACCCGGCTCACTCATTTACCCTCAGAACTCGAATGCAACAAGAAATTTCATTCTAGCTACATCCCGTTCCCTTCTTCCCTGTGGAGACTCTTCTCAGTCCTTAAGGAACTGCTATGCAAGTTCATTAAAGTCCTATTTCAGCATTTCCTTCATAGTAAAGGCCTCTTCCAGCCAGCTTTTGGGATCCTGCCAACAGACATATCAGCCACTAGTACTTAAATCCTTTTGCTAAAAAATGCTTCCCTGAAGAGCTTATACCCCAGCTCTGGATGCCTAAGAGAGCTGATCATCACAATTAACCAGCCTCAACAAGAGCTTAAGAGAGGTTCTTCTCCACTCTCATAAGCTTAATGGTGTACTACAGAGCCTTTTCTCCCCTTGGTCTGGCCTCCACTTAGGAAGGAGCAGCTTCAGCACAGTTCCAGTCAGGAAATAAATGTCAGGTGCTAGAAAAGGAAGAGAGAACCAGCTGCCTTGGGTGATGCACTCAGGGGGATCCAAAAGAACACGACACTTACTGGGCGCTTCTGAAACACCCAGCATCTCTCCATGTTTAAGAGTCTGGCTCTGTTGTGTGAAGATCTCACTATTAAATTTTTTACACATGGGGCAAGGACTGCATTTGGCTCCTGTGCTCAGAGCACCAGGCAAAACAGAGGTTTTCATTCCAGTCTATATGAATTAGTTACTGTGGCTGATATTCCATGGAAAAGTTCCTACTGGATTAAGCTCACCTCTGCAAACCACTGCCTTGCAGCTTACATGGTCTTTATTTATCATCTTATTGTCAAAAGGAACATTTCTAACATATAAATACGCCAGGCATGGGAGAAAGACAAGCATATTGTAAGTGTTTGACAAAGGATCTAAATGCCCTTCTTGTTTCTGGAGAACAGAAAGCATCACGTGGTTGTGTCTGCAGGCAAAATGTCCTAAAAGATTTCCCAAGGCAGCGAACTGGGGACGCTACCGAAAGCAGCGCTTTGGGACACTCAACACGCACTTGTGGTCTACAAGGAACATCGTGCTTGGGGATCTGAACTGATGAACAGGGAGCAACTTCTGCGTGGACTGTCAGCACAGGGACATGCCAAAGGCCAATTCAGGCTTCAGCACACAACCTTCTCACCCACAGGCAAAGAGAGGTCCCAGCTGAGCCATAAATCTTTAGCCTGCTTTTTACATCCCGGGTCACTCCAGTGCCCTTTGTTTTCAGTGCTTTCTCTTCCGTTTCTCAAAGAGGCGCTGTATTACCCTGGGAAATCCTGTGGCTTTCCTCTCATTTCCATACTTAGCATTTTCAGTTGTTTCCAAGTCTGTCCCAGTGTGGTAGATATCCATTCTCACACACTGGAACACTGTTTGGATTTTTTTTTTTTTTAAATGACCAAACAAAAACCCCCCAAAACCCAATAACCACCTAACCCCACAAACACTACCCCGATGACAACAATTCAGAATACAACACAAGGGTCAGGGAAACGCATTCCTTTCCTCTGGCAGGATGCAGTAACAACTCCCTTTCTGGTGGTTCAGAAACGGAGCCAGTACACTTTATTGGATTTTGCTACCACACACCAAGAATGAGTGGTCAGTTTAGGTGGCAGCCAACACAGAAAACAGCTTTTTAATCCACCAGCAACAGCTCCCCTCCCAGTAGCAAATGAAAGTCCCATGGAAATCCTTCTGCCTCTCCTTTATCCTCCCAGCTGAGCTCCAGGCCAGAAACACTCCTCTCCAAAAGCAACCAACCCTGCTTTAAATGGCAACAGCAAAGGTGGCCGGGAACACCTCAAGGTCAGGAGCAGCTCCCAGACAACTTGCTCACCTGTCCACAAAACAAGCTGTGCTCTTGTCAAGAGCAGTATTAAGCGCCCCATGCTTAGCACTTACTACTTGCTCCTGCAAGGCTCCAGCGTGGCCCCAAGCAGTCAGAAAGCCCCAATCCCCCCTAGACCAACCCTTTTCCAGCACTGGGCATCAGCAGTCAGGCTCCTTGGCGACTCATAACACCAAAACCTCTGAAAGCATCCCAGATACACCCTGCCTGGTTTACCCTCCAGTTTGTATTTGACACCCTGGGACCACGGCAGCAGACAGCTGTAAATTCTTCCCTGTTCCCTTCCCAACCACCGGTTCCCTCCACCAACTCAATTAGCGCCCATCATCCTGGGGTACCAGAGTAGGAAGGCAAGCTGGCATTTCTTCCCCCAGGACAGGTGAATATTCTCATGGATCCCAAGCGGGAGTTAGAAGTGCCACCCTGTTAAGCTACAGGCTGCACCCAAGTGCCGACGTTTCCTACTGCTGAAGGCAAAGGAAGAGAAAAGCAGGCTATCCAGAGGAGGAAGGGAGAAATGCAGAGCTACGAACATCGAGGGCTTCAGAACTTTGTTGAAACTGAGGAGGTCTCTGCTGCTTGCTCCAGCAGGGCCCAGGTTTCTCCCAAAGAATTTGCTTAGCGTTTCCTCATCTTTTTTTGTTGCCGGAGACCGAGCCAGCGCTGAGTTCACCCAGGGGCCCCATGCTGGGTGACTGGGCTGCCTCTGCTCCCCCGCCCCACCGCTCCCGAACCACTCGGGTCGGATTTTCAGCAGCTCTCACGTCCCCTCAGCCCCTTTCCCACCCGCCCGTGGCCGAGCACCGCTCCGGCAGCCGACCCGGCCCACCCGCACCCGGCGGGGACGG
>NW_020799092.1:16775708-16856741 GCF_003259725.1 Athene cunicularia | reverse complement strand
GCCCCCTGCTGCTGCTCTACCCGCTGAGTCGCCTGTGGCCCGGCCTGGGCGCCCTGTGGCTGCGGCTGCTGCGGAGGGCGGCCGAGGCCGCCGGCCCCACCTGTGTCAAGCTGGGCCAGTGGGCCAGCACCCGGAGGGACCTCTTCTCCGAGGCCTTCTGCGATGAGTTCTCCAAGCTGCACGTCGAGGTGAGCCCACACCCGTGGGCCCACACCGATGAGCTCTTGAGGAAGGCCTTTGGAGAGGACTGGACAGGCATCCTCGAGTTCCAAAGCCGGGAGCCAGTGGGCTCGGGCTGCGTCGCCCAGGTGTATAAAGCCTATGCTGACCTCACGGCTGTTGCGGGCTCCCAGGCCAAGGAGCTAGCGCAGCGCTCAGAATTAAGGTCTGCTTTTGAAGCATGGGAAGTGTCAGGCTTTAGAGGCCTCCTCAGATGGCTGAGGAGAAGGAGGAAGAGCGAGGAGATGTGGGAGGAGAGGAGCAGGGTGGAGCTGAGCCCAGCAGACTGCTCCCAGGGAAGCCCTATGAGCAAGACGCCCCTTACGGAGCAGATGTCCAAACCACTTCTGAACGCAAATCCTTCGTCAGCCAGACATCTCACGCCTGTAGCCATTAAAGTAAGTCATCTGACCGGTAGATGTGTGACAATGGAGCATGCTGGATGAGGCCAGTTAATTCCCAGGGAGATGAGAAGCTGGCTAGGGGCAGGAAGAGTGACAGTAGTGATGCTCATCTCCCTGGGTGTCTTCTCAGTGCTTTGGTTCCAGCCAGCTGCAATCCAGACTTGTGGCGGCCCCAGCTCTTCCCAGCCCGGAGAGCTCAAGTACATGCAGTGCCTATGGCACCATTTGAGGTGGCATGTGGATACCAGAAATGCCTCCAAGGGCCCAATTTACATTAAAAGAATGGATATTAAGCTTGGTTTCACCTTCCAGACAATGAAACCCCTTCTCTGCTCACATGAAAAAATCTGGAACAGATAAGTTCTTTCCAGCAAAGTTTAGTTAGAGAAATGTTACATTTGAGCTGCTCCAAATACTAGTCAGTGCTACATGGCAGGGAGAGGGTGGGAGCATGAAAGTAGTGGAAAATGGCATTGGGTGAGACTGTAGTCTCCAGCACAGATATATTCCACTTGACAATTATGAAATGTTTCTTTACAACTTAATCCATGGCAAAATGTGAAGTCTTCTGAGGGCAAGCTGGGGAAGCCTTGTTAGCTCCCAATAGGCGGGGTTCTGTCTTTTTGGAAAGTATCACTTGAGCTGATTAGAGTGGGGAGTTGATCTTGCCACTGTTCATTCTTGTGCAGGTTCTGCACCCTGGGCTGGTCCACCAAGTCCAGATGGATCTGTTTCTCATGAAGATGGGTAGCCACATCATTGGACTTCTCCCTGGATTCAAGTGGCTCAGTTTGACAGAGGTCGTGGAGGAGTTTGAGAAGCTTATGATTCAGCAGGTGCGTGCCATGCCATGGTCCCCACATACTGAAACAAAACAGCCCTTTGTCTTGCTCCTGGCTGGCTCTAACTGCTCGTACTGCCACTTTTTAAAGGCTTAGATGAAGGCTTGCTTGTTCTTTAGTTATGTTCTTTATGCTAATCAGTCACGTAATGTTACTGTAGGAAAGCTTATATGCTCCCAGCGTAAAAAAGCAAACCATTGAAAAAAAATTAACAATCTTTATTAGATTTTAAATTTTTTTTTAGAGTATGTTTTCAAACTAACCACATGAACCACAGCTAGCCCTGGTGTCAGTTCTTTTTGCAGCACTGTGAAAGATGAACACTGGTGAGAGACCTCTACTTAGGAAAAGAATCTCTCCAAATAAGTGCTCAGATGTGTGTATTTACTCTTCAGTCCTACATGCATTTGCAATCAGCTCACTGGTCATGTTTGTTAGCGTTGAGATACATGTATTGGCATAACCAATACACTTCTACATAAGTTAATAATATATTCTGTATTGTCATCTGATTTATAGTGTCGGTAAAGTTAAGCTTTACAAATAGATCTGAAAATATCCTGATTTAGTAATGTCTTATAAAGGCACAGTCCTGAAGCGTCCTTACTACCAAACTTATGAAGATTTCACCACAGGCTTAATTACGCTTATGTTTCTGTTAAAATGAACCATTATCTGCTAATTTAATTTTTGTGACTAGGCTTCAGATTCTGAAGCCTGTTATAAACTTTTGAAAGCCTTAATTATTTTCTGTTATTGCAGAAAAGATTGCACAGTACATCCATGTTGTAAACTGTTGACTGTATTCAGACGTGACTTGAGGTTAGTAGCACCAGTGCAGTCTGGCAGAGCTTTTGGTGTATGCTCTGAAGACTGAGGATTTAGGAGAGCATCAGATAGGCTTGTTGTATTTTCCTTCTATTTCTCTTTGAAAGAACAAGTATCCCTGGGATGTTCCCCACTGCCAGATGAAGGAGGTGAGGCCAGGTTATCCTGCCTCCTTGGGCAGCAGCAGTGGGCAGGAGAGATGCCCCTTGTGTCAAGGCACCACATCACTGAAGAGCTGAGGCCAGCACTTTGCATAGTGGATTAATTTGCACGTGTTACATCATGTTTTTTCCTGCTGTGGCTGCCTATCTGTAAAGTGACGCTAAGGCTGCAGTTCTACCCTATCTGACTGCTTTGCTATTTGTACAGTAAGCTTTAGTTCAGGATCTGTTTTACCCTCGAAAATAATTCAGTCCTGGTCTGTTTAGAGACACCACCCCTGTAGTAAGTCACCTGTATTTCAAAGATGCTGGGTTGTGGGCCAGCTGTTACCCAGTCTGTTACTCTACTCTTCCATCAGGAAAACTATAAGCATGTAAGAAGCACCACTCTTTTTTTTTTCTTTCTGGCTTTCTGACTAGTTGTGTTGGTACTGAGTATTGCACCGTACAGTCATATCCTCATACAGGATCCTGAAGATCTAATTCTAATTGCATCTAATTTCCAACCTACTTTTTCTCCCTTGAGATTGACTTACGCTACGAAGCCAGAAATCTGGAGCGCTTCCGACAAAATTTCCTAGATGTCGATTTTGTGAAGTTTCCAACTCCACTTCGGCCTTTGGTAACAGCAGATGTTCTAGTGGAAACATTTGAGGTAAGAATTGAGGGTCTTGCAGCAGTGGTAGCAATGAGAAGGTGCTTAGGAGAACACGTCAGGGAGGTGTTTTTTGAGGAGTGATCAATCAGAGGCAGAAGGATACTTTTCTATTTGCTTAAAGAGATTGGTGTCCTTCCTCAGTGTCTCTTCCACTCTCTCTGTTTGTAAACAGTGCATCCCAGAAGACAGGTTGCAGACAACTCCATACAGAAGTGAACACTTGGCCAGAAACCAAGCAGACCAGCAGTGTGTCCAGCCACCATGCGCTTGCCTGTGCTTTGCAAACCGACACCACGCTTCAGCTCTCTGCTGTGGTGGGTCAAAGCAAGGAGCCCAGCAATCTGACCCTTTCTGATGCTTGTCTCACTTCCCTTGTGGCTGTTTAGGTCACAGACAAAAGCTACCCTCAGCCTTAGTTTTTGTGCCTGTGATCCTGGCAAGAATATTTCTACCCCAGGCTATATCACTGCCTTTTCAAAGAACAAACCTTTGCTTCTCTGATGTTCTCCATCACAGTAGGTCCAGCCTCTAATGAGCAGGTCCTTCCAGGGGTATTCTTATAATTTTCCCTCAGTTCTGGGCACCTAGGTAAAGGTGTGGTTCATGGTGGGATACAGGCTGTGTTTGACTCCAGCTCCATCTTTTTCAGGAGAGTGAGCCTATTTCACACTACCTGCATGCAGAGATTGCCACAGAGCTGAGGAAGAGAATTGCAAAGATGGGCATGGACATGCTTCTAAAGATGGTAGGCACTTGGCTGAGGCTGGAAGTGGTCTTCCTGCAAAAGCTGTTCAGTTGGGGTAATAAGACAACAGGGCTAAAGAGAGAACCTGTTTGCTTCCCATGTCTCCTACCCTTCTCCCCATGGAGACCCAGCCCATGGATGCCAGGTATCTCATGGTAACCTATGATGTGGGCTGCTTGAGCACTGTGCAGCTCCTGAACTGGCAGAGGGAGGGTCTGTACTTTGTGTGCAGTGTGGCACAAGGTCTGAGTAAAGCCTGGGCTAGACACACTGCTGCTGTAGACTTTGACACGGAGCTTCCTCCACTGCAGAAGGGTGATCTGCCTGCCCACAGTAAGGTCGTCCTATGCAACTTGATCAGTGCATTTGCTTAGGAAACTCACTGGTTTATTTAATGAATATTCACATATTGCCCAAGTACGATAAAGTGCAATGTAATTAGCAAATACCTGCTCTCTGTAGAGACTATGGATGCAACTCACAAGGAAAACAGCTAGCTAGTTTCTTCGTGTATCGAATCCTCCTCCAAAACTGCCTTTTTCTAAGGAAGAACTAAATACGGAGTAAAGAAAACAAACCTGGCCAGATTAAGCTTATGATTCAGTCCATCTGTGGTTGAGATAATCACAAATGATCTGAAAAGGAGTATTGAGAGGGTGACACAATTGTCTCGTGAGGAGCCATGAGAACTAACAGGGAGGAGTTGCAAAAGAGCCTCATAGTACTGAGTGCGTGGGCAGTAAGTGTCAGATGAAATTCAGCTGATAACTGCAACATCATGCTGGGGTGATGGGGAGGCCCGCAGTTCTGACTGTGTGTTGTATGACAGACTCTGAAATAGCTTTTACCACTCAGAAAAGCGATGGTGGAACTAGAATAGCTTTTACACCAACATTGGAATCAATGGTTAGGAGCAAAGCAACCCCCCCAAATTTTAGGATTAGAAAAGAATTAAAGAGCAAAGAAACAACATTATGGCTGTTTCTTGGAGCGGGGGGGATGCAAAACAAACCAGCCAATCAAAACCAACTAAAAAAACCCAACCAAAACTCTGTGCAGTTCCAGTCCCACACTGTCCAGGACCCTCCATTTCAAGGGCTTAATATAGCTAGAAGGGGAGAAGAGGAAGACACCCAGGGTAATTACTGGTGTGGAATGGCCTCCATACTGGAATGGTGAAATAATTTGGACTCTTAACTCTGGAAAGCAGAGAAATGAGTAGCTTATGACAGATATATGTAGTCATGAGTGCATGAGACTGAATATGGATCTATTGTGTATGGTTTCTCAAAACAGACCAATGAGGAGGAAATAAAATTATCAGAGGTCATTTTTGCAGGCAACACCTACAAAAGAAAAAAAATCTCCTTTTTTTACACAGCTCTAATTATTTACATGGCAACTGGACAAATTTGTAGGAGAAATCCATGAAATAAACCTCCTTGGGGCAGAAAGTCCTGCAGGGCCAGGAGGGCTAGTGGGGAAGTACTGTCTTGTGCTAGCCCTCTTGCTAGTCTTTTCTGGTGCTAACTGCTGCTAACTGCTAGCAGAGGCAGAGAAGTGCTACATACATTTGTCTTAACTCATTTTCCTTATTTTTCAATACAGTTGTGATGTGGGTTGATGTCCTGGACTAGACAAACTTAACCATTTGCTATAACCCATGCCACTGAATGGCAGATGACCTGTCCTTACTGCATTACTCTTTGCCAAGACCCACCAGTGTGCCCCCAGTTTAGGGTTAATTGCCCAAGAGTGCTACTGTTCCTGCTGGGACTCCTGGCTGTCCTACCTGACCTCTAGCAAACAGGGGATTGCTTCACACAGCCCTGCTCACTCCTAGAGCGAGTAGCACCCGTGACGTTTCAGCACAGCTGGTCTGCAGCAGGAGCCATTCGTTGTGTTGCTGCCTGGGGTGACACATATGACAGTGAACAGACCAGAAACAAACTTCTGCTATTTGCCTGGGGGTTTTGGCGTGGGCAGGTTTGGTGGGAATGAGCTGCTTGCTCTAAGACTTGCCTGTCCTCTAGGTCTTTGTTGACAACTTTGTCCATGCTGATTTGCACCCTGGGAACATCCTGGTTCAAGGCATGGCCTGTGTCAGCCCCAGCTGCAAGGAGCAGACGGCCATCGTGGACCTGTGTGACACGCTCGTGGTGGAAGTGCAGCCACCCCTCAGGCAGCTCTGCCTGGTGCTGCTGGACGCAGGCATCGTGGCGGAGCTGCAGAGCGCCGACATGCAGAACTTCCGGGCGGTTTTCACGGCCGTGGTCCAGGGCCAGGTGAGGCCTCTGGCACGGGTCTGGGGAGCTGAGGCTGTGGAAGGGAGACAAATGGAGTTTGATAGCCCAAGTGATAGTTTTCTCTCCATTTCCCCTTGCAAACCTCCATAAGAGGGGAGAGGAGATTTGCTAGCGTGCAAGCTATACAAGACACAGGGTAAAATGTTCAGATACAGCAAGGAGGATCCCAGAGTGGAGCCATTTCAGTGGCCCAGGCAACAGAAGGTGTTAAATGGGAAGCACTGGCTGCCACTCCCTGGTTGGGAGTGCTTCTGATGCAAGTTAGGGCTGCCTGGGAGCCACTTGTGCTTGAGACTTCCAGCATCTGCCAGGTTTTGCTAGACAAGAGGAAGGAATGGATTAACATCTTGGTCTTGCACACACGTTCCCTTCTGCAGCTTTGCAGGAAAGCCCATATGCCATACTCCATTCTGCTGTTGTGTCAGCATCCAAAGAAAAGAGGAAGCAAAACGGGGCGTGTTGGGTCTGGCCTCTGCCAGACTCTCTGTATAAGGGGAACTACTTTATCTTCCCATTTATTTAAAATAGACTCTCAGATGGACTAAAGAATCCAGTGCTGATGTCTCCTGCTCATACTGAGAACAAGCATCTGTGCTCATACTTGCATGTTGCAGTTTCTCAGCTGTGGGTTGGGTGGCTCACCAGTATATCTCAAGAGGGGCATGCTTTAACTTGGTCTGTGTAACCTGCTGGAACATACTGAGGTGTTGGTGCTAAACTGTGTATTCAGGCCCATCCTGTGCTGCCAGACTTCTCAGCTACTAAGCAAAAACTGCAAACACTTGATTGCAAATGCATGAAGGCATGGCTCAGGCTGGGTGTAATTCATGATGTGCAGGTGAAAAACTTCAACACCAAGTCTCATTGGCAAACCTGTGGCCTCTGGCTCTGTACGTTGCTGTCAGACATGTCTTCCAAGAAGAGGTATAAAGCCTCTCACAAGTGAAGCTTGAATATGGCTCCTCCTCTTTCTCACCAAACATCTGCTGGTATAGAATCAGCTCGCTCTTGCTCTCCAGTTTGCATATGGAAAGTTGGATCTAGCCCATAAGGGAGGTTAATGTATGTCCTCCTTTACACCCTTATCTCCTCTGCTGAGAAGAAAATGCCAATCCTGTGGGTTTTATTTTTCCCCCTGAAACTTCTGACTCACTGAGATTGATCTTTCTTGTGTTCTACCCTACAAGGCACAGAAGAAAAATAAAGAGGGTTTTGCCAGATAACAGCTAAGACTTTTGGACCAGTTCTGCCCTTTTTGCACCTGCTTCTGTTGATTCTTTGGGCGTTGCTGGAACGGGAAAACATGGCCCTGGGAGTTCTCCCTGCAGTATGGCTCCTCCAGGGAGCTATGTGGCAGAGGCCTCCTGGGACTGATGATCTGCAGCTCCTGATGGCCTGCTTGGCATTGATCAAGTTGTGATTCTCCTTTTTGACTTGTTTCACAGGGGGAGAGAGTGGCAGAACTGATCCTTCATCATGCCCGTGCTAACCAGTGCCAGGATATCGAGCGATTCAAAGCTGAGATGGCTGAACTAGTGACCAAGGTCCGGGGGAACACCATTGCCCTAGGAAAGGCAAGTGCACACACAGTGTCCCACCCTTGCTTACCTCCAATTCAGTGCAACTTGGCTTTCAGAATGATCCATGTGGGAAGGCCAGCTCTGATCTCCTCAGCACCACCAACCAGTACTGGGTGATCTTAGTCTCTCAGGTGCAGCAAAAGTCCATAAATCCTTTCTTACTACCTTCTTTTTTTTTTTTTAAGTGTGTGTGTGTTTGTTTGTGAGGCTTTTTGTTTATGTTTTGTTTTGTTTTTTTTTTAATCTTTAACATCTGCAGTTCCCTGTGAGGAGTTGCTGAGTGTGATGTTACAGCTTGCATCCTGTTAGCTAAGGCCAGCCTGGGTACTTCAGAGAGTGTAGTATGGTGGCATTGAGCAAATTAGTGCAAGTTATGTACTGCTGTGAGGTCAGGCATGTTCAGCCTTCCTGGGCTGGCAAGTAAGCAGAGCTGTGGGTCACAGCTGAACTCCTGATCCTGAGTGGGGTTGTGGGGGAATCATACCTCCATGTTGGCTGCTGTCAGCCCAATTATCTTGTCCCACCACCAGAACCAAATGCTAACAAACACTTAGAAGAATCCTGCCTGTCACTCACATGGCTCAGTCTTCTTGACCACAGGTTTTTTTGATCAGTTGTTAACTTCTCCTTTTGTATTCCAGCTTCAGGTGGCAAATCTCCTCTCTAATGTCTTTAAACTACTGATGACCCATAAGGTGAGGTCCTGTCACTGTCTGCCTTCAACAGCTGGAAGCTCATTAGGGGAGGGAGAACTGCTGGGAACATGAAGGGCTGACAAGGAGAGGGACTGTAACTTCTAAAAGGAACTGCTAGGAGGGGGGCTGCAGGAATGCATCCAGGTGCTGCAGGCATACTGTTTCTCAGGGCTTGATGTGTACCCTACTGAGGCCAATTTCTGTTTTGTTGGGTTTTGTCTTAATGTTGCAAATGCATTGGTTGATATTATTTACTAAAAGAAATGTTGCTGTAACACATAGTTTTTCCTGTCTATTTTATAGTCCCTTAGAAGCAGAAAATGAAATCTAATACATGGTCCACTTTTACATCATTGCATGCATTCTTCCCTGGACCTCTTTCTGGATACCTGGTTATATAACAGCACTGGGCTGTTCTACTGGTTTGTTAGAGGCCTCAAAAGTGAGGAGTTGCTCACAGAACAAAGATTCCTTCCTATAACTGATAGTATTTGGGGAACGGGTTTCCACAGTTGGAAACAACTTTGGAAATCAACAGAGCTGTGGTGGCCTTAACTAGAGATGAGAATGTTGTCAGCCACAGGGCTGCCCAGCCTGCAAGTGGTGCCCCTAAACATTCCTTAGTTAGATGTTTTTGTCATTAAGCCTCATTAAGCTGGTTTCTAATAACATGAAATGTAATTTAGGCCCTTACAAAACAAGTTCTCCCAACTCCATGAATTCTTACTGCCCTGGTATATCTTGAAACAACCCTGGTGCCTGCCTGGGAACTGGGGAGTAGTTTGTTCACACGCAGAGCAGAGGATCATTTCCTCTGTGATCTGTGGGGGTCTGGTGGCTGTTCAGAAGGTGACCTCCCCCTTACACAAGTGCATGTGTTCAGGTATGTTGGATACTACTGCAGCTTATAATCACACTATGGTGAGCTTTCCTAAGCTCCTGCTATTCCAGTATGGAAGAAAAAAAATTTCATCCCCCTTTTGGAACTCAAAACCAAGCTCTTGTGTTCCCTTAGGCACTTACCCTGAAACTGTTGTCTCATTTTTGGGCCTGCTGTTAGATTTCATTGTGTTCTGAAACTCCAGGTACTGGAGTTGCAGGATAGTTTCAGATGTGTGTATGCTGTCCCCAGCCTCTTCCCTTCCCTCTCAGCGTAGCTAAAAAAAAAAAAAAAAAAAAAAAAAAAAAAAAAAAAAGTCCACCCTGTTAATTCAGTTGTTTATGGTTCTAGGTGAAGCTTGAGAGCAATTTTGCTTCCATCATCTTTGCCATAATGGTTCTGGAAGGTCTTGGTCGTTCATTGGACCCTGAACTGGATATCCTAGAGGCAGCTAAACCACTGCTTATCAAAAGTGCAGCTTCTGTTCTCAAATAGACTCTTGTGGCTGCCCTCTCACTGTGCAGGGTTTCCTCTGCTGTCTGTGAGCTGACAGAGAAAGAAGCTGAAGGCAAGAAGTCACATGTATCTCGGGGAAATGCCATGCAGCAGTTACTCCATTAATGTTGCCTTCAGTCATTTCAGCCAAGCACCAGGTATGGGATGATTAGAAAGTCTGTTCCAGAAACCAGGAAGACTTCACAGTTGGAGAGTTTGGACTCAGCACATAGTTCTAGGAGCTGATGTGCTCTGATAGTTTTTAAACCGACATATTATGTAGTTTAGGTGCACAAGATTACAGCAGCCTGATGAGAAAAGCAGTGTTACTTGTCTAAAAGTATTTTTAAAAAGATGTTCATTGATCAAGTCTGTTTTGAAATATATCAGGTTAAATATTTAAAGTTAATTTATGGACTTATCTGTCATTGTGGCATGAGAAATTATATTCTAACACTACCTAACCAACTAATTCTGGCTGAAAAAAGCCAGTAAACTTTTTTGTCTTTTGTAGTTTTAACTTCTACTTTTATTGTAGAAGTATCCTGACATCCTGCATGGAGTGGTTTTATTAGTCATTTTGAATGATAAAAACAGACAAGTCAATCTGATACTTTCAGACTTCCATACTCTACCACTATACTATCGAAGTCTGGATTATAAACATCAAATGAAAATAATTGCCTAGGCAGAAAAGCTAATTCCATAATAAAAACAAGTTTTGGTACTATTTGTACTGGTGTTAATTTCTTTCGAACCTTAAAAAAAATTGTCTTTTTTGTGTGCCTCCTTCCTACCACTCTCCCCTCTGCTCCCTGGTCTGACCCTATTCAACTCAAAACTTTAATATGCAAATGCTTGGGGTTTGTTTCCACAAATTTGCAAAACAGAGTCCCAAGCATTTTCCTAATGGATAGAAAATACATTGTGAATGTTTAAAGTTAAATAAAGCCAGCAAAAGAGCTAGATCATACATGGCTTTTACAGTCAGTTATTTTAATAGCAATATTAAAATTACTTTATGGCTGTATTTTAATAGTGAGAAATACAGTCTATGAATGACTGGAAATATTGTAACACTAAATATATTCCCAGATATGCTGTATGTGAAACTGCAGCAGTACGGGGTGGCTGCAGTGGTCTGTTTTCAGATGGTTAAGCAATGGAGAGGAAGTGCATAAGCAGACAATCTGCTGGTTTATGGTGACTATAAAATAATGATTAATGATATATAAATGAAGTCTGAAAAATAAGTCTAGATTCTGCTCAATATATTTAATGTATTTTCCTTTAATCATTCATATTCCATTTCCAAATGCTTAGGGATGAAAGCAGCAGCTGAGTTCAATGTCTTTTAAGTTTTAGGCTTGTTTTTCTAAGTCTAATTAGACTTACAACAAGGTACTCTACTAGCACGTGATTTTGTGTAAAAGAACTCAAAAAAGAAGAAAAGCAAGCAATCTGCAAACTTTACATTAAAGGAGATCTCCAAGGGCTGCCCACACTGGCTTTCTCTGGGTAGTGAGCCTGCCTGCTCCCATTTCCACGCAGCTGGAGGGGCAGGGGGGCCCGGCCCAGCCCCCTGCGGTGTGTGCAGCCTGGGCCGAGTCCATCGGTTAGGCAGGTCTTGGGCACAGCCAGCCCTGTTCTTGCTGAGCAGATTTCAGCCAGCTTTCCCAGAGGCCAAACAGAGCTTAAGCCAAATGAGAGAATTCCACGTCTGAAATGCAAAACTCTGCTTCACATGTAATTTCCATATATGCAGCAAGTTACAATTTTCTCAGACCTTAATTTAAACAGAGAAAACGTCAAAGCCTTCAGCTTATGTGTAGGTTCATCTTTCTTTCCTTTTCCCTTTTTTTTTAAAAAAAAAAAAACACCTCAGGATGGTTCATGCATATTACAGCTCCTAAAGTGATGAATACCCCTTTTAGCTATTAAGGCCTTAGAATATTTTGTAAACAACTGGAGGGGAGACTTAACTTTAATTGTCTTTTGAGGGGGAAAGCTGAAGCCATACCCTCTCAGTTATCTTTGGAGGAACACAGTCTGAGACTTACTGCTAAGAAACTGCTGGCCATTCAAAAGAGTTGGCAGAATTTCAAAGGAGCTCCCTTTTACAAGTTTTCTTAATAGTTTGTTGGGTTTTTTTAGAAACTGCTCTTATCACTAGTGCCGTGTTCCTGTAAAAGGGGTGAATTTTTGTATTACTTATGCTTTTTGCTGAGTGATGTGCCAGAAAATGTCACATGTTTCTAAGTGTATACAGAATGTCAGGCAACAACATTTAAATTTTACATCTAGTTTGGTATTAGGTAAAAACAATGTATTTATTATATTGACTTAAACCAAGGTATTACAAATATTATATATATTTTAGCATAATTTTGTGCAAAAGAAGAAAATCCTTCAATATAGCTCTGACTGCTGCAGCAAAATAATTGTGCCATGTCTATTCTCCTTTCCTAAATACCCACATGAAAGGGACAGTCACATTTCTGGCTCCCCAAAGCTGGCAATAGCATTCTCTGTGACAGAGCTGCTGTGTTTTGTACCTGATGAGGAAGAGGGACAGCACTTCAGGATGTGACAAGCATAACCTCCTCCTCCCCTTTGTCAGCGAAGGCACCTCCATTCATCAGAGTACAGTGCATTAAACAAACCCTCTCCTGTTACAAAAAACTGTCTCTTGACATGCCTTGCTGTTTCCTTTCAGTGGAGGGGAGGGGCCGGTAGCTTGTCCCCAGGAGCAGCTGACACCACATGCTTTGCTAAGAAAAGTCAGTAGTGCGCTGAGAAAATCAGGGGAGTCGTGAGCAAGTTGTACTGTGGACTCCAGGTGGTAGCTATGTACAGGGAATTCTTCTCTTAGAGCACTACGGGCTACCTTGGATGGTCACATAATTGTTTACCTCAATTTACCAATTCATTTATCTTTGTAGCATTCTCCTCATTTATTCATGGTGAACAAAAAGTCTGTTTATTCGGACCAGCTGTCCTACTTGCAAAGATAACCCGGTATCTTTCTGACCTAAGATTACCTGCTTTTGGAGACTGCCAGCCTGAAAGTGAGTTCGCAGGCAAACCAGGCCCCCAGGCCCCCCACTGGGTTTGGTGATTCTCCAAAGGCAGGTATTTCAGAGAACAGACATTTTTGTCATCACAATGCCTAGAAGGGGTGGCTTGTCACCAAAAACCGCATCTTCCTCTTTGCATTTTGGGCTTCTATAAGTCATTCCTCCTCTAGGGGAGTGGCCTATTTATTCCAAGCAGTATGGACACCCTGACAGTAGAAGAACTACACTTACCTGAAGCCAAAGCTGGAGGGCTCCAAGTTGCCTTAGCAGGTTTTCTGAAGCACTCCTCATGTCACTTTATCCTTGCCCTGCCCCTTACAGCAGTTTTGGCAGGCAGTAGCACAACTGTGTCATATGTAGGGAGACTTCTTCCCTGTGGATCTCAACTGACTTGGAAGAGTCTGTTGTTCATAATGGAAATGCAGTGGATACTTTACGTTGTATTTTAGCATGTACATTTTCATTGCTGCAGGTTTGGGTTTTTTAACATCCAGCTGGTGTCCAGCTCTCCTTCCCCATTATTTAATAGAACGTTAACGTATCAAGCTAAGTCATATGACAGCATCATGTAACTACATGTCCTATTTTATGTGGTCCTTGACCTTAAAGAAATGTGCTTTCTGGTGCTGCTCTGGAAGAAGCACAGCAGGGCAGAAAGTTCCCAGGATTCAACAGCAGAAGCCTTTTGAGACCTGCATTTAATTTCCCTGCAGACTTGGGTTAGCAGGATGTAACCTGTGCCTGTGCTTGCACTGCTTCACTTGAGGGACTCATCCCAGGGGGTTTGTCTTGACCTCCATTCTTGTTCTTCACCTCCTATTCTATTGCACAGCCTGTGCCCTCATTTAACTAATTGCTGTCTCTTGTTTGCATCTCAAAAGTAGCTACAAGCTAATGCCCCTCTGCCTCGCTCTAGATCTTGTGCCCTTTGAATCATTCTGTCACTAACTCCCAGGTCCTCTGTTGCTCCGCTTTGAGTCGCCTCATGACACTTTCAACAGCCTCAGACTACAACACTCGGCATGATGGGTGCTGACTCCTTGGAGGCCTTGGGAAAGATGACTTTGGGGCAGAAACTCGGTACTATGGCCCTATTTCATGTTAAATGCCAAGGTAGCTCTTTGTTGCAGAGCCAGTTCTGTCAGCAGGGTCACAGAACAGGTAACTCCAGAAGGAGGGGTAACTCCAGAAAGAAAGGCATGGAAAGGACGGAGCAGTGAAAATGCACTCTGGCTGCAATGAAAGGAAGATTAAAGGCTTCTCCAGGAATCATAATTCCACTTGTCACAACTGCATTCAAGCACCCAAGCTCCAGCCCACAGACTCACCCCTACAGGATACAGAGCAGGTCTGTGAACTGCTCGAGGGCCTGCTTACCCTCTCAGCAGCTTCCTTAGGCTAGCAGTGACGCCCGGAGCATCAAAAGATTCTGCTCTCTGAGGTACTGCTGGAGGTCACAGAGTTTTTGGCCTTCTTTTTCCATCTTTTGGTGTGACCGGTCTCTGCTCTGGAACACTCTCCCTTTGGCAGCCTGGTGCCGTTTTTGTTGCCTGTCCTGCTCCTGTGATTCTTGTTTCAACGTTTCCTGCCGTGACTGCATTCTGCTCCTGAGAAAATCCTACATAAAAAATAAAGACATTTACAATAGTATAGCCAGCTTTCATGCTGAATTTCATCCACAGTTACCTCTGGCAGAAGTAATAAATGGTTATAATCTATGGAAATTCATTCCTTGCATGCAGCAAGACTCTTTCTATCACAGAGACAGAGAATTTCACTTCCCATCTTTCACCTTTATACATGTGTCAAAAAATGTTACCCTTCATCTATTTATCTCTAAATTATATAATTATATTGGAAATAAAACAGGTAAAAGACAAATACTCTGGATGGTGCCACTGCTTGAAACACTGTAGTACAGGAGAAATGTTTCTGAAATTGCCCTTACCAGCCTTTCTTTCTCTTGTTCAGAGCTCCTGTCATTGCGTTCTACCTGCAACTCCTCTCTCTGCAAATGCTGTGCCTTTAAGAACTGCAGCCTCTGACTTGCTTTCCTCTTCTCCTCCTCTAGCAAGGAGGATGCCTTCCTGCTCCTCTCTGCCCCAGCAGCCTGGAGCAGTGCCATGTGCTGCAAAGCTCTGTCTTTGTGCTCCAGCTGTTTCTCCAACACTTGCAATGTTCTCTGACGCAATCGCTGCCTGTTTCCAAAACAAAATTTCTCAAATTTCTCAGAAAGAAAGAAATAGCAATAAAAGAAAAAGACAGTGTCTAAGACACAAAGCAGATATTTTGGCAATCTGTGCTCAGTTAACATTCCAGAATTCTTTGTTACATTATGAGGGCTAAACCCATGTCCTAAACAGAGGTGGCAAAACCCTCAAATGGGATGCAGTCATCTCTTCACCTGACTACTTAACCAGGTGCGCCTTATGTTCTTGGTCCTGAAGACCAGGAATCAAGGAAATGGATTGTGCCTCCAGGGCTCTAGTACTAATGGGGAGAACTGGGTGCCTGTGTGTATGGGTGGTGGAGCCACAGGGGCAACAGAAGAGATGGAAGGAGGTGGGTCATCTGGGTAAGGACCTGCTGAGCTTAAGTGGGCTGTGGGACCAGGGGCAGGGATCTGGGGGGAAGCAAAAGGACTTTGGGTCCAAGGACGAGACTGAAGGGAACTTGCCCTTGGAGATAATGTTAAAGGCTGTGGGTCCATGTGCCCACACAGCCATACCTCAAGCATCACTTTTATCCCCATCAGTAAACCCCTCTGCAGAGACTAGCATGAGGCACCACATGTGATGTTCAGAGACTGACTGAGAGCACCAGGGAGCAGACATTACCAACCTTCCGACATTTACAGCAAAAACCAGTTAGCTCCTAGGTATTACCTCTGGTTGTCCCTGCGCAGCTGGCGTTGGATGCCATCTGCCTCTTGCTGCTGCTCTCTCTTCAGCTGCCTCTGCTCCTCTTGCCACCTTTTGTGCTCAATCTTGGCTCTGCTGAAGTCCATCTTACTCCATCTCTCCTGAGATGCACCATTAGGTATTGATTTCTAAGAGAAAAAACCCAAACTGAACCCTTAATCTCATCAGTATATTTTTCTAATACAAACTGTAAACCTACAAAACCAGAACAGCTTGATCTTCTAATGTCATTCCCAAGCTCCAGAAGCTGCACTGGCTCATGAATACTGTTGTGTCATTTCCCATCCATGAAAATATTGAGTATGATGCTAAAACCTGTACAAAAGAACCAACAAAGGGGTGCCTGAAAATCCAGATATTTGTAAGAGTTCTTTATAGGTCAGTAGGCTATGCTGTTCTGGTTGTTCCAGTGTTGAGCCAGTGCTTAAAACTGTCCAATCTTTGTGTCAGCTTCTGGATTGTATGGAAAATATAGGTTCTGACCACAAACTGTCTTGCAGATTCCTTACTAGATTTTATTAGAAAGAGAAATATCTGCCTCCCTCTGGCCAAACACAGAATCTTCCTGGAGTTCTGTGCAGGTATACTAACTCTTCACTTCCTGTTGTCTGAGATTTCTACTCACAGTCAAGCAATTTTTGTGTTTTCTTCAGCAGTATCTGCATTTCAATGCTGGGCAGTGTTCCTAATTTGCACTTTTAAATGCACTGTGCTTATAGAGATGAAGGAGCACCTAGAAGGTTTCTTTTCATAGCCATAGTGCAGTATTTATTTCTTTTGTACTCAGTACAGTGCCCCATATGAGGGAAGGAGCAAGGAAACATCACCAAAACTTCGACATGCATTCCAGTTTACACTGCTAGGTCTGTTTGGGTCTGGAACAGAGTTTCCACAAAATATTTTCCTCTTCTCAAATGCATCCTCTCTCCTCCTATTCCCAGCTGCATTTGGTATGTTCCTGCCATTAGCTGCTCTCTGCTAACAGAATGTCTCCTTCCAGTTCTTTCCCGAGGACATCTCTAGTACCACAAGCTGGAAAACACTACAGGACCTTCCAACAATGTCCCTGCCAGTCTCCTGTAGCATTTTGACTGATTTCTCTCAACACATTGATCTGTATGGCTTCCTAGGGGCAGTAAACACCTTTGTTCGCCATTGTATTGCTATTCTTTGCAAAAACTGTGCCTTGTGGGTGGTTTGCATTTAGGGACATACAGATGAAGAGATCAAAGAAAGAATCAAAGGTGTTTTATAGGTGGGAGGTGAACAAATGGTGTTTTCCAGCAGGTAAAAGACTGGCCTGACACTTACAAGACTTGAAGTTTCATCCCAGCCCTGACACACACTCCCCACTATGGGATTCAGCTGACTACCAAGACCTTCTCCTTTTTGCTTTCAGTATCTGTAAAAGAGGAATCATTTTTTTCCTATCTAGTAGAGCTGGCTGAGAGGTTTAGTTAGAGAAGATTAAATCTAAAATAAAAAGATCAATCAAAAGTGCTGAGTAAAAATACCGAAGTGCCCTGTTCCTGTACATCACTGATTCCAAAGTGGAAACCTTATATTTCTATATATGCATAGCCATATTTTTTTTTTTTTCAGTAAAAACCTTTGAGAAAGACATCAGAGGAGAGTATATTCTCACATGACACAAACAAATGGCTTGATCCTAATAGCTAAATTTAGTTTTGACCAAATACTTACTCTAATGCTTTTGTCCTTTAGAAGATTTACAAGATGCATGGATCTCCCAGCTTGCTCACTGGAGGTACTGTGCAGTCTTTGTACACGTAGAGCTGATTTGATGGTCAGGCTGTCTTTCTCTAGTGATTGATTCACTCGGTCAAAGAAGCTTTGGCGCCTGAAAGGAACCAAAGCACTGGTTCCCAGGGAAGGGGTCCTTTGGGAATGCTGGATCAGAGCTTCTGCCACTCTGGACTCAAAAAGACCTTTCAAATAAATTAGGGCAGGGACGTAAAAGGTTATAGAAGGCTTATAAAAAGAAAGCAAATTTAAAAAAAAACCCATACAGAATATATTCAAGTAAGACTTTTATAACTTAGTACAAACATGTTCCTCTGAAGAAGTGGGACATTTTTTGGTCTGCACAAAACAGGTCCCAGCTTTCAAAAAACAAGCTTGTCATTGCAGTCAAGCAAGTGTTTTGCCTGGTAACACAAGATCACTGACTGGACATACAGCTGCTCAGGCTAAGGGGTTGTTTATGTGGTATTTCGCAAGCAGACATGAGCTGCTTCTGCCAGTGCTCAGAGACAAGGAAAAATTATGTATTTCTTGACAGAGCAAAGCCTGAGCTATCTATCTTGCTGAAAGACAGAAGGAGTTAGCTTGGGCACAACACTGTGCTAACACAGCTCTTGGGTAACTGAGAACAGAAGCAGTGTTTGCTTGCACCTTTCTGCTAAAGACAGTGTGAACCTGAGTGGCAGTTTTTGCACGAAATAATGCTGGAACACCAGCTGGGATGAAATGTGCACTCCTGCTTGACTTTTCATTCTTCCTCTTAACAGCAGTGACACAGAGCAAAGCAGTAACACCTAGAGAAAGCTTTAGGCTTTCAGTAGCCTCACTTAAATGCCTGCAGTTGTCACAAAAACAGCTTAAATGAGAACAGCAACAATTTGATTAAAATCATGATCCAGCCCCTTTTGGATGATAAGGGAATAAAAGTTTACTCAATGATGTATAAAACAATAAATTTCAGCACAGCTAAGAGAAGGAGTGTTCTGCAGAACAGTCCTGGTGAAATCTTTTTGCTATAGGCAGTCAGTTAATGTTACGGATTAATTTTTAAAGTAAGGGAATTTTATAATAAATAATATTTATAGTGAGCATTATGATAAAGGTCAAGAAAATCCAAAAGTTGCTGCTGCAGTAGCTGTAAAAGCCAAAAAATCCCAACTTCTGTCTGAAAATACTTTCACACTGAGAAGAACAACTTCTCAAGACATACTACAGTTAATACCTACATATAATGATACTACATTATGGTGGCATTGCAACATTTTCTTTTGAAACATCAAGAACTATGGCAACAGATCTTAGACAGGATGGCCCGCTGTGCTGATGTTGTGTGGCAAGTCTTATGTTTGGATAAAACAGCTACAATTTCAATACCATGTTCGTGTTTAATATTAGCCTCAGTTTCAACATCCCGCTGTCTTCTGTCTGCTTCTTCCTTGTGGGCTGTCTCGATTAGCCAGCTGTCTGTGTTGACAGCAGTATCAACAACAGTGTGAGCCATCTCCCTTTGAGGACTCTAGAAATAACAAGAAATACAATCATATTCCAGACCCAATAAGGAAAAGAATAGGCTACGTTCATGAACTTACAGAGTAAGATCTTAAGTTGCAACTGAAGTTTGAGAAAGAATAAAAAAAACTCTGGGGGACTTCTTTACTAGCCAAACAAAGAACTCTTAAGTAGGGTAATTTTGATCACTTTGTGGGTTTCTCTACATCTTCAAATGACCTAAAAACTGGCAGTACTTCTGCCTGTAAGGGTCCAGACTGGTACAAAAAAGATCAGGCCAGAGCAGTTCTGGCTGAACGACACTCATGCTTCCAGCACATGCTAGAAATCAGGATTCTAACCCGTGCAGAGCAATGGAGAAAAGCTTGGCAGTAGCTGGTGCACATTAACCTCCTCCTTACAGATCCTCATCCAGTGCCCTGTTCATGAGTACCAAATCAAGTACGGAGGATCACAGAAATATCTCTTTTGATCTTTAATTGGGAGAGGTTATGCCTCTAATAGAGCAGAGAAGTATCTTAATAGAATCATGCCATGGACTGCCTTAATATGGAACAATCCTTACTCTAATCCTTATCCGGTGTAAACTCTTTTATTTGACACTTCTTCCTGCCTTTACCTCACTTACGCAGAGGCAGGATGTAGACATACTGGGCTGTGTGACACTTCTCATATTCTGCATCTGTGGAAGAGGTTTTAGGAGTCTGCTCCAGCCAGTGACAATGACATCTTCCAGTTCTTTCCTCAGTCAAAGGTTCACAAAGTCAGTGCAGAGCAAAGAGTCTCTCCATTCTTTAGCAGGCATGCATAAGGCCCAGGCTTAAGATCTCTAGTAATTTTTTGGTACCAACAGTAGAAAACTTGAGGTAACAAAGCAGACATTATACAAATAGCAGATCACATGTTAACAAAAGAGCCAGAGTGAAGCATTTTACCTTTTTAGGTTCTAGAACCTCATTGTCCTCTTTCAGACAAAACTGAACATCTTTTGCAGCACTTTCTGTTTTCAATCTCTTCTCTTCCTTCTTCTCTTCCTCTCTCAAAACACTTTCTGAAGATGAAATCCTCATTTCAGACAGTTGCTCTTCTACTTTCTCATCTTCTTTACTCAAGCGTGTTCCTGGGATGAAAGCATCTTCTTGCTGCACTTTGCACCCTGCAGGCCACATAGGTTCCTGAGCTACAAGGCAGCAATGGGGAAGTGAGGCACACCTACAGCTGTACTCAGCGCATGGCCGAGCCAAATACAGACCCCTTGGCCAGTAGTCCAGGTCTGAGTGACCCTGTCTGTAATGGCCTGAAGCTCTATAACCTGGTGTCACAACGTATGGGTAATCCACGCTCGAATCTACCACCATCTGCCTGGCTGCTAAAGGCATCTGCAGTTCTAGGATGATGCGTTCACTCAAGGGCAGAGGAATCCGCAGAGCTTGGTCAGAAGACACCTCCTTAGTCTGCCCATTCCAGAAATTCACAAGAACTCCCCTTCTGTTGTGTGCTGTGCATATTAAAAAAATAAATAAATAAATAAATTAAAAGCACGTCAACCTGTGTGATTTATTCCTTAGAAAGCAGGAGATAAAAGTAAGAGTTTGTGTTTAGACAATTTCGTAACACTTGCATAATTTTTTCTTTACAGGTTTAAAATTTCACCTTCTTTTAGAACTATGAAGAGACAGCAGATAGCAAGATTTTTCGCTCATCACAGTGAGCCAGCATTTTATCCTGCAAAAGCTGGAAACAAGACTAACAGGGGAATACTCATGAAGGCCAGGAACATTCTTCTCCTTGTGTTGGGAGGACATGGCCCCCCCACACTTTTTGAGGAAGTTTCCACTCACAGAACAAAGCAAAGGCTAATTCTGGGAGCTGCATTAATTCCGGCACTGAAAACAAAAAGTCTGCTTAGTGCCAGCAACAACAAAAAAGATGATGAAGAGAACCCAAGAAGCAGGTGGTGAGTTCCCCATGACTGAGACTGTTCTCTTTTCTGTGTAGTGACCAGCAACCATGGTGAGTCTAGCACTATTAAGAAAGCCAATAGCTCATACCTAAACGTGCCTCTTTGTTTTCCATAACCTTTAGCACAGTGCCCGGGCCAAAACGTTCAGCTCGAGGCTCCCATGGTGCCAAAACCCTGTCTCCTGGAGCAAGAGGCTGTTGCCTGGCATCTTCATAGTGGAGAATGTCGTAGAGAGGCGTTTCCTGCATGCGAGGCCGTACCTTGCCTTTCAGAGTGCGACTTTTGTCAAACTCAATTAAAAAGCGTTCCCTGGAGCCCTACAAGAATAAAACATGTGGTCTGCAAGACAGACGTCTGGGTCCAATTAACGGCCAAACAAACACAAGTGCTAAGAGGGAAGTGGCAGAAATCCCAGGAAGCAGAATGTGATCTGGGAATGTAGCTTTCCTCTTCTACCAGGTTTTTCACTGTCCTGTATCCATACTGGACTTTAAAAGTAACTAAAAGACTGGGGCTTAAGGAGCTGACAGCCTCTCTCTTCCTTTCACTTTGGACTTAGATTTTAGTAAGAACACAATAAGCAGGCTAAGGCAGAACTGTACCAGCAAAACCTCCTATCAGAAAAAGAGTAGCCAAAAGAAACTGCTGCATCTGATCCAGTTTGTTACATAGTAATCAAAAATACAACCAGTAAAACATTGTAACTGTCATAAAATTAAATGTTTTAAGCCTTCATCAAGGGGTGTGGGGCAGATCCATTACAAAAATCTCAGCCTGCTCTGCAGATCTGTGGGTGCACTTACACAAACAATGCTGTCAGCTCCAACTCCAGCTTGTGTCACTCATACCTTTAACCGACCCCATCTGTTCCACCGCACACTGGAGCTTGCAGCCATCCTCACCTATACTAGCATCACTATTTATTTCACTAACCTGCAACTGTGAAATGAACTGGATTTGTAAAGAAAGCCTGCAGGGGGGATTTCCTGTCTGTCGTCATTTCACAAATCCCATAAACAGGAGAACAAGGAAAGCTCTTAGCTTGGTAAGGAGGAAGTGGTCCCTGGGGGCAGACATTTTGGATTACTATTATGCTGTTTAGGTAACTGACTTTGATGCTAGACTGGGCAGAAGCAGACAATAGGGATAAGGGCCCTGTTTTGTTTGATTGTCTCTGAATAACAACTTATTATAACTACTAAAATGGATTATTTCCAAGCTGCTTTTGCTTGCAGGACTCTTCATAGAAAACAGCCAGTCATCATCAGGAAACAGATGAAAATAGGATGTGAGGAGACAACAGTGGTTGTGAAGTGCACTGTATCCCAGGAGAGCCACACTGCAGCGAGGCCATGGGACTGTCGAGGCATGGGAAGAACAGGGAAAAGACACACAGATGCTCTTACAGCACAGTTCCCAATAAATAGCTACCTTCACCTCTTGGGCAATGTGGCCCAGGTAGTAATAGCCGTCAGCTTCTCTCCTTGCCAACACACGAGCCCCCCTCAAGAAACTGAAAGCCTCTGGGCATGAATCAATGAAATTCCTTTTTGATGAGGGTATTAAGAGCATACAAAGGGAATCTGGGTTCCATGTACAAACAGGAAAGCTGTGAAAAACAAAAATACAAGTAACAAAGACCTTAGCAACAGAACTTCTGCAACTTGCTGCAATGAAAAGAAATGCACATAGGACACCCACCCCACCCTGCAATAACTGGGTTTCCTAGCTTTTTTCTCCTCTGCGTTTCCAGTGACCCATTTATAGATTTGGCACTTACTGTGTTACTGGACATCTTGGCACCAGAGAGCCACAGGGATTAGCTGTGTGACAACACTGGACGTGTGAGATGGACATGGAGCTTACCTGGAGGTGGGGAAGGAGGAGATGGAAGCAGAAGATGAGCATGATTTTTGAACACTTAAATCCTTAAACAGGAATATTATTTATAAAACTGAAATTTACTTTGCAGTGTATTACTCCTCTGTTTTAATTCTTCCATCATATCTTGCACTGCTATGCTGTTTATCTGTAAGCTCATCACAAACAATTTTGATTTTAAGAAATCAAGCTTTGAAAGAAATATATATATAAAAAAGAACTATATGATAAAAAACCCTTGTGTTTTACCTGCCTTCTATTCATCTGCTAGATAAGTAGCAAGTGTATCACTGTTTATTCAGTCATGATGAGATGTGTTTTTCAAAGGACGTGTCATTTTGAGTATACACTAAGCTACAGCAGATCTCCATTTTGGCCTGTCTCACATCCTATCATCATTGTATTCTGCTGTGAAGGAAGCACTAAGTGTGTGATTCTTACATCAGAACAGTTCTCCTTTCTTACCTTCCTTTTCTTTCCTTTTAGTTAATTGATTTCAGTAAAGAGCTTTGAACCTGGAAAAATACACTAATTTCTCAGGACAAGGCACCGCTTGGAGACAGGTGGCAGAACAGAGGCAGGGTGGAGGTTCTGGAGCTGCCTCTCCCGTCCCCAGGAGCAATGCAGGCATACCAGCCAGTCTGCCCCCAGCTCTCAAACAGCAGCTCAGGGGCAGCCAGTGAGCAGGTGTGCATTGCCTCCTCTTGAACCCTGCTTCTTACGCAGTTCCCCAAACTCCCCATGCAAGCAAGAGTGGTAATGTCAATGAAAGGAGCTGGAGTCAAGGAAGAATGAAGGTGAGGATTGAGTCTAGGAAGACAAAGCTGCTTTTGAAGGTCAAAGCCAGCAGTGGAACCATCTGGCCTGCACAGGATGGAAAATGTGAAATGTTTGAGAATAATGACACAGGGAACAATATGCCAGGGACTATGAAAAGGGAGAAAGACAAAATGCAAGGGAGTTGTGAGGTGGAGTTGATGCCAAAACTACAAACCTTACATTAAAGTGTTTAGGTTTTATGGGAAAAGATAAACTCACGTTGAATTAAGCAAAAATAGAGTGTTAAGCAAAAACAGTGATTGCACAGTTTCCCACTGTTTGCTGTAAACTGTTGCTGAAAATGCATTAGGGCTGTTATAAGACTCAGAATAGTGAAGAACTTAAAATATCTTAACTACAAGGACATCCACAGGGTAGACATGCAAAGCCTATGCTGTTTCAGCTGAGGATGTCAGCTGTTTGGGATGTTAACAGATTTAGAAGATACTGTTATTTATTTAAAATACAGTATTTGACCACCCCTGCCTAAGAGTAAAACACCACTGAAGTCTGTGAATCAGGATACGCTGGCTGTAAACAAAACTGTACATTCACCTACCAAAGAAAAAGGACAATCAAAGCAAGGCATTTGTTCTTTCCTTCAGAATTTTCACCTTTACCTGCCAGTAACACCTATTTTCAAGTACTGGTCTGTAAAGTTCAATTAAATCACTTTACAGGGTGAATCTTTCCCTGCAAAGGTAAATGGAGCTGGAACAAGATACACCTAAATTTGACCTCAAGTGTTGGTGATGATGCCTTTGGCTCAGGGGCTATGTAAAGTGCTATTCCCTCACAAGCAGAGAATTAAGGTACAAGTAATGTACAATCAGAAAGGTGGCTATGCCAGCTCAGGATGTCAGGTATAGCCTGTCACAGAGAACCCAAACATTTAAATCTTTGTCCGCAGACTGTGTTGTTCATAAGCTGCCAGGCAAAAGAAGGTTACTCTTCCAGAGGGTCACAGAAACTCTTGCCCAGTTCTAGTTTGTGAAGTGTCATCCCATAAGTACCAGGACGAACTAATTAGCATGCACTAATTTTATATTGGTGGTATACCTTTTCAGAAGCAGTAGGGGGGAGTCTGATTGCTTGAAAGGACCTCTCTGATTGTCTGGCTACTTTCTCCATTATTTTTGCGTGCTTTGCTCATGATCATCTGAGTCTCCTAGAAGGTATATGACACGTACTGGGTGCAACTTGTCCTCCCTAAGCAGCTAGCAGATTTCCTCCGACTCTTGCTGTGGCAGTGAACGGACACACTGACTGACAGGCTGGGGCTTCCAGCACCGCAGGGATCAAAGCCAGGCTGCTGCTTCAGCGACCCTCCTGAGCGAGCGTCTGACTAGGCAGCAGCGCCATCTTAACGCCTATTTAAGAAAAAAAAAAAAAAAGGAGAAGTAAGTAAAGAGAGCCCACTCACACGTGCAAGTCTTTACTAACACGGGACAGGCGTGAGATTCTTTATTGGGCGTTTCTGTGCTTTGGCGTCCTACAGCCGCCGGCCAGCAGAGCGGCCTCGCCTCGCCGCGAAAATAAAACTTGTCCATGTTAGAACTGCTGAGAAGTTAACTTAAAAGACATTTTAGGGAAGTCTTGTCACCAAGTAACAGCTGGGATAACAGTTGCCACAGAAGCAGGGGAAGTTAGCCTGAAGAGAACCCAGACCAACTGGTGCCAAGTTTTCCCAAGGGTGAGGGGAAATCACCCTTGGATGTTATCAAAGTCCAGAATAATCCTTGTGAAGCAAAACCCTCTGCAGAGATACAATTGCCCTAGGGCTAAGCAGAGCCATTGAGCATAAGGAAGATGAAGGGAGGTGGGTTACCCTCCAGGCATCCCATCATCATTATTTTTGTCTCCCCCCCACCTCTTCCAGAGTTACATTCTAAAGCAATCAACTCCCCTTAACCACCTTAGTTGCACCCCTGGAACCTTGTAGAGAGGAGAAGTTTTGAATTACAGGGTAAACAATCTCCTTCAGACTTTTCCATGCAGTCAATCTTTATTATAGCAGTATTCTCATATTCACATCAAGTACATAGAACTTTTTGCCTTTTATATAATACAGAGTTCTTTAAATAACTTTACACAGAAATAGTTTTCTTCAATCTGATTTCAGCTATCAAATTTTAATATGTTTTAATTCTCCATGCTCTCTAACCAAACTGGACAATATTTCCCATTGTACAAATTTACATGAGAAAAACTCCAAAGTACAAATGAAGGGACAACAAAAGTAAAGAGGGAAGGAACAAACAAGAAAAATAAGTTGTATTGGCAATTACAGGGGAAACTTGAGAAGGAAAGAAGGGGAGTTGCCATGACCTATGTAACAAGAAACCAAAAATAAACATTTTGTTATGAATTAAAAAATAAATACAAGTTTCAAAACAATTACTCCATTGTAGATTTTAAAAAGCAGCTATGGAAATCTACTAACACAATTTTTTTTTTTTTTAAGTAACCAGACTGGACCTTCTACTCTGCAGTTAAGCCCCTTGCAAACCTCTGGTGGTCAAAAAAAAAAAACAAAACAAAACCAAAACCAGCTGAAAGGAATGTGTTAGCACAGAGTTTAAATTGGAGGGACATCCATTTCATTGCACTAAGGAACAAACAAACAAACAAAAAGAAATCAAATCTATATAAATTTCCCTTTCCTCTCCTTACTAGATACTTTGCCTCTCATAAACAAGCCTCTGTATTATGAGGTAATGCCATTGTCTTGACTATATATAAAAATAATCAAGTTTAAAGGATATAGATCTGTACATCTATAAACTTTAAACAAGCCAGTCCTCTCTTACCCCCCCCATGGGGTCCAACTACCGAGTGCTACACCTTCCATCATTTTTTAATGAAACACATGCATTGTGCCTCTCGTGGAAGCCTCCCAAGAGACCAGTGCACCTTTCCTAATCTAGGAAAAGCAGCCTGCGCTCAAGTAAGAAAGAGAGACAGTGCAAGTAATGCACGACAGATTACAAACACATATACCTGCTCCTTCAAAACAAGGCAGAGTCACAGAAGGCAACAGTGGCCAGCCTGCATGTGTGTTTGACAAAGGGGAAAAGGGATCCAATTACGCAGCTGATGACTGATTACTTCTGCAACTGCTTAATAAAGATGTCACCTGCTCAGCCCTGGGAGACCCTCACTACACCTGAAATGAGGTGAGGAGGGAAGCTGCAACTGGAGGCAGCAGGGCCAGGAGGAAGCCTGCACTTGCAGTCAGGATGACCACAGCGCGGGTGGGCTGGCTCATGCACCCACACGGGCAGACCCTGCTCGTGGCACAGGTCAGCACTGGATCCCAACGGGATTTCAAGGGTGGCAAGAAGGAGGGGCAGGACTTTCCCCAATCCTGACAAGCAAGATCAGAATAAAAGCAACATTAATTTGGGTTGCCAACACATGCATGTTGGCCACTGTCAGATTTCTGTCAGTTGAGAAGTGTGGAGAGGGGGGAGGAAGGGGAGGCAGGTAGGACACAAGGCTCATGAAGGAATGATGTGCATTTTTTTCTTGATTTTTTTTTCCTAAAGGTTCACAGCTTTGAATAAAAAAAGCACATTTATTGCACTTACATTTTATTTTAGACAGAGTTAATTTAAATCATGCCCTCAGAAACCCCCACCATCCCAAAATAACCCAACACCCAAGTTTGGTCCGTTTTGCCCCCTAGATCCACCATCCATGCCCAGATGGCAGGCTTCATTTCTTGTCCTAACGTTCCACTGAACTCCCAAACACACAGACAGATTTCAACTAGGGTGAATACACAAATGCAACACAATGACATTTATCAAAACAAAACCCAACCATTTTCCAAACCCAAACAAAAAAAGAAAACAAAGTTATTTTTCATGGTTTACTTGCTCAAAAGCAATGCCACACAAGGCTTATTCTAAAGTACAGCTGCTGCAAACGTGACAAACTAGACAAAATGACCAGACAGGCCACTGTTGGCTCTTAAGGAGGCTGGATGAGCTGAACATGCTGCTGTGATGTTATAAAGCAAGTGCCTAGGTAGTTTAGAAGTTTCTACACCCATCAGCTCCCTTCTCTTAGGGAAACAGTTTATTTGTGATTTTGTTAGAAAAAAAAAGAAAAAAGGACAAAAATACCATCTTCTCACATGTACTTTTAGTGTAGAATTTGGGGTAGGTAGAAGGATTCCAGATACTTCCTGGAACATTAATAAAATGGTTTTACACTTTGCTTTCTAGAAGGAACAAAACCAAATTAAAATTGGTCTCATATTTCATATGAACTGTCCATTTAAACATAACTTTATAATTTACAATTATGCCCAAAGTCTTGCCCCAAAAAAGAAAAGATCTGAAAAAGCACTAATACCAAAACCTATTATTTTGTCCTTTATGGACAAGTAGGTGAAATATGACACTGGTATGTAGGTACTGCCAGAAGTCTACGTAACCAGTTTGAAATCTGAACAAATCAAATTCAAACATACTGGTTGTCCTCAGCTGACAAGACACCTACCATCTCCCACTGTTAACGTGCAATAACAATATGTGATCACTGAAGAGTAACTGCAAGAGGCTTGAGGATGAACCAAGGAAACCTGCTGATATTCCAGAAAACAAAATTAATTGCACTTTCTGGACCAAGGAATTAATTGTATGGTTTGATACATGTGGACTTTGATTACATGAGTCTAGCCATCAATTTCTCCTTATCTAGTGCTCATTCTGCATCTACCATCTCATTCCAAGATGCTATGATAGTGTAACTTTTGGCCTCTTTCTATTACCTTTCTTTAATGAGATCTTTGTGTCTTTGGAGGTGGAGGAGGGCTTATTTATCTTTAAATTAAATGAACCTCATTTAACTTTCAATAGAGCAAATTTCAAGCAGCAGTTTTACTGTAACTGAATTAGGTATCCTTCAATTCCTAGCTCTGAAATGAGTATTCTGGGGAATGCGCTCTGCCCTCCTTGCTCCTCTACAGAAGTTTACCAACTCCAAACTACCTATCTATAGTAATAGCTATATACAAAACTACTGCATTAGAAGTAAACCAAAGCCACTGCTCTAGTTACAAAGCACCTGGTTTACATTCTGTTGTACTTTTTAAGGTTGCAAAGGCACATGATCATTTGGCAAACTGCAAAGACTGTATGGGGGATCTCTATGTAAGCCATTTAACAGAGGGTCGTGGTAGCTGTCTTTTCTAAAGAGATGTGCTAATTTTCATCTGAATTCACTCTTGGTGTACTCTATGTTCTGCTGTTTTTAAAGTTTCCTCCTTCCACAGTTTCGTAGTTATTTACTGCTGTCATGGTGCTGATTTAGTAGTTTCTGTGTTAGCATCCTGGAAACTTAAATACAAAGATAAAGTTTTAAAAATTTGGTTCTGCTCCGCTCTTCTGATAATTTTATTTACTAGGTAAGAAGTTACGAAGCAATGAAGAAATATTTAAAATGCATGCCAAAACAAATACGAAGTGCAAATGCATATTAACAAGGCTGCAGTAAACAAAGTTCATTTCATAAACTTCTACATAAAATCCATAACAGAAAACCAGAACACCTTCAAGTGATGCTGTAACAGTCCACTCATGCAACTGCTTTTACTGAACTTGACTGTACCTAGAAGCTTTGCCTGTTGCATTGTGCTACTGGTGATGCTTTTTTTAACAGACAGAAGACATGTTGTCTACAGTACTATGAATAGTTTGTGCTACACATGCTGCACTCACAGTCAAGAAGGGAATGAAATCTATAGGCTGCAAAAGTGTGAAATGTCTACATGCTTCTTCCCTAAATTTAGCCCCTCCAGCTATCAAAACTTCAGCTTGTAATAGTTTGTGAGGTTTCTGGGGATCTGGCTTCCCCCAAATGTTCTGTAAAATGCTGGATGCATTTACATCACCAGGCAAACACAGAAGCAAACCTATTTATGGTTGCTCTTCAGTGTATTTTTCCCCCCAGTTTGGGTGTTTGTGGAAAGATGTGGTATTTATCAACAGTCAGCATTTCACTCATTTTATATGAAGGCCAAATTCTGCCTCTGATGAGCACATACTAATCCAAATGATGCTGAGAGGCCATGATAAGGTGGCAGTATTTGGCCGCAAACATTCTGCTGCATCATCAGCTGCCAGAGCATTCAAGTGCAAGTAAAGATGATTTAGGTAAGCATAAAAACCAGAAGTAGATTCATTTAATGACCTACATGAGTTTAGCAAAAAAAAATTATAAATGACTGAACTAATTGTATCTGGGGCCATATAGGACTCAATTCACTCAAAAATTACTTCCAAAACAACTAGGCCTCTAGCCATACCATTTGGTTTAAGCTCCACTACAATGTTCCAGTTCCAGCAAATATGCTGCAGGAAACAATCACGTACTGACAAGTAAGATGCAACAGATAAAAGGCCTCTTCTAACAGTATGGAAAAGGAAAGGCAGAGGGTAAGGTGTATGCATACAAATACAAATAGCTGGGATTGGATACTGGTAGTTTTGCAAATAATTTAGGTATTAGATACTGTAGAGCTAAAAGCAGTGTGACTGTCTAGATGTTTGCCCCAACACATGTACACAAAATATATACTAGCGTTTCCATACTATGACATGTGTTTGTGGTTGGGACACTACAGAAAAGTTGGTGTAAGGGACATGAATGTGTGGGTCATTTCAGTTTACTTCCTTCATCCGGCTGCTATACAGGGCATTCAGTTCTCCTCATTAACTAAACATCTACAGGGCACCTTTAAGACTGGTTCTGATGGCATGAAAGACATCCAAAAAAATCTCTGAAGAAAAAGATAGAAAAGATGATAATCTCAGCTATTTACAAACCAAATTTCTTCCACAGTTTTGCATGAGTATTACGTGGGACCTCTTACAAACACAGTACTACATCTATCTGGAGTGAAATAAATGTAAAAACCAGTAGAAATGCATCCTGAAAGGACTTCTCTAAACAGCAGCCAAACAACTTGCACATTCCTCAGGGAAAAAAAACAAAACAACCCAAACCAGAAAAACAAAACTACAAACAAACCAACCCCAATAAAAAAAACCCAGAGATCATGTGTTACTTATAAAGTGCTTTGCATGGACAAGGATGGCAATTTTCCTTGTGCTTTTCCTACGGGCTCAAGAAGCATATTGTAGACTAATGGGTAATCAATCTTCACGAAAATAAGTTCATTTTAAGCAAAGGTAGAATGAAATTCCCAACAGTTATGTTTTAGCAGATGTATTCTGCCAGCATGACCTTGGGGAAGGAAACTAGGGCTTTTAACAAGCTCTGTGAAACAAATGACTGTTGAACCACCTGTACACACTTGCTCCGATAACAGTTTCTTTTGAGAGAACATTAATTTCCAGTATGACTGCCATGTACAAATTAGGCCACAGCCCATAGAGGGGTTGAAGCAATTTATGGGGTGGAAGGAGAATGAGCAGTGACTACTTCACCCCCTGGGAGTCTGTATCTGTAGGTGTTCTCACCTGCCTGCTGACCCCAGTGGCCTCAGATGATCACCAGGGAGCACAAGCACTCTGATTTCATCTATCTGCACACCACCGCTTGCTCATTAGCTTCTCCACACTGGAAAGTGGCTATTGCTACTATTTAAATTCCTGCCAATCTCAATAAGGAAAAAAACCTTACAGCATCTGAAGACCCACAGCAGACAAGAAAAAATTTGTGCTTTTTTTTTTTTTTTTTAAAAAAAAATGCATCCTGTACACAAAATCAATTTTATTCATGTGCCAACATGAATCACTTCATTCTTGTAGTGACTATTAAGTCATTCACTATTGCTGTCTTGCTAATGTTTGTGGAATTAATATGAATACACAGTATTTCAATTATAATTCCCACTTCAAATTAGTCTGGTCCCTATAACCCCAGTAAATATTTACTGACAAACATAACAGACTACCAGCAACACCGCAGAACTCCAGGGTTTTAAGAGCACGTTCCATTACCGATGTGCATTTCTCCCTTCGCCTGGGAGCACCCTTCTGCAGACAGAAACAGTCCAACTCTACTAGGGAGGGAAGGACAGTGTCCTCACCCGATACACCCCAATGTTTAGCATGGACACCACATTCACACGCATTTAACTCCTTCATTTATTTGTCACAATTTTGTTTAACACTCCCCTCCTCCCACCAGCAAGAACCTTCCTGCTAGAGGCAGGTTGGTTCTCCTGCCTCACCTGGAGTGGTACAGGGCAGATACGGATCAAATTCTGAAAACTTGTCTGAGCTTGAATTTCTTTCTAATGTTGTCTGACTTGCCTCTGTACAAATAATTTACATGTAATACCACATACCAGAGAACTTTGCAAACAGATCACATCACAAGATATTTTACTAGAGGTAAATGATGTGAAGAACTTTATGAGTTTTTTCCCTGACTGGGTAACTTGCCAAAAAGCTACCAACCATTTGAAAACCAGGATTGGAGGACAGGAAAACAAAGGACACCAATGGAGATACCGCCACCTTCATCCTAGTTTGCAAAGTGTACAAAAGGGAAAGATGAAACGGAAGGGAAGAGATGACAGGGAAGAAAGCAATGAGAGGAGAAGTAGTCAGTGTGGATCCAGCAAGTACCGCTTTGTTTTGATCTAACAACTTGCCATTAGGACAAGATGCTCCACATTTACACACACACTTATCAGAGGACGTTTAACAGGATAAAAATCCTTTAAAAAAAGCTCTTGAAAGTACCAAAACATAATTTTCGGAATGTCTAATTCTAGGGGGTTTTGTATTTGTATTCAATTCAACCTGAGAACTTTTTTCCTCATTTATGAAAACATTACATATTGGTAAGGTACCTGGCATTAACCTGCACCCTCGTTTAAAATAAAACTTTTAAAGTAGGTACATACACCATTCACAGTCTGTATCAGGAACTCTACAGACTTCAGATGCTGTGGTAGCATCTTTGATAAATACATTGTATCATATGATACCAAAAAAAAAAAAAAAAAAAGAGAGAGGACAATCTCGACAATCTCGCTACATTTTTTTTTTTTTTAAACTTCAGTTTGTTGCTGGACCAACAAAAGACGGATCTACCTAATCCTTCTAAAAGATGTTGTATATGCACACACCAAGAAAATACTGGAAAAGGAAAAAGGTTAAGGTTGGTGGTGGTTGTTTGTTTTTTGAAGAAGTGATAATGTAAATCTGAAAAAAGGTACAGCAACATCCCCTTTTCCTTCAGATTAACCTCTTTGCCTTTAGAGTAACATCTTCTATAGCTCCCATCACCCCACACTTTCAATTTTACTGGAATAAACCCCAATTATATAGACATATTTAGGTGTTCGAATTAGTAATACAGTGAAAAGGGGATACTGCATTGTCCATAAATCAGTGAGTACACCAGGGAAAAAAGATCAGAACAGAAGATGATTCTCTTAAATTAGCACTCATCAGATTTTCAGCCTCTGATGGGATGTTGTTAGAGGGAGAAAGCCGACTGGCAGACCATCCAAAGCAAGTCTCCTAAGTTGCAGCAGCAGTTCCATCCCCTCATGCCCGAGCACCACAGTCAAACCACGAGTGCACTCTCCTCTCTCCGGGGAATGATGCCAACGGCACAGGCAGCCACTGCGGGTCTCCAAATGCACGTGGTGGTTTGTGTTGAAGGAGAAACACTGGCAGCAGAGGATTCTGGTTCCCAAAAAAGATATTTTTTCCCATTGTGTTGGACTGGCAGTTCCATTCTGCTCCACTTTTAAGCTTATGGATATCTTTTCTAAATTACTTTAGGTTTTGCGGAGCAGAATAGAGTTCTGATGTTAAGAAACTGTAGGAACACAAGACTTAAATAACAGAGTGGGTGCTGCCATGGCGCTGTGGCTACTTGAACGCTGCAAATTCTCCTGTAGAGGGAGGACAAGAGCTTGGTTTAAAAAAAGTGATTCCAGTTACTAGGTGGTCAGAGGTTTTATCCAGACTAGTTGAACAACAGGTTGAATATAAAAGATGTTAAAAAATGCAAACTGTTAAAATTAAAGCATAAAAGAATACATAGCGAGAGAACACTGAATACAGACCCAGCATATTTTACCGAAAAAGAATTTCTTGAAAGCAAGCTGTACCCGTTCTTCCCAAGACAGAGGTCTGAAAGTTCAAGCAAAGTCCAATTTATCATGCATTTGAAAATAAAATGTGTCAGTTCAATTTCACTTTAAGCTCCTTATTGCACATATATCCTCCTGAAAAGCAACAACTGCAATAAATGTGTCAGACTGCAAGCTAATTTCTGTTCTGGGGTAAACCTGGTTTAACAAAGACTATTTGACACACCCATTAACCTTTAAAGACTATATAAAGTGCCTGAATATTAAACCAGTATTAAAGAAGGCTAGGATCTGGTTTAGAGACCAACATAGCAACCTACTGTGAGAAAAATAAGAATCGTGAGGTTGTCTACTCACTCCCAGACCAGAAATTAGGCCTTGCTAATAGGGAGCACAACAAATAAAGCAACCCCATACTTCCTTCAGAATTACTGAATAATCAATAATTCTGTGCAATGCTTTCACATTCAGTGATGTCCTGAAATTCTACATATTTTATCTAGTGTCAGCATGCCATGAGATAGACTAGTAGTCCCATTTCAAAGATGATTAAACTATGGCATAGAGTAAAATCACTGCCCAAAATCTGAAGAAGTTTGCCAGAACACTGAATAAAAGCTGAACATAAGATATTCATCCTCTTAATCTTATACTTCAGCCACAAAATTTTCCTGCCACCTGCAACAATATTGTATTCTATAGGATTTTTAGGGAGGGTTGTCCCAACTGTGTTTAACCAAAAGGACTCATGACCAAGAGAAAAAGAAACATACATATAAATTCCCTGAGCGTGGTTTCATGTGAATTTTGCGTTAGTTTATGTCCTTTTAAGAGCACTCCTCAGAGCTCTTCTAATAATGAAGGAGTGACAAGCAGGCATAAGAGATTATTTGTTCTGTTCAACATAAGAATGTTGAATGCCATTACATCCAAAGAATTGCTCCTTATCTTCTTATCCTTCCATCCTTTCAAGAGCAAGTGTTTTGTTGGCTTTTTTTTTTCATTGAGATTCTTATTCTGAATATTGGAAACAAATCAGAAACATCCCTGCAAACAGAATTTTAGGCCGACAGCATTAATTCCATGGAATGTCTTGCTCTATAAAGAAGAGAACCAAGAGTGATCAGCAGTCTGCACAAGAAGGGGGAAGAAAAGGCATCTACAGGGCCTGGTAGGAACAGCTGATTCAGCTGATCTAAGGGAACATGAAGAACATGTGGAGAGGGCTCTGTGCATGGTAGGAAATGAGAAGGGAGTACATCCAAGGTCTAAACTAGGAGTGGCTGGCACAGGATGCTGTGACAAACCTCAAGCTCTGTGTCTTGATACACTGTGGTGGTAGGTTTAAGTTATAACAACAAAAGAATAAAAACTTCATGATGGATTTAATTGTCTAATTTACCAGTTTCCCAACAGATAAAACCCTTGCTCTAAAATACTCTGAATATTTGAAAATTTTTCTTGTTTCTCTAACACATTTCACCTATCTCTCAACTCTTTTCACATTACCTTCTAAAAACACCTCAATTTTTGTACTTTTTTTTCATTTAAGAGAAGGACAAAAAAAGTCATCAAGTACTGCCTGTGATGCTAATTTTTAAGAACGATATTCATGCTTAGTTAAACTTTCAAAACATGCTCTACTTAATTTATTTTTCAGTCTGCCTTCCTAAACTGCTGATTAAAGATCAATTTCTAAACAAGAGATGGCTCCCTCATTACTCATCTTGTCCTTCTGCCCATTTCTGGTTATAATTCAGCTTTTAATAGTTGTGCAGAGATTCTGGAAGATAAAAAGACAAATGATTAATTGGAAAAGGGCAATGCAAAAACAGGATCAGAAGTCAAGAAGCATTTAAGACAGAATGGTAGCTATAAAGAAGTGATGTTCAGACTTTTCTGCCATTTAAATAAAACTTTAGCAAAGACACTTTCTTTGACAAGCTAATGCTAAATCTCTTCTTTCAAAGTTCGGGTGCTAATCTGATCTCAAATCAATAGGAGACCGAAATAGGTAACACATTCGTCTAATAATGGGATTTTGTCAATTGAACATGTATAAAATGCAGTTAACAGCTTTCCCTAAATGAGGAATGTAGATGGCTACACCTATCCATGTAATCTTCCATCCTGCTAGGTGTTGACAGGAGTTTCTCAAGAGCAGCTAAAATGCTTTATGTCAACCTTTCTGTTCTGAAGATATAAAATATCTGTAGCTGTTTCTTTTATCTTCTAAAAGAAACTTCATCTGTAGGAGAGGGAGAGAGAACACAGGCAACCTCTCTTTCTGAGACTTAGATGCATATACATAAATGAGGTAACCTGAAACTGTGAATTCACCATTTTCTGGCAGGACAGGAAGGTCTTGCCTCAGTTCAGTGAATGGACAAAATGAAGACAGCTTTAGGAACATGTCTCAGTATGCCCTGTCCTGCAGGAACAGGATCATCCCAATTCTGCACTGCTAAACCTCTGAACACAGTTCTGTAATGACCAATGATAATCTAAAATGGGACTACTATAATCCCACTCTCCCTCCTGACCTGAGCTGTAAGGCAGTGACCTGCCCGTTGTGCCACACTGGCACTATCTGGCCCTGAGGCAAGATGGCTCAAGGAGCTGACCTTGCAAATGTTAGCTCAGGCTGGTAGGCAAGAAGAGTTTTCTAAACAGTTTTTGGAGAGCTGCTCTGTTGATGGTGAGGGGAACCCACTCAACTGCACAGAATGGACTCATGGAATTGGAGAGCATCTGCCAGTGCAAGGGTAAGAAGCTGGACTGCGGTTGCTCCAAACGAGATAAGCTTACCATGAAGCTATGAAATCACATACTTAGCAATTTGGGATGTGAAAAAAAACCCCAAACCCAGCAGACATCTTAATCCATTGTGAGCCAGACATCTGATGCACTTTTTACCAATCAGAACTCCAGATACTTTCTTAGACTGGTAACAAAGAAATTCCTTTCCGAAGGATGGATAACATTTGAAGACCTACACTTCTTGCAGAACCCTTTCAAGTCAGTGACTACCGTCTTCTCATGCTCATTACACGTAAAGCAAGTGGAAACTACTTTAAATGCACACTTTCAAAAAGTCTGTACTAAAGAGATGATCAGGTTCTTTCATGTTGTGTCCAAAGAGTATGTTATAAGGGTGCCTTCTGAACGAACCTGCTGCCCGATTCCTGGAAGGATTTAAGATGCAGTTACCAATCTCTACTCACAAATTTATAAGTTACCTGGATTTATGAGGTTATTAAGATATACACAGCATGTTAACTATACTCCTTATCCTGGGGTAGATACCTTGTTTCTCAGAAGAACTGTACGGAGAAGAACAGTTCCCTTCCAGACCTGTGCCAGCCTTATCTATTAAGTAGAGAATAACTGACATCAAAGGGAAACACCAAATCCCAACACCTTGACTGGATTACATTCAAGGACACAGGAAAAAGTATGACAAAGAGACAGTTTCTGTTGGATCTTCTGCTGATCTTCTAGGATGGATACCACACACTAGCTAAATAAGAATATGGAACATACACTGATGTGGATAACAGTGTTTACGAGGATCTGGTCATTCTATAAAGTACTAAGACAGATTTTGTTTCTATACTGAGATACAGAGAAGTAAAGAAAAAAGGAATCTCATATAGTATAAACTACCTCTCCAGAAAAGCTTGGGATCCTACAGGCCTGTTTTCAGGACCAAAAAGTTTTAAAGTTTCTAAACAATACAGCTGAGTTGCATTTTGAAGAACACTGACCCAAATTCCCAGGTGTATTTAGACAACTTCATCCTATATGTGTTCCCAAATCTCACTGAAGCAGCAATAGCAAACTACAGAACTTAAATCCCTAAATGCTTTTATGTCAGATAAAGTTAAAGATCCACTAAACCCAGCCTCCTTTCAGGCTTCATAAAATGTTTAGCGAGAAGCTAAGATCACATTATGGCCATGGATCCTGAACCACGCTTGATGTGTAAGAACAGGTGACACAGGAAGAAGTCTAACACACTGTACAGTAGAAAATGGGGCCAAATGTGTCTAAGGATGGCAGCAATTTTCTCCCCATAACTGTAATTCCTATAAGCACAGAACAATCTTAACAAGGAGGATAATACTAGTCCAAGGAATAACTTGTTTGAATTGATCTGGCAGACCTGAAAGAGAGTAAGCCTGGGCAGGGCAGCAATGATGGTTCTGCACCCTCTAGCTCCCTGTGTGGTTAAGCCTTTTCCGTGTGGGATACCACATTTCTAGATTCTGCAGGAGACCCAGCAGCACCCTCCTGCTCTGATTGAGATGGGCATCATAGCCTGTACTGAATACTATACCCCAAAACTTAAGAAGCATTCCTCCTCACTATGGAGAAAAAAAAATAAAAATGAATAGGAGTGGAAAAACACACTTAAATTCTGTTTTCATTTTAAGATAAGCCTGCCAAAATGAGGTGAAACTACCAGAAAGATGGGAAACATTTTCTAAAACAGTAACAAATTTCACCCTCCATAACTATTTCGACAGAGATAGATTTCAACAGCTGAGTCTTCTTGACTAACAAAATGAGAAAAGTTAGTTCCAACAGCAAAAGCCAAAAAGACCCTTAGAATCTGGCTAGAAAATGTACGAATTGCCGACATCTCTTCAAGGTCTCTAACTCTGCCTCCTGTTTTAAAAAGCTCAGTTGCCAGACAGCAGAAAAGAAAACCTTTTTTGAATTTCTGATCTATTTCAAATTGCTAGCAACATGCAAACTCCTCTACAAGTATGAAAATCAGAAGCCATCAAGAACATTCCCGGCCCTTGAAGTCTTAACAAGAGCAGCAATAGCTTGTTTCCAATGCAGAAGAATCTGTGAAAATTAGCTTAGCAGTTTAAAATAAACAAAACCACATAACGAATTTCAAAATATGCAAGAACACAGCCAATAAAATTACTATTTTCATAGCTGACATCAAAGACTGATATAACCTGAAATACTACTCTGATACACCTGCTCCAGAGGAATGCTGCAGAGAAAAATACAATCTTTACAGTGAGCTGACAGGATCTTGGTAAGGTGTCTAGCTTTGTCAGTTAGATATCTAGTCTGATTCACTTCTAGACAACCTAGCAACATTTATATGGAAGTGAACAATTCGTCACTGAACAGAAGCATGTTTAGTGGTATTCTTAACAATCTTAATTAAAATCTTTCATTTTAACAGAATTCACGGTATAATACTGATTTCCATGAAAACAACTGCTTTTCAAATCCTCTTTTCCTATTATGGGTGTTAGCAGACTTTTTCTTTCAAAGTATTTGGTTATGCTCGAGATTTACTTTTTTTAAAGCTATGCTAATTGAAGGATACAGACACCATTACCAGTAATATTCTTGCAGTTCAGCAAAAGCAGATTCAGAATTTCTTCTATGTTGTAATAGGAGATTTTGAGATGGTCTAAACTATGGCAGGTCAGAGTATTTAGGCAAAAATAAAAATTAAGAAAATCCCCACGTAACCACTCCTCTGCAGGAAGAGATGGTCTCTAAACAGCACTATTTTAAACTTCAGCTTTCAAAATAAGTCACATATCACTAAGGTCCTTCTTTGGATTCTGTGTTGTATCTGCTCACTTCTGTTGACCACAAGAAGTTTTGACTGTGCTCAGCTCTGAAGCTAAGTTTGTTTTTCTGACTGTTGCCCACATATGAGTAACATTACTGAAGAATCTAAAGCCTACTGCTCAAATATAATGACCTCAACCAAAGTGAAAAAAACCCCCACACACCGTAGCTTGAGTAGATTAAAATCAAATACACTCCTGAGTAACTAATTCCAATTAATAAACTCAGCAAAAATGACAGAGACAAGCAAAAATGACACCCAATGACCTTAAAAGGATTTTTGCTTGTTTTGAAGTGACTTTTCCCATTTCTCTTATGTGACCTTATAATTCTTCTTGTGCAAGCTGTTTCCAGGGCATTCCTCACCAACACAGACTGTGCACTTGGGACATTCAATGCCCAACGTTAGGAAGTGAGTCTTCATTCCGTCAGTAAACCTTAAACCCACAGCTGGTAGGAACTGAGAACGTACACATGCGTTGTACTCACAGAAACACACCAGCACACAGACACACAGGCACATGCTTTCACATTTCTTTTCAGTGTACTGGAAACCCACCGTATCCCCCTGCTTGGATGGGCGTTTTCGGAGAAGCACAAGCATATAGACTAAAATCCTCTGTCTGGAAGCCAGCCCGGTTTAATGAGGGCTCAGATGCACTGCGGTGAATTTTTGGCAATGACCGGGCCAGAAGCTCAATGGAGGCAAGAATCTAAAACAAGTAGAAAGTAAGTGATCAAATCTGTTGTTCCAAAGTTGTAACATTCTGTTAAAATCAAAGGCAGAACATCAATTAGCTACAGAAAAATATTTATACACAAATTTAAACAAACTTTAAAAAATAGATTACTGCATTGCACTCTGACGTTTACATCCTCAAAAAGCTGAAGAGGACATTTTTGGAAGAAATTATCTAATTTTTCCCTTTAAAAGGGTATACTGATTTCCTTCTGTAAGCACAATGAACATAGTTGCCTTTTATTTGCCTCCTTGTTTATGCACTAGTACCTATACCCACCATTGCTGCAAATAAACGCAGCTTTGGCAGCAGTTTGCTGAATACCATTTACCATAAAGACAGCAGGGGGAGCTCCTTAGTTTTTGAAAACGCTTCAAAACAAACCAAACAAAAAGGTCCTCTTCCAAGCCTTTAGAATCCAAACCTCCCTCAGCAGGCACGATACATCAAGTTTTGTGACAAAACTATTCCCTTCATAAAGTTTTGGGGAGAGCAAGGAGGGGCGTATAAAGATTTCTGAGAAAATACACCAAGTTCTAATTAGTGAAATTAATAATTGCAATTAGATACCATCTCCCAGTTGAAACTTTCTCCAACACACAAATGCTTTTCCAACTACACAGGTCATTTTAATACCTGCTTTTCAAATTGAAAATAAACTTTTCTAATTAAACAGCACTCACCAGGTACTGAACAAGTACTCTTAAGAAGAGTGCTATAGCAGTAATAAAAAAAATTTCAGCAGTGAGTTCATAACTGATCTTTGGTTTTAATATTTGAATTGTAAAGTCTATTGAGAATAAAAGAGGAATATTTCTCACCTGTGGAAAAAGGGGTCTCTCATCTCTTTTCTTTTTTAAACATTCTGCCATTAGTCTCTTCATAGCTTTCGGGCAGTTGCTCCGTACTTTGCTGAGGTCTGGTGATAGGTATCCTCGTCCCACCATAAAAATTATCTTTATTTAAGGGGAAAAAAGACAGAAGGGGAAGAAGGTGAGTCCATAAAATAAACAGTAACAAAACATTAACATTTTGCTAGACCATTTTAGTCCCAGCAGCAAATTTTCTGCTCCCAGGAAACATTATCTGGTATTGAAACTGCCAAGTTTCTTAAGAGTAATGCTTGCTAACCTATTCAGTACAGAGAAAAAAAAAAAAAAAAAAAAAAAAAAATTTTTCCTCCTCCTCCTAAGAGAGATTTTTGTGAAATTTGAACACTAGTAAATGGTTACCATTTATAGCAATAACCATCTAAGGAGCTGTTCTTCGGTGTCAAAAGCTGTTACAGGAACAAGAATAAGCAACAGAATGCCTAAAAATAAATATTCTGTAAAAATAAATATTCTGTTTTATAATGTAAGTGAACAGCAAGTTCACACTGAAAGGTGTTTTAAGAAACACATGAACCTCAGATATTAAAACCCCTTATCTTTTGAGAATAAATGCCTTCATATACTTTTCCACCACAAAAGCTTATAATGGACATCTGACCACCTTCCCCACCCCCCCAAAAAAAAACCCATGAAAGAAAAAGAGAAACTGCCTCTCCTCTGTAGAAGCAGAGACAGGCTTTGTGTTTTTACAGTAATTTCTTTAACACAGGAGGCTTATATTTCACCTAAGGATAAAACTTAAGCATAACACAAAGTAAATGAAGAGTAAGCAGGAAAGCAAAACATGAATATGCTTACTGTTCTCTCAGATATATAAAAAACCATCAAACATCACCAAGTTGAGCCAAGGTCAAATGCAACGTGGTTTGAGTACTGCACTTGTGCTGACACTTAAAAGCCCTTTCAAACTAGATAATCACTACCTTTTCTGAATACTCAGACAGACCTAGCAGGTGTATCAGACTTTATATTTAATGAAGTGTAACTCTTTCATATCTTGACACTGACAAAAAAAAAATATCAAAGAGAAAAACCTCACATCTCAAGCAAGCTATACATGTTATTTATACTAACACAATCCTGGTCCTTTTTCAACTTTTTGATTCAATCGCATCTGTGTTGGCATCAAGGAGGAGTATAAAACTCCCATATGGTTTCTTTAGAAACCCCCATGTGCCAGAGCAGCATCTCATAGTAAAAATTTGTCTACCCCATCCCTTACTTCTGCTGCAATGAGATCTATCATCATATATAAATTAATCTTTTCTAAATTATAATCTTTAATTTGAAATTATTAAAAATTAATTATTTATGTTTCTGATACTCTCTCTACAAATAATACAGGAATTAAACTTTTATTTTAACTAGAGAAAAGAGAGTTATCACAGGAAGAACAGTCCTAGTCTGTCTAGAAAAATCTGTTAAGGTGAGAGAAACACTAACAAGAGTGATGCTTTGCTCACTGAGAATCTCAGTTGTGTCATAGTAGCTGATGTAGATGTACCAACAGTAAGTGAGCAATATTTACATCTTTTCAGACAATAGACTGGGAGTGACAAAACATTAAATCACATTTTGTATGTTGGCTTCACTTGAAAATTAGAATTTGTTTCAGCACTCAACAGTGAGCACCCACATCACTGCATTAATCTTTCAAATCTCAAAAGGTAAAACTAAAACAATGCCCAAATACTGCTTTTAGAAGGCTATATCCATCTGGCCAGGAATCTGGACATTTTCATTCTTTCAAAAGGCAAAAACAATTAAAAATAAAAATAAGAATAATTTAAAAACGAGTCACTCCAAACTTGATGAGTTGGGATGAAGTGTTCTGACAAATATGGAAGCAGCCTTATAAAATGGCATTCACAGATGAACGTTGCTATGGTTGCAATTCTCAAGTACTGACAGTGAAAAAACAAGGGATGCGGACACAGAAACAACATAAATATATCACCACCCAGACGTGAAATAGTTTACACCAAAGATCTTTATGCGTAGATACTATTTTCAGATTAGACAGAGAACTAATGAATCAGATATGCCTTTGCAAACGTGCCTATCCTGTGGAGATGTATTACAGGCATGTCCTATCATTAGACTTAAGGAATATTTGTTCACAATTAAGTAATCTTCTTACAGGATTCACACAGTCTGGAAAGTCATATACTCCATCACGCAGGATTTGAGAAATGTTGATATCCTGAAAATCAGTTAGATGGTGCCTACATTTCTCAAGATAGAAATGAATATAAAACATTCAGCGAGATGAGTGCTGTTCCATTTTGTCAATCCTGTTGCTGAACTACTATTTAATACAAGGGGAGGGAGGAAAAAAACCTCAAACTGAAGAATAACTAAACATATAGAGGATCATTTTGCCTTTGCAGAAGTATTCTAAACTAGATTACTATTAAGTAACCTGCTCTCTCCCTAATAAGTATCCTGGCAACCAGCTCAGAAGCTGAAAATCTGTACTCGAAATAAAAAAGAACAAAAAAAAAAAAAAAAATCAACCTCAAGAGAAGTAAGTACATTAGTAGAAGTAAGTAAATTCATGGCTGAGGCAGATCTACAAAATGTAAGAACATCTCATAACATCAAAATCAGAAACATAAATCAAATACACAAAACGTCAAAATGTGCACTTCACAAGGCTGAATCAATCTCTGTTTCAGGCCATAGTTGACTGAAGTCAATCCCTTCCCTTCCCTTACCTGGTCCCTGTTGTTGATGTTTGAGTATGGTAACTGTCCAGTCATCAATTCATAAAGTACAATCCCAAATGCATACACATCCGACTGAAAGCTATATGGGTTTTTATCTTGCATCCTAATAACTTCTGGTGCCTGTACCATAAAAGGAAAGGATTTGTGTTTATTTCACCACATTGGGCTGCACCTCACACATCAGGAACAAAACACGGCCTTGTCCGGAGTATAACAGATGCAAGGCCCACTCTTGTCTTCAGATGTTACTGGGTCCTAACACAGAGTGGATGTTGCTATGAATGTCAAAATCCATTGGTTGATTTTAGCTTGGTCATCCCTTTATTCCTCTATGACAGAACAAAACGACCTTGCCCAGGCTGAGAAGCTATAACTAAAATTATACCAACACTGAAAATAATACCAACTAACGGAGCCTTCAGTTTTTTCAGTGAGAAAAGGAGAAAGCAGAGTTGCACAGGAGGTTGTAACTATACTTCTTATTAAGACTCAAGCAAGTTGTACGACCTCTTGAAAGTAACCATGCTTGAATCATTAAAACGTAAGAGAATCTTATGTTTCTCTGTTCCTTTGCAAGATGTTTTCCATGGCTTTTCTTACCTTCTCCTCAACTCTGGATTAATCATACCCTTTCTCCTTAGCCACCATTTTCTTTTCAGTTTAAACAAGTGATGAAGACACTAAAGTTTTTTTGCTGAGTACTGGAAAACATATTCTTAGAGAAGAACTGAAAAGCACTCATTTAGTACTTTGTATTACTGCTTGTCTTTTCCAGCTTAAGACAGCTTGTATATGTCAGTGTGCTGGAAGGACAGTCTCAGAAACTTTGGCCAAAGGCAATTAAATTTGTTGAAACAAACACACCATTTCCCCTTGCTTACCATCCATAGAATAGATCCAGACAACTGTTCAAACTGATGGGATCCGCTCCATCGTGATTTCACTGTAGCTAGACCAAAATCACCTATTTTTACTGTGAGGTCTTCATGAAGAAAAATATCTAAGGAGGAAATGTTAAGGGAAAACAAACAAGCAGTACTGGTCCTGTCCTACAAGAACAATAAACAGCTACAGATCTGCATCATTAGACAAAACAGTTTTAACCATCCACCATCACTGAAAAAGGTTTTCATGTAACACAGGTTCTAAGCAGTCAGCATGGTGAATTATGGTACTTAAGGGTTACATAAGAAACAACTGGGCCAGTGCTAAACAGACCATGGCCCAGGTGGCGTTCTTGAAGTGCCAAGTATGAGAAAAGCTGAATATATTCCGTAAGTGAACTGGTGTAATCTTTCATTACACATCAAGATCGAATGACGCAAAAATCTTTGTCATACCACAACAAAACTTGCTATGTTAGTGCAAGCTCATCAACAGACACAGTAAGTATTCTTTACTTCACTATTACCCCTTCTCAATGAAATTTCAACTCACCTAATATTCACACGTGAGCAGCTTTTCACATCAGTAAGTTCATTTCTGGCAGAAAAAAACCCCAAAACAACCCCAAACAGGAATGCCATCATGTTCCACAATCACATCTCTGAGAAAGGATACTATTACTCTTGAGGTCTCTGTGGATGATTGACTTGGCATGCAAATAACTGAAAAGGAACATCATAAATTAGGTGGATTAAATGATATTTCACTAATCAACAACTCAAAATTTACTGTATTACTGAAACACAAATTCCTTAGATATTCAAACTGCACATATTTATCAAGGTGATAAAATGTCAGTTTATTTATCAAGGTGATAAAATGTCAGTTACCCTTAAAATGACAATTCCTGCAACAGGAAAAAAAACCCATAGCTTAGATTTCCAGCTCAAACCAGATGCTACTGAGGAATGAAATACTAATTATGCACCAACTTCTGCTTTTCAGTTCTAAGTCAATATTCAGAATGAAAGAACTCCAGTAGTTTTTGACATGCCATTCAGTGCTGAAGGTTCTGCCTCCCAGCCTTAATGGTGACTGTCAAGACACTTTGTGGGCTAGTCACAGCTTTAGCCAAGGTGTTTCTAAATTGCAGGAGCTAAATGTACTTCCCAGTCTCAGCGTGTACTCCAGTATGCTGACTGCTTTTTAGTATGGGACTGGAAAAAAGATGCCCTGATTGCAGACTGGATAAATAGATTGCAGGGAACACAGAGGACAGTACTAGCACCACAGCATAGATACAGCCTAAATTAGGCAAGTAGTCTCCCATGGCTCTTTGTTTAGTCAGTGAGATTGGCACAAACCTGCTGGAAAAGCCCCAGTTCATGTTTCTGCTTTGAATCATGCTCATAAAACAGCTTCTGCACTTCCACTGCCTACAGAGGGAGCCTGGGGAGATGAGCAGACTAACAGAGGGCTGAGGCTGGTTACTGCAAACACTTCCCCACCTCGACTGAAAATGTAATAGAATACGTACTAGAGAAATGGCACAATGAACTGCAATCATCATAGCAGTTTTGCAGCTGGAGGGCGATTTCTCTGATCTTACTGTCAGTGTTCTGATTTTGACACACAATATTGGACTATTTTTATAAATTCTAACTCACTCAATTGCCCTCTATGGGAGTAAGGAATACTTACAGGCCTTAGAACAAAATAGGTACGTTTTCTTCAAATGTTGAAATCTATTATTTAGAGAGCTACAATACTTACAAGAACAGGAGAAAAAAAATCGATTCCTTTCGCTAACAGGGCTGCCTGCTTTCTGTGTTATCTTCCAGGATTCTGTCCTTTTGTTCACAGGGTGTTTCTTTTTAAACTATGTTTTACCTCCTACCGTGACTATCTGCACTGTGAAGACTGTAAAGCCTGGAAGAGAAATCTTTGCCCACAAGACTGGAAGTTTAATACATTGTAATTATCTTTATTCTACTGTCTAAGACTATATTTCCTTGATGATTTGTATTTCCCTATATTCAAAAAAAGGACAGGAAGTTTATTTACTAATCAAAATAATAAACATTTCACCAAAGGCTTTGATCATCAAGGCAGGACCCTGGGCTTGGCAAAGTAAGCAGACAGCTGGCCTTATTTGCCAGCGTCAGTCAGAGTGTGAAGGGGATAAGTAAACATTGCCTCAACACTCTTTTGCAAACAAGTAATATGATACTTACTCCATGCCTTGTGCAGTCTGTCGTGCAATATCAATTAGTTTTATCATTTCAAATTTGGTCTCAATGATGTGTAGATGGTGATATAAACTGGACCCCTCACACCATTGTGTAACAATTGCCAACTGGGGTTTTGTTGAATAACCCATGAAAAGCAGGATATTCACATGTCGTGTTTTCCTGTTAAAAAAAAAAAGAAAAAAAGAGGAGGAAAACAGGTGGATCAGGAAATCAGGAAAAACCCAGGCAAATCTATCACAGTCTAAATATATATTTCCAAGCAGAAGTTGTTGGGTCAATCTCAACTTTTACTGAGATTGCATGATAACCTGTTGCTAGATTCAGTTTTAATGAATAATTCCAGCAGTTTGCCTTCCTTATCATAATGACATGGAATAGCTATTCTGGGGTAAACACTGCTTCCTCTTGATTTTGCAAGCAACCCAGCACAGGACTGCTCAGAAGATGCTGTTACCACTAGGCCCCCACACAACAGCGATGGTTTGCAGGCAGGTCTGCTTCTGTGCAATCCCAGTCTAACTATGAGATGTTGCTGCCCATAAGGAAGACATCCAAAATGAAATTCCAATCTCAGAGGCTTCCAGGAAGGACCACCCTTCTGTTCAGAAACCATCAATACACCTCCTTGACAAGGCTTCAGTTTTTCTTAGTGCTTTATTTGACAAGAATTTTGTACTCTCTATGGAGCCAGCATACAAGAAAGGATGGAAACAGGTATGAAAACTGTACCTCAGTAAGGTTATGATATGAACTTGTTTCCAAACAGCACTGGGAGAGACTGGAGTTCACCACAGAGATTTGGCCAGATTAAATCAAACCTATTTCAAAGACAGAGCAACTCCAGACAGAAAAACTTCACAACGAACAATGCAGAGAGGATTATCTCAGGAAATATCCCAGTAGATTCAAGGCCTGAAAGAATCTACTGATACACTGTGAAATCTGAAAGATTTTCATCACCCTGTAGGAAGAGTCAATCACATTCTTAATTGTCATCAATTTGATGAACTAGATACCTCCACAAACATACCAATGAGATATTACAAAGATGAGGCACCTAAGAATTCTGGAGTATTTCCAAGCTTTCCCAGGGGCTGAGGAAAAATAAAACCAATCTTCCAACACAGGTCTGTACCAAAGGCAGTCAGCTTGCTGCTAAAGAAACCTGACAGACCAAGCTTAAAACCTGTGGTAGCTTCTTAAATCTAGGCTGCTGCTGAAGATGGCAGAGCTCTTTATGCTTTCTTATATTAAAAAACTAACATAGAAGCCTAGAGTGTGAACTCCTTTGTCCTCTCATCAATGCAGACTAGGACACAGTACGTGACTGTGCCTTTTTCAGGTTCAAGGATTTGTCAAGTGATGCTGAGAGTAACTGCAAAGTGAACAACAAAAAAAAGTGGTTTCTTGCAAATGCTACCTCAAAGCTAAGAAAGTAATGATGAAGTATAACAGAAAAGGCACAATTATAGGTAAATCTGACTTGTCTGGGCCAAAGTATATGACAACTATTTACTGTAAGTGCTGAAATGATTCACAACAGACAAAGGCTGGACACCAGCTATGGGACTGTCAGCAGAAATCTGGACTAGGTATGAAATACAAGATTTTTGATTTCATTAAGTTCTCATGAGCAGGTATGTCAAAAATATGCAGAGATATCTGAAGTAGCATACCCCAGAATGCCTCTAGTTCCACAATGATGGGCTTAGAGTTCTCAGAACTAACAGTTCCTGGGAAAACAGGCTGACCATCCCCTTTTCATCATGTAACTTATTGGGGATGCTCTTCCAGCACAGGCACCCAGCTCAACATATCAGGTTTCCAGAGGCAAAAACCTTCTTTCTGTTTAATTTCTTAAAACAGAATTATGCTTGAGACTGCTCAAGATTATATTTGACTAATGGTCTTCCCTAGTAAATATTCTTGCATTGCACTGATCTGTTTTTAAGTACTGAACTCAAGACAAATACTTCCTCTGAGAAAGTACAATCAGTAGACATGAGAAAAGGAAATCAAGAAGTGACTTTATGAGAAATCCACTTAAACCCCCCAAATCTCAGAGAAGTGAATGCTACTGAACAGAAACTATTAAACCATGGATAATGTGGGCAGTGCTGTAGCTCAAAACCAAAAGTTAGTCATGCTCTCCTTCAATCTCAAAACATGGATCAGAGGAAGAGAGGCCTACAGTTCACACTTAGGCTTGACTGGGCCCTCAGGGTAGTACAACAGCAAAACCCAGTCCTACCTGAGATATATTCACAATATAGATATATAGAGAAACACATACAGGGGAAGGAAGAACTAGCAGTGGATACAAAGAAATATTTTTAAATGGCAAATTATATTTTCTGCCCATGGTATCATCACGGAGGAATAAGGCCAATGTGTTCTAATGGAAATCTAAAATTCAATTATTCATGTAGCATAATTCTACACACAGTATTTTATGCCATTAAAAATATTCTTACCTGAGCACTCCTACTTCATTTTTGAAAGCCTGTAACTGTTGAGGTGTGGGTGCCGTAACATTCAACATTTTCACTGCCACATCACCTTTAAAATAGCAATTTTTAGTGTCATTCATACATACTCTTCTACTGAGAAAATGCTATATAGAGCATCAGAAATATCCTATTTTCTAGCTTTCATGAAATAAACCCCTACAGTATTAAAATAAGTAAATATTCTGTAAAATCTATATATACTATTCTTACTTTACTTTGAGAAATCCTAGGCAAGTCAAAGCTTTCCAAATACACATTTTAAATTCTCATTCATCAGTGCTTCAGCCTTTAGTAAATATGTTTCATCTTTACCCTAATAATTCAGAAGAACACACAAGAGTTGAGTTTCTAAGCAGTTTGAAGTTCTAAGATTACCTATTTAGCACACTACTTACTAATGTAAAAATCATCTTTACAGCTCTTCAACAGACTCTCCTTGGTATGTCCATGTCTCTGTTGTACTGATGAGCCCAGAACTGGACCCAGCAGTCTGGGTGTGGCCTCACCAGTGCTGAGGGGACTGATCACCTCCCTTGACTTGCTGGCAATGATTTGCCTAATGCAGCCCAGGATACCATCAGCCTTCTATGCAGCATGGGCACACTGCTGCCTCATGTTCAACTTGGTGTCCACCAGAATCCATATGCTTTTCTGCCAAACTGCTTTCCAGCTGGGTGGCCCCCAGCAGGCAATGTTACTTGCTTAAAAATAACTGTTTGCCTTGATGACCACATACCATGCCACTTTCCTTTGTAGACTGTTCCAAATGATCCAGATCCTATCCTCTGTCCAACTGTGATCTGTCCATCTGGTATCTCCCAATCATCACTTGAATCCCGTCGACCAAGGGTTTTCTTTATGTATATGCACAAACAAGAGAAATGGAGAAAGCAAGCGCATTAATGTCTGTGAAAACAGCTCCTTTGTTAAAGATTTGGTGTAAGCGTTTCATATGATTAAAGGCCTAAAATAACTTTATTTTTCAGATACTGCATTTGACTTTTCAGGCTAGTCATACACAAAACCTCAGCACACAGTTATACTAGTTTCCTGGCATGAAATATTTGCCACAGGTTTCTGGCAGCATTAAAACCAGTAAATATTAAGATACTCTTACCAAAAAGAAAATCTCATTTATTTTTCAATACTTACACAATCATAATGCTAAACTGTGAATTTAAGAAAATGCAGACATTTTTTATGTATTGTTACATTTGTGAATCACTAGAGAACTTTCAAAGTTCATGAATCATGGTGGAAAAGGTTAAGCTGTTATTTGAAGGGAAACTGGCATTATAATATGAAGCACACCAAGCCATTTGGGTGCAATCGAGTAAAAGTGAGTATAGTCAATTATTTAAACTATAGTCAATTATTTAAATTATTTATATGTCAGTCCCACAATTTCAGTATTCCATTATTTCTTGATTTAAAGCTCTTGATCATTACCATACTCATCTACAAAATAATTCAGAAAGCTTTGATGAAAGAAAAGCAAGAGGAACATTGTTGTGTACTATTTCTATACCACTATTTTACCATACTATGAATGAAAACGGCTGATCTTTTCCTTACCATTCTACTTCTGTCTTCTGAGGATGAGGATGATTTCCTTTCCCGTTGGGGTCCTGGTGATTTCTGTAATGCTTTCACATTGGTGAGTGACCCAGGCAAAGAGGCAGGAGGTGTTGCAGACAAACCTGCAGTTGAACCTAAATTTCAGAAACAGGATAATTTTATCTGTAAGAAGTCAGATTACAAGAATGTATTGATATTAAGTGCAAGAATTGGTGCTTAAGATACAGTATCTCCAAACACCAATGTAAATGTTAAGAGGGAACAAACATATAGGAATATTTTCCTAATATTAGATTAGTGCTCAAGTCTTCAATTTGAGGAAAAGACAAGTCTATCGCAAACACCCCTGTATACCAGATAGTCCCCAGTGTCTTTGTGAATTATCAGGACAACATATCTTTAAATTAAAAAAAAAAAAAAATTAATTCCACCCTTTTTTTGAGAAGAAAAGTAGTAGCATTTTAGTTAGCAGCAGCTACCTCTCAGATTTCTTGAAGTTAACCTCTTAAGAACCCAGTAAATAGCTGAAATACTGTATTTTGGAATCAAAATAGACTAAATGCGAAAAATTGAAATGTTTTCTAGTTGAGTCTCCAAGTGCCACCTGAAAACCATTTGGCTGTTTTAAAGCTATCTGTTAGCAGAGAGCTGTTATTTAAAAGTAAATATTACACTGTAGAAAGGACTAAAAAAGAACAAGTACTTTAGTTAGCTATTTGAAGCATATTCTATTAAATACAAAAAAAACAGTACAGCTATAGCCTATATGTTATCTGAACAAATCTATGCAGGAAGATGTCACTAAGAGCTGTGTTTAAGAGCCCCAGTGGCTCTTTACAAATAGAGCACTTCAACTAGACACCGCTTTTTAAAATACACCATAATTATTTGTAACAAGGTTATGCTGACCCTCCCTATGCAAAGGACATAAAATAGGGTCAACTGTTAATTAAATTCATGCTGCTCTGCTAAACAATGTATGTCACCATCCAACATTCCAATGCTTTTTCTCACATCGGTGCTCTGGGAAGCGGTAAGACAATACTTCACACATTACTTCAGAAGTCCCCTTCTTACCAAAAAAGTGTCTCCTAATCCCAACATGAGTTAAAAAATTGACTTTGTGACTTTTAAAACTGTTGCTCCAGTTCAGTCACTCGGTGCGTGCTAATTTATCAGACTATATATATCTATCACTGCCTGTCCTCACTGAGCTAAAATCCATACACATTTAGAAGTGGAAGCACAAAATAATGACATACAAGAAAATAAAAAACGGGACACAGCATCCATAAACTTTGTCCCACATGATAAAGTCCCAATAATGATGCATATTGGGCATTGTAACTATACTTAAAAGCAGTTGGAAGCCAGTGACCTGGAGGATGGGCTTTTGTTCACATTCATGTCATGGTCACTACATTGTCATATATTTATTGTATTATTTGTCTGAAGTCACACATATATGGAATTAAATGTATGATGTTCCCAGAACACAAGCAATTTTCCAAAAATTTTACTGGGTTACAGACTTTCTTTGTAATAGCAAAGATCTACTAGAGTGTGTTTCCTTTAGAGGTAACTTAAGTCTCCTACTTAAATTTTAATACCATGACATAGGAACTCTAGCACAATATTCACCCTTCACCAAAAAAGTTTACAGCACATAGTAGAACATTACAGTTATCTGTTGATAATAATACCAGATGGCCTGTTTTCCAAGTTATTAGAATAGAATACTTCAGATAATGTTGGACTTAAGTCATTAGCTTGGACTCTGAAGCTGTGTGTAACATATTCCATTCTGTAGCCAGTTTGCTTGTTGGGAACACCTGTCTTCTTATAAAGACTTCTGGAAGAACTTTACAAGTTCATAAGGTGAACTGCTCTTGAGATATTCTGAAACAAAAGTCTTTGAAACAGCCAAAATGGTAGCATTTGAAAACCATACTACATGCACTGAACTACCCATTTCTACACGTATACATATAGACACAAATGTTTACATTACACTCACTAGTTGGTTTCTTCAGCATATGAAAAGCCACAGAATTTTTGGAATTTTATGCAGTACAACAGATCCATTGACAGCTTTAGGCCTAAATTACCCCCAAGGTCAACGATGTGAAAATGGAAGAGTCTTATTTTATATGGTAAAGGACACAAATACAGTTCCACTGGCAATTTACTAATTAAATAAAATCTACATGGTGTAAACCATCTCAGGCCCCAGTGTAGTATCAATAGCACATTCTTAAAATGAACTATTTGTTGAAAGTTGACATGACACATTTCTTGGAAAGTCTGAGACCTAACAAGTTATCAATGGAAATGTTTGTAATTCACATTGGGTTTATTTCCTAGATCACTTTTCAAAACAAAGAATATTGAGTATAGAAAACTGTTAAAGCACTGAACTGACTTAAACTGAACAGTCAAGGAAATTCTAAGTTAAGGACGTCACTTTAAAATCACTGCAATGCAATCCAAGGACCTTTGTTTAGAAAAATTAAGTTAAGGTCCACATAAAAACCTCAACTATGAAATTCCTTGCTTTTGAAGATTTAAGTCAGAGTTTCTTTATAGTAATTTTCAAGCGTGTAAAGGTGAAAGTGAGTATGTGTGAAAAGCACATTCAAAGCATACCAGCCAGGCCAAGCAAAAAACAGAGGTGTTTTGATAAACTCACACACTTACATACACACGGTGTGAGGGTGAGGCACAAACAGCATCTGTGGTTTTACTTATTTTGTTTGGGTGAAAACAAGAAAGAAGAGCCCAACTACCTCTGAACACTGGGCCAGGCTCAAAATCAAACACTATTTCACTGGGGACAGAATGAAGGAGGGGACTGGGAGTCCGGGATTGGTATTTCCGAAGACAGCGCATCAGCTGGTTCAAAGGGGCTGTTAGAGAGAAAGAGACGGGCAGGCAGAGACAGAAAGACAGACACATAGAAGAAATGAAAGAAGTCATGGGAAATAACTAGGATGCTTTGACTCCTATTCATAGATTGCTTCTGTACTTTGAAGAAAAAAAAAATCAGTTACTAATAACACTGTTTCAGGACTGGGAATAGCCAATTGTTTTCAGATGCCAAGCAGACAGTTTATGATCAAAAGTTAAAACCAACATGATAGCACAACATTTAAATGCTGGACAAAATGGGCAAAACTAGAGAGCCACACCTATCAACACATACAAAAATAACTAAAACTGGAAACTTCAAATTAGTAGGCCTGCAGGATTAAAAGAAATTTCTTTTCGAAAGCGGTCTATTGCTGGCATAAGAAAAAATAGCTCCATCAAACACAACGTAGAAGGTAGGTACCATCCTACCAAATACCAGATTTGGATGGGAGAGACAAAGTCAGTGATAGCCCATAGTACAAAACCTTAGAGATTAGGATATGAGCGTACTAAGGTAATTCAGACTTTACTTATGGCTGAAGCAAGTTATAATTAGCAGAAGACGACCGCATTAATGATCTGGAGTTAGAAAAACTGTCACATGCCTGCCCTACTTAGTACGTCTTTATTTCTATATTATTATTATTATATTCATAGGAATAAATACAGCACATAAGAAGCCCTTTCAGGACCTTGACAACCAGTGGGAGAAGTGACTTAATAGACCCATGCATAACATGAGAAAAAAGGTTAAATAAAAAAATCTTCTGCCACTAGTCCCGACTTAAGTGTGAATTAGGGCTGTGTGTTACTGAAGAAAGCATAAAAAGACTGGGCTTTAGCGTAAGGTCCTAACAACCTGGTTCCAAGAGTAGCACAGGCATGCAGTACAGCAAAGCAGCATCTTCAGCAGGGGCAGAGGGGGAGAAGAACCGGAGTATGTCATGCTGCTTTAGGATGCAGCAGTTTGTATGTAAGGTCCACCTACAACATTGATAGTTTTTCAACAAAAACCCCCGTTGTTTCCATGGGTGGAAAGGTAACAACAGGCATAAAAATGTTTGAGAGAGTTGGGAAGTTGTAGCATATCTGTGTGCAGCCATGTGAGTGAATGTGTCTGTGTTGAGCAAAAAAAGTGATGGTGCAAGATAATTTTAAAACTAAAAAAAATAGATACCGCTTCAAAACTGTTTCTCCTTCCGTCTCCCCCACTCCCATAATGACTGGCAAATGACTCAAACCTTTGTCAGACAAATATTAAGTTCATGGACAAGCGAATGCAAATTAATATTTTGTTCTAGTCATATTTTCCTTTGTGCCTGTGTTTTGTAGAAGGAAGTAGAACAAAGGGAAGGGACAGCGTGGTTGTGTAATTCCATATAGCACAGTAACTAGTTTAAACACTACTTACCTCCCTCTCCTCGTAAACCTTGGTCTCTAATCAAGTCCTATAAATTAAAAATAAAAGAAGTGTTTAATTTAGGTACTATTGTTTACATTCCAGAATCAATTAAGATTGATCAAATTGAGAATCTATAATCTCGTATGTTGTCCACGAATTAATAGCTGTTTGCCACCCTGGCTTACCAAGGGCAGTGACTCCAAAGAACTACTTATAACAACTACAAAACTTTTCAAAATTAGTTGCATCTCTCAGTATCTCTCAGTAGTGAAGTGAAACGTACACCACCAAAAATAGATGCTGACATGAAAATATTGATTTAAACACACAGTTGGTCAAAACACGTGAAGAAATATCGAACCAAATATTCTAGTTAGTGTTTGTGGCACAAATTATTTGAACTGTCATATCAGAAGCTGGGACACCAATTTCCTGTACTGAGGTACATCAGTCAAGTGAGTTCTGCTTTGTTTTTTCTTGTAACAAAGCATCTCATTTGCATAGCCAGGCACACTCTGTTCTGCTCAGAAATGACTAATTGCAAAAGGTTTCCTTCACCTGCAATCCACTGTGAACTGAAAGTATCTTCTACAACATATCCAGACTAAAAGTAAATTACACTAAGGATTTTCTGAACAGAAGAAAATTAGAAAACTGTAGTAGTTTGCTTCTGTATGCCTGTTTTCATTAAGTTGAAAGTGCTGGTCCCACTTCAGCTGCACCACTGCCATATGCAAATGTCCACACAGCCACACTCTTAATACTCAACTAACTCCTTTCACACAGCTCACAGGCAAAACAGATTTTGTGCCTTATCATCTAGCCAGACTTCAAGACTGCTCACCTAACAAATGACTAATTTCTAGAGAGTAGACTTAAAGGTAAAACACAAGCTGTATATGTTAGCAAAATTACAAGGAGGCTGTTGCAACCAAAATTCTGAAAGGTCTTAGCTGGCCTTACACCTGCTATCAGCCATCATTATTATTTACAATTCAGCACCCAGAAATTTCAAGAATGTGGAAAATCAGTTAAATGTAGCAGGTTTTGAACACTCCAAAAGAATGCTCAGAACAATATATACCGGGCTCTTGAAATCCTAAGGAACATTCAGTAAATCTGCAGTAAGACTGCAATAATTTAATTTTATTCAATGCCAGAAATATTACTTGAATTACAAATACTAAAAATCCCTATCTTACATATAAAGAAACATGCTTAACACGTAACTGTTTGCAAGAGTGGTTAATGGCTCTCATTCTTAACACTGGTACAGCTAGCAGCACAAGCCTTGGGACTAATGACAAAGCCAAAAGAGAGCAGTGGTTTGTGGCAGAACATTTCTTTGAAAATGAAAGGACAAGACTGTCAGAAGGCAGTTCTACTTTTGGAGAATGGGTTATTTGCATTCTTACAGCTTTCAACAGCAAAAATGTCTTACATGGGATCTACGAAGACTCTGACAGACCACCAAGGATTAACTCAGAAACACGGCACTCGTGTGTACACATAATAAATTTAACACGCTGATATTTATAAGGGAAATATTGAATCTATTATTCCTGACCCAAATGTTGTTAATACTTACATCAATATTGACTGGCTCAATTGTATTGATGTGAACATTGGGAGCTGAAGAGGATCGGTCGCGTTGCCCAAATTGATTCCGATGGTCTTCATCTGCTGGTCGGAGGGGCTGTGGGATTGGAATGGATTTTGAAGGAGAAGGACTAGGGAGAATTGGTGGTCTGAGAAACAAAGTCAAGGAAAAAGAGGATTTAGGTCTACAAATGGCTTCAAATACTGCATAGTGGGTGCGGTAAGTCCTTTTCAACTATAATAATACATACGTTTAAAAACACTGATCTAAAGGCCTGCATAAAAACAATTTATAACGAACAATCTCTACTCCCTTATGATCAATTGCAACAACTCTCTGCTGCAAAAACCATTTAATTACATGGCTGTGAAGTGTTCTGAGTTAAAAAAGAAAACAAAAAATCCTAAATACCATACCAAACTAATAATAATAAATACTGCTCTGAAAATTTTATGTAGTCCAACATGCAATGCAGATGGCAAGATACTGTGCAGTTTCCTCACTTCACAGTTCATGCAATACGCTCTTTTTAATGGCAACCCACTGAGAACTAAAAATGATTAACATCTCACATCAACACTACAGCCAGAAGATGCCACAGGACAAATATTATGGAGGGGATTATTGTTCAGTGAAGAACGACTGAAAATTACATACTGATCATTCAACATAATTGATTAATATTATAGCCAACATAATACGAGCTATTGATACTAAAAATAAACATTACACCTCTTAACCTTTAAGAAATAACTTTGAATAGTACAACATTATTTACAGTGCTGAAGTTAGGCAATGCAATAGATTTGACTTGAAAGATAAGCATTCAGTCTATACAGAAAAGTTTTGTGAAGAAATGCAAATGTTGCCAGTCATAAATGCAGATAAAGTCTTTAATTTATGGTACCAGGAATCATATATTTAAAAGTCAAAACACCTAAACACTTGCTTTTTTTTTGTTTGCAAGAAGGCAGAATATCACTTCTTTGCTTATCTATTTATTTTGTTAAAGTACAATAAGTTGGCCTTTATCCCTTATTCAACTCAAGGTCAGTCACTGTTAAGTCTTAAAAAATTAATAGATATAAGACAAAAGGTCAATGAGAAACATTTGCCACCTTTGTCAAAGAAAACTTTAGGTTAATATATACATGACATCTGGCAACGAGGTTTTTAGAACTTACAGAAAACACAATTCCTAAGAGAGGAGCAGAGTCTTCCAGCCATTTGGTTACTCGTGGGTTAGTTACCATGCCCACCAAGGCAATGCCCACAGGGAGAAGCTTCAGAAACAGACCATACAGCAGCATATAGCAGCAACAGGTCCTGGTGCTACCTCCTGCAAGCGAACACTCCTTGGCCTCTCCAAACATCTTTAGAGACAACTAACATTTTCAACAGGATCTCTTGACATTTTTTCAGAAATGGGTCTCCTTTAAAAGACTTACCCTAGCTTTCATTGAATATACAGTTTGGCACTGATCCCAGAACTCAGTGCTATCTGTATCCTAAGTACCCATCATCTTTTCCTTCCTGGCCAAGTTTCACAATTGAGAATGGGGAAAGAGCACTTGTGAATTAATTCAAATAACAGTCTAGTGAAGCCTTGTAAAAAAGTACTTTGGTTATGTTGTGGAAGTGGGGAGGTGGGACAGAGGAAGAATAGATAATGGGTCTAATCCTGCTTAACTTCTTTTCAAAATTGCTACCTGTTGTCACATGACAATATAAATATTGTGAAGGTATTAGGAAGCAATGAACTGAAACTGCCAATAGACAAATCTCTGAGAAAGGGCCTTGAATATCCCAGCATTTTAGAAGATGATCTGAATTTCAGAATCATTTTAAAAAGCAGTTGAAGTACATATACATAAGCTAAAGTTTTCATTCAGTGCTAACAAGTGCCTTTGGGTAACATCTTTTCTATTGTAGATAAGAAAGCTTTGAACTTCTAATCATTTTTGTAAGGAAATCATGCAACTAGAACCCACATCAGGAGATGGGATACTGTACAGATACAAACACAGCACTTGGTTGATATTCTAAGGCACTGTGTTTTCATGTTAAGGCAAGTATGTCAGATGCTGCACAGAATGATTTCATAAGCAAAGCCTAAAAAGTCTCAGGCCCCTACTGTCATTGTCGGGATAGCTAACTCCTACCCAAACTTCCTGAGAGTTCTCCGTAATAATGAAATTAAGGGCAATGTGTAAGAACAAATATCAGATCATTGCAATGAGTGACTGAGAGACAGCATTTGAGCTCCGCCACAAGACAAGAACAGAAGCAATCAGATCTTCTGTGATCATGAGTAAGCCAAGGAGAGAAAACCAAATTGCATAAAATATTTTTTCAATTACATCCTCCTTTGAGTCATAAATGGTCATCTGCTAAGGGAATCTGCAAATGCTTCTGTATTTCTGGTCACAGGTCATCATGCTTATTGTGTTACTAGCACAGATAGAAAGCTATGTCATACCAAGTTTGAAAACAACTTGAATAGATTTTCCTACTCATTAAACTCTATATGGGGGAAGTTCAGATCTTTAGAAAACAATTACAGGCTAATAAAGAATTCTGGAGTCTCTAAACTATTACTGGGAGGATCTCTGGGCTTTAGACACCGAAGAATCCAGAGATGGGAATCCCATAGGCAGTTGGACTTCTGCTCTATCTATACAATCAGGATTTCATGAATGGGTTTCCTTGGGACACTTGCAAAAAGGTAGATTATTTTTGCTAATGGAAATTTTGCTTGAAAAAGATAACTAGTGAAGAGAAAAACAGATGTGGTTTACTAGCCAAGATGGCCTGAAATCACCAGCTCAGAAGAGATTATCACCAGCCTCTGCTTGTCTGTGGCAAAGTCTGTATCTTGATCTGCATCAAGATCTCGAGCTACAGAAAACATTTCACCACAAAGAATGGAGCAATCCCCTTAGCTACCAAAAATCTGTTCTTACAGTATTCTTAAATTTTAATTACTCCAGTAGGGTAGAAGGGACACTAGAACAAAAAGGATCAGCCGTCATGACTTGGAAGAGTGACACTGTCTATTCCAGGCAAGTTACAAAACTAGTCCTGCAGGCCATGCAAACATGGTGCCCAAAAAAAAAAAAATTTAAAAAAAAAAAAAAATCAAGAGGACCAGAACACAGCTGCTGCAGAGGACTGTTTACTGTGGCACATAGGTATAGCAGGCTGGGTTTTAAAGAAGGAGCAGCTTAAATACCAGGATCAGAATATCCGTTGCTCCTGTGGTCTTCGTAAGCAGTTAACAGTCAACCTCCTATCTAGATGAGACCTTCTACAAATAAAAAGGTCAACATTCTGACACATTAGAGAGGTTGTACCACCTCATCTTACACACTTTCTTCCAGCCTCTTAGATGGAGACATTCCTTTAACAAACAATTCTCAGTTTCTCAGGCAGCAAGCTGATAAGAGTTGTCAAATTTTGATTTAATATGCTATAAACTTTCCTGGCAGTATAATAGAACATGCCTTTTCCTTGGATCATGCATTTGGGATAAGCACATTGTTCCCTCCCTTTTTTATCAAGAGAAAACAGAAAAAGGCTTTGTCAGGAGACAGGAGTAGTTGCAGACAGATGTAGATTTTTACCCAATCACAGCAAGTGCCAATGTGTCCACAATACTATTCCTCAAAACTGGGTCCATGGGAAGGAGCAAGATAACTCAGAACTACACATGCTACTTTATATATAAACAAACAATTTCATAAAATCAATATAGTACCTCCACCAGATCTTAGAAATTGCAATGATACAAGTTAGTTCACTTTACAAACACAAAAGAAAATTTTAATATTGATTTTCCTCAGTTTCCTTTAACTCACCAATGGGATGTTTCGTATGTTTAAGAGCTGGTCTACTCAGGAAAGATTTTTCTTAGAAGAGATTTGTTTGGGCTTCCCAGTTTTTGTTTGGGTTTTTATTTTGCTGTAGTTAGGCAAATAATTAAACTGAAGAATCACATTCACCTAGCTTCAGTTATAGGGTGTGTGCTGTTATTTTAAAAGTGAAGTGACATCTCTACTGGACCAAGATTTTTCTTCTCCCCCTCCCAGTCTCAAGTGAATCTTAGTTCAGCCACAGGGCTCAGTGTAGTACACACTATTCACCTGGTACACTGCATACTCATACCCAGGAGAAACCTAAGCTAATCTGCATACCAAAGCGCTTTTTTTGTTGTTTGCATCACAGCACAATTGGCTTTCTTTTTTGTTACTGTTGTTAGTGAAGAACACAGTGCATTTCCATTTTCATGCTGTTTCTATGGACTGCTAAGGATCTGGGATACAATGGTGTTTCAGCTACACTAGGAAGCAGGTAAACTACATTTTGGAGGTCAAACGTTCCAATTTAATTATTATGGTACTCCAGAGATATTGCCAGAAAACAAAGTAACTTTTCTCTTTCCCCACCTCTTCAGCCTGGAAATAGTGAATAACACGAAATCAAATGTTGATCTGGGGTAAAGGTTAGCAGTACAAGATTGTAACTACAAGCTAGAGATCACTTACAGCATCCTGTGGTGTCAAGTCTAAAAGCACCACAGAACAATCAGTAACAGTCATAATTTCATACAGATTAGTGCATTTTTTGCATACCATATCAACTTGTTTTCACCCATGCTGGCTTGTGTAGGTATAAAACAACTGCCAGGACTATCACAATGGTGTGCATTTATTCTGGCCTTTGGGCCCAGATCAAAGCTTAGCAATGCTTTCCCAAAATTTCTGATAGCTTCATGTACCAGGAGCTATCAAGAGAACCTACAAAGCTGTCATTAGTCCTCCACACTAGGTTTCAGTTCACTACCATGTTTTCACAAATAAAGTTTTGGGGAGCAAGTTTTCCCCAGCTGTTCTACAGACTAAAGATGATTTTTCTAAAGGTTCTATTACCAGGCCTTTTCTGCTCAGCAAGAATGCATATCGAGTTGGGTATTGTAGGGAGCTTGCTAACATTTACAGGGAGTGGTTTGGAAAATGTCTAGTGCCAGAATTTTTAGGGAGAAAGTTCATCATTGTTTTATGCAATAAAACACAAAGCTTTTGTTCACTTAGTAGTACCAAATACAATACTGTAAGACTGTGTCTTTGTTTCCTTGGTTTTTCAGAAGCTGTTCTAGACTAAAATACCTTCAGCTGAGGCAGAACGATCAGTGAACATTTGGAAGACAAAAAGGAAAACAGAGGTGTTTAATCACACGCTGGAGCCTCCTCCAAGGCAGGGACTTGCAAGCTTCCAAGAATGGTGTACCAGACAGTCCCCTTTCCTTTCTCAAATTTAGAAGATTAAGCATGTTGGAAAATGTTGTTTTTCAAAGAGCCAAGATGTTGCCAACCTCCTTACTAGCAGTGTTCTGCCTCAAACAAAGTAAACGCTTTCAGTTTCTATTGAGTCCAACCTGCCTCTGTGCTATTCAAAGGCTAACCATGCACCCCCTTACCACCCACTCCACAGGTTACTCACCCTGCCCTAACATCTGCCTCATAAATTTGCCAAGTTTTCCCCAACATCACAACATCTGAGAGAATAGATGGAAGTTGGAAAAGACAACTTTGGAATATTTTGAGTACCTAACCTTTCCTTTTTTCATTCATCTGTAAGATCCAGGGAACTAGGGTCACAGAAATTCTGTGCTCATATTTTACGAGCAAAGATACAGAAGAAACTTTATGATAATGCAATGAATGAAATGAATAAAATTTATTATATACAGTTTGGGTACTTCAATTTTATTACAGATGGCTACTATTAGGGACACCTACTTTAATAATTCTTTCCAGTTAAGTGCAGATTATAACTAGAAGGGCTGCTTTGGCATAACAGGATAGTGCAAACTGAAAGAAGTAAAATGGGACAAAAGACCTAGTATGGAGGCTGGACACATTTTTATAAGGGATTCAGAAATGTGCATGTGGAACCATATGTGCTCCCTTATCTTGGGAAGGAACATCTGGAGGGACTGCCTACGGCTTACAGTTGGAAGAATGAAAGGCTACAGGACTGGATTGCTTTAGGATGTTACACATGAGAAAAGTGAAACAAAGTTCTCCAGCATGTTTAGCCGCTTTTGCGTCATGTCCAGTGGTCTTTTCCTTTATGTCCCTTTCTCTTTCTTCATTTGATCCCTTGACAATTTCTCAGCGTGTCACACACGCCTTCGGCTCTTGAGCTTGTCTTGCAACACACTCTTCCTTTCTTTGGGCACTTTGCCTGCTGCTGGAATCCCTTCACAATGGTAAAGATGAAGAAGGATGTTTGTCTTCTCTTTCCTCAGGTTTACCAAACAATTAGTAACATCCCTTCCTTTGTGGGCTGTGCCATGCAAGATGCTAGGAGAACAGAAATATCAAAGGAACAATTATTAAACTAGTAAGTGTTAATAAAGCACCAGTTTCTCAACTGTCAAACTCATTGCCCAACAACTCTGAAAGTTCCCAAACAAAATAACCACAAATGTCAGACTTGTTTTTTATTCCAGTTGAGCTGTTGTCCCATATTGTAGCACTACCCTTTAACAAAACTGTAAGTGTATGCTTTTATAGAAAAGGCCAGCATTTTATTTTTACTCTAAAAATATTCAGAAATATTATAATCTCCACAATTACGTCTTTAAAAAGCAGAGAAGTATTATCAAAGAAAGGCAAAAAGATAACTGGAGAAAGGTATGGACAGTGCTATATGGTCATACAGTAATATCTGCACTGCTTCTGGAAAGGAAAGGCTACAAACACAGATGCTTGGGGGAAGTGCATGACTTTCTAACATGCATACTACTTATGAACACCAGCTGATAATCATAAACCGTTTTCAAAATAAACAGAATTCTGAAGGCATGATGTATGCCTATTTTGTTTAACAATGAAGTGTACAGCAAGGCAAAAAAGCAGAAAGTAGAAAGCTAGAAACCTTTTACAGCTCCTGCAACCACAAACATTTACAGATGCAACAAGTTCCTTAACCTCAACTGGCAAGTATATTTAAACGCTAACATTTATATATACACATGAAGTTTAAAACCTTAAGGCACTGATCAGCTTTGGTCTCAGTTTTTCCTTTCAGCTTTTACTTCACAAAACTAAGACTGCTCGAAGTAGTGAATGTATAAATTAAGATAATCCATCCTGTTGTATCCTCATAAACCAGTAAGAAAGCACAAACATGAGGCAGAAGGAACTGAAAAGCAGGAAAATTTAGCATATACCAGTATTAGGGTTGGGGCTATATATGGTGCCTTTGGCATCCACAGACATTTAACACATTTGGTATGAACAAGGTTCTTCACAGATGAATATTCTAGCCTGGTTATAATTTCAGCTGTACCATGAGAAATGCAGAGCCTTAGCTTTGAGAACCACAGCAGCATCCTTGTCCACAGTCTGCTGTACTAACATTCATGGGATATAAAGGCAACATCCACTACCTGGAAGAAGCACTTCCAAATTTACTTGAAACTGTATAAAATCATACAAATAAAAGCATCATCTCTCTCTGTACTTACCAAATGAGGTTCCCTCTGCAGGACTTTCATCTATTTTCCTGGGAGACATCGTATTTGATCTTTCATAGAATAGTCTTGGCTGTCCAGGGAATTTCTCTTCTAGTTGAGTCCACAGGTGCCTGTGTAGCTTCCAGCTGTGTTTCCGCTTTAGTTCGGACACAATGCTCACTATTCCAAGAGAGCCTCTCTGTCAAATTCAGTTCATCTCCGTGCAGCACACATGTCCCAAGAATGTTTTTCGGAAGGCTTTTGTATTTGGTGTTACTAATAAATCTGCACCACGTTTCTTGACTTTGATACTCCGTGAGTTACTGCTTCATGGAGATTTGTTCAACTATCTAGTGCTGGGTGGTGTCAGCGATCTCTTAGCTATGGGGAATGATCTAAACATGATCATTTATCTCTTCCCAGAGAGAGGGTCCAGAATCTTTGTAGGAAATACAGTGGATGGAGGCTGTGGTCAGTTTTAGAAGGCTAATTTTACAAAACTTGGATCTGCAGCAAACAGATGCTATTGGTATATCCTAACATATAAACAGGAGGAAGACAGCTGGTCTGTAGGACACTGAAGCAATGTATATGTGGAAAAGCTACTAAAGCAGTATTATGGACCTGAAATGGGCATGTGTTCCCACCAATCTTACAGTGGTGTTGCTTATTCTGAAACAGAGGTATATCACTTCAAGGCAAATAAATTGTAGTTTGATAACACAAACTAAAAGAAGGTATAAGGATACAGTTTTGGGTTGTATTAATTTTAAGTATAAAATCTTTCCAGTTTAGACCAGGTCTAAGTGACCATGTAGAAGAAATCAGTTTAACAGGTAAGGCCCCAATTCTACAGACACTTACACACACGATTAACTTGGGTTCATTACTAATTTATATAATTCATGTGAATGAAAACATTCACTTCTTTGAAGTTAAACATACGTGGATATATTTGCTTGACAAGCCAGATTACAAAAATGTAGAGAGAGTTGCAAAGCAGTATTTTGATTGTTTCTAAGCATGCAGAACTGAAATGTTATGTTATTAAACAGCAGGAATAAGGTCATACCCAACAGAATCTGAGGGGGGCACTGAGGGGTACGATCCAGATGCTGGGGTGGTCTCTCCTAAGGAGGCCTCCTCCTGTGGTATGGGGTGATGTTCAAAGAACTTGGAGACAAACAGCAAACTGTGAGGCAAGAACAAAACAAAACCAACCTAACTTGTGCAAAATCCAGAAGCTTCACAATATAACAAAGACTGAAAAACTCCCCCAACCTTCTGATCAAATACTAAATTTTAAATTAAAAACTACACTAATACATTAATTTGTAAGATTTGTTAAAATATTATTTACTTAAAGGAACAAAAGATAATGCCTTAAACATACTTTGCAGAAAGTAATTTTAACATTTTTTAGTTGAAATTGCAAACATCAGGTTCCTCAAGAATGCCCAACTTACACCTACCTATATGTTGAGTACATTAACTTATTTTAATGTTTGCACTGAGGCACTACCAAAAAACAAATGCTAAGTAGATAGAACTATGTTATCCATAAGCCCTGAGCACAAACTCTGGAGATGTCCAAGGAAACAGCATAAATCTACACAAATAGATCAACTATTAAATTCAAGAATTTGAATTTAATTGGGACATTCTTTTTTATGTTTCTTACCTAAGCATCAAACTCACTAATGGATTTATTTTCAATCACTGTAAAACTAACTGCAATTTCACCATATTAAACTAGTGTCTCAACCTTTCTTTCAAGTTGAAGAGAATAAACCTGCATCTAAATCCACATCTAAACATTTAAACAGGGCCCTAGCCATCACATAAAGAATCAGTTTTGATTAAGAATAACAACTGTGAACAATGAGAAGTCTGTCTGATACAGTCAAGTGCTCAGCCACCCCATTCATGCTTCAAAGAAAGCATTTCATAGTCCAGAAAAAAAAATTATGAACAGATTGTCTGAGCTAATAGAGAAAGAATATGAATTATGCAGTCTCACAAGAACAGCTGAACTCCTATATTTTTTTCAGGTACCTCCCTCTGACTTTCTGAATTACAGATTTAACATAAGAAATCACTTACAGCTGTAAGTTTAATAAAAGGCTCAACTTAAAAACCAATTGTGATTACTTACTCAAGTTGGTCATAATTAACACACATCAGTGGCACTTCTGTACTACAGCGCTGGTGAAATTTGTAGCCACATGTCTGGCACCGGAATCCCTGGAAAAGCAGCTTTCGACAAAAGTCGCAGAATGCTAACGTGAAGAATGTTTTTCGTACCTACATCAACAAAAATAATCATATAAATAGAGTCCTCTTGTAAGCCTAAGACACACAATTTGCTTTTAGCTCCCTCAAATACATGTACAAGCCTCTTTTTTTGCTGCCAAAGCTAGTTTTATATATCAGATTCACATAAAAGATTATCCCTTTTTGAATGAAATAGTCTTCATGCATTAAAGTTTTCTTTCAACTATTTATTGCAATTAATGCTTCACTTCATTAGCAGTAAGAAAAACAGCAACAAATCTGAAACAAAACAGTGCACTATCATGCTAGAGTCAAACATTCAGAATTTAATTGGATACAACCTATAAAAACAAAAGCTGCTGAAAAAAATTACCTCATCTAATTTTTCCAGGAGCCAAATGACATTTCTATCCAACACTCACAGGACTAGAAATATACATATGGCTTTTATATATATATATATATATATATATATATATATATATATGGCTTCTACATACAGTTACATATATAATTGTAATTTTGACTACTGAAACTCAGAAACATTTAAAATTGTGAAAGGGTGAACATATATTATCCCTATATTATAGAGGGGGAAAAAAATGATTTAATTTGATTTTCAAATTTAGCAATGCTTGGCATAAAAACACATTGTAGTTGTATCACTACATGTAACAATCAAAATTCCAGAAGGATATAAAATACCCCCATTCATCCTACTAGACTTTCATTTAACTAGCCATAGCCAAACTAGCTTGTTTGAGTAAAACAGTTTAAGCAGCTTCCAAATAGAATTTTGGGTTTGTTTTGTTTTTTTTTAAAATTTAAATAAAAGGTCTTTCTTCTCAATGTGACGAACATTATTTCCAGGATTTTGTATGTAGCTGGAACTGTTTAGATTGATTCTGTTTAGCAGCTTTCATTTACTTGGTGCCTTATCAGGTCAGAACATATTTGTGCACCAGCATCACTGATGATGTCAGCACCGCTCTGGGAATAGTTAGTTCATTAGTTAATTGCTGCTGCAGAGCCAGCAGGGAGGCCCAGAATACATTTTATAGATACAGCAATACAAAAATAGTAGATTATTATTACAGCTCTGCAATGCAGTGCTGATTTAAACCCCCTGTATTTATAGATTTTAGAGGGTGTATTCCATCCAAAAGTGAAAGTTTTAAGGGTGATCAAGTACTCTAACATTACTTATTTAAACTACAATTCTATCTAACTTGTTTAAGCTATTGTGATTAAAAACTTCTTTTGCAACCCCCACCACATTCCACAGATACAAAATATTGTTCAAAGTTGTTAATATGAATTTGAAAGTACAAAGTTGATTTAACCTTACTCAACATTTCATAAAAAACAATACATACAAAATTGTGTGTCGTGAGTGGCACATTCTCCAAGACTTCCACATGCAACTCTTCTCCCGTGAGCCAGGAAATGTCCGTGTCCCAGCCAATTGGCTTCTTCTCTCTAAAGTGTAAATAAGCCTTTCATTAGCACCAGCACACAAGCCCTTGCAGGTCTCCAGCTGAAGATATGAGATCAGGTTTGAAAGTTGCACTGTGGGGCTTTGCTACCCTGTCTCTACCTACAGGAAGCAGTAAAATCAAGACATTAAGCTCAGCACACAGCAAGGAAGGCACACCTTCCTGGACAAACTGCATGAAAAAAAATGGTCTTTTTCCATCAGTTTCAGTAGTGGCCAATTCCTTGGTTCCAAGGTGACAGACACCCTTCTGATGAAATAAAGTGCTCGTGAAAGTACCTGTTCCATAACCGTTCCAAAGAGGCAGCTAATTTTGTGCAGTAAAATAATCTACGTATTTCTTAGGGCTGGAAACTCTCCCCCACCCCCCTCTATATTCAGTTAAAAGTGCTCTATATCTAAGTCAAATCAAAAAGTTAACAAAACCTATTTAATACTTGTTTGGTTAGCATGAGTTTGATTACTGAGTGTTTTCCCAACAGTCATATTACTCTAAATTATGCCTGTTCTTGAAGTGATTAAATTTCTAGGAGTTTGCCATTCTTTTTAGACATGTCTTCAAGGCACAAATTTAGTGCCAGCTTCGAAAACAACTTCCACAACACTGGCCACACTGGGTAACTCCAAGAAGAGATTCTAAGAGCGAAAAACATCACACATAAACCGTACCCATCTTGTATTCTGTAAACAGCACAGCATTCTGGAATAAGACCTCTCATCATCAGAGCTTTCTTTAGGCTATCTCGGACTGTCACTCCACATCTTGCTGGAACCTGGAGGTCACATATAAAAGAAATTAATTATAACAAGTTCCAATTTATCCCCCCAAACCAATGCAAGCATTTTGACCCTGAAGTGCTAAAACCTACTTTTCATAATACTTTACAGAATGCTAGGTAAGAGTTTTCCAAAATCTTTTTTGTACTGTGGATAATTTTATTGGTGAATAGTATATAATCAATCTAGTTCAGCTAGAAGAGGGAATAAGCTCTACATTTCTATTAACATTTGGAATGAAATCTTGACTCAACTCTAAAAAATGACTTTTCAACTCTTCTCAACTTGAAGAAAGTGGAGACACAGCACACAGATAGCTTATAACTACGTACATCTATAAAAAGTTCAGGTCAAGCTGTAAAATGGGGCAACAAGCCAAGTGAAATTAAAATAAAAGAACTAACTTGGACTGAGCTCAAAAAACCATTATGATAAAATGTAAACATTTTATTTTCTATTTCTAAAATAGATGATAAGCATGCAAGTAAAACAATCATGAGAGTCAGGCACACCATCACCTCTCACTAACCTATATTTGCAACTCTACAAACACTTCCTATGTGAAAAGCATATTCCTCTTCTGTTTCACTATTTGAAAAGTTTAAATATCTAACAGGATAGAAAGAATGGCGAAGCACACTAAAACTAGCCAAAGAACTGCAAACCATGTAAAGTGAAGATATCTTCCTTGCCTCTACTCTATCCTAGGTGTAGACATATCTTAAAGGAGTAAGTATATCATCTCTAGGCATACCTGTGATTTAACGATGTAGTGTCAAGCCACAAAAACAGAACAATACATAGTGTAGTTAAGGTGTTGAGTATTACTCTTATTATTTCCAGAACTCAACAATGAAAATATGTAACACTTAAGGTCATATACACACTGGGACATCTCATGTAATCACAGACAGCATCTCAAACATGAGCCAAAAGAAAAACCCTGCAGACATAACAAACAACAAAAGTCTGTCTGAACACCTTAAGCTCAATTCTGGCTTGCTAGTGGCCTGAGCCATAGCCTTCAGTAGCCAAAACCAGTCTCTTAATCAGCTTCAGCTGGCTTTGGATCAGAGCCTAGTTTTTGCTCCTTGCACTTAAATTTCCATGGGTATTTAGGGCCCCTATGTCCTACTTAAGGATGACAGTGAAAAGTAGCAGTCTATTTCAAGTAGCTTTGTGAATACCACTTGAGATTACACTATATATCACATTTCTAGAACTCAAACATATGCTCTCTCAGAAGAGACAAAGTAAAGGAATATTTTGCTTCACAATCTTCCTCCTATCAATATGAAAGTGCTTCGTATAGGATATTTGTCAACATGTAAACATTTAAAAAAGATAATTTCTACTAATTCCTTGGAAAAAAAATCCTATAGCATACTGCTTTACAATCTTGATATTCAGCCTTAAGTGACTTCGTTTTACACACTCCATTACTTCTTAATGCACCTTTTTACTAATCTAAGTAACTTCATCCCATCCTAGAAGTAAACATTGTGGTTTTCAATCACTTGTAAATCATTTCTCCAGCATAAAACATCCTTAATTGTTACTAATAGCTGTCACTGGTATTAAGAGGGAGCCTGGGAGCACCTATTATGGACAATATCATCAGCAACTTCCCACTGTAAAATTGAGCCCCCTGCTACTTCAGCCTCTACCAAACTAATTCTTCACACTGAAACCAACTGTTCATAAGGTCGTTCCATGACCAGCACCCCCTGCTCCCAAACCTTGACACTGTGGTTAGCATAAATAACACCATTTTGAGGCAAGCAGCCATTCTCTGCAGCCAAGCGGGTCATGTATTTGTTCTCTTCCCCCTCATAATCAGACCTTGTGCACCAAGTAGACAAACAATTTCTGTGTGCCAGGTCAATTACTCCCTCCCTTGCTGGCCTTGAAGGTCCCAGGCATGTGGGGCCATGGCGATGGCCCTGTCCCAGAACAGGGAAGCGTAACAGCGCACAGAGCAAGACCACTCTCTATAAAACCAAGTAGTTACCAGTCCTAAGGGGGGATCTTGAACTGGAGCTGCTGCTGAACAGCAAGAGCTGGGACCTGCTGGTGGCCCGAGATGCCTCCACCATCCTCTGCTTCCTACCAGGATTGAGGGAGTGACTCAATCTTTTATATGAATTTTGAGTCTAGATTATGATTGTTATATATCAAAGATCTGACCTGATCAGCAGAGGATCCAAATTATTAGAAATTGTAGAATTCGTAATACAATTGAACTTACATTACACTACTTATCCTGTTAGGAAAATAAAGCTTTAATTCTAACTATGATTTAGTGCCATCACCATTCTGCCACGGGTCCCTAAAAGAACCTGTCTGTCCCCTCAGTGTCTGGTGACAAGTTATCCCTGCCTCCAACATATATATTTACAAATGCAGAGTAAATGTTTTTAAAAATTTGACTAAAATTTCTGAGGATTTCAAAGGTATGCTCCAACCACCCACACACATTGGGTCCAACCATGAGCCATTTTGATGCAGCAAGTAAGTGTTCTTCAGCTCAAGGCTAATTCTCCCTCTAAGCACAGCCCCCGCTGGACTAAGGTAGAACCCCCATAGACACTTCAGGTCTACCATTCCAGCAACCTCCATTACTTCACCACTGATACCCACAGTGAAAAAAGAATACTGACAGGGTGACAGAGAGAATGTGGGGTGGAAAAAAGGGGAATGAAGAGAGCCAGAAAAGTGGTTGTGCACAAAGGAGAAATGGGAAGAGAGAGGCAGGACAAACTTAAGAACTGACCAGGGAAACCATGTGTATACTGGGAGAGGGCAACAGCAGGTTGGTGGGAAACAAACCACACAGGATAGAGGGAAGACAGACTGAAGAGCTAAATGAGGCAGAGGGCAGTATAGAAAAAGACATGATGAAAAATCACGTAGGGAAGATCTAGTTGAAACAGCTGGGGAGGCAACGGAAACATATCCTAAACAGAAAGCTTCCCTGCTGTGATGAGGAGAAAAGGTGGCTCATTTGGACAAGGAGCACCAGGAGGAAGGGAGTGCCTAGGAGAGGCATTAGAACTGAGCATAGAGGAAGGAGATGTTCCAGCTCAGACAGAAAACTTTAAGGCAGTAAGTATTACAAAAAAACCAGGTTGCAAAATCTAGACCTGGGTGAGGGAATGGAACAGACAAGGAGGAAAAGCCAAGCAGTGGAAAGGTGACTAAAATTAAAGAAGAGCTGATGAACAAAATGGGAGGAGGAGCCTTGTGCTCAACGGAAGACATTTTCTTCCTCCAGCACTGATCCTCCATAAAGGGTGACAACATGCTCCAGTACCTCATGAAGCAAATATCTGCATGAGGAACCTAAAATTTACAACTCTATTAATGAATTACACTGGTTCAAATAATGCCATTTCAGGCAATTTTTTTTTTTTCAACTTCACTGAACACAGCTTCCTTTTAAGATTCCTTTTAAGACATCAATAAAGTCAGAAAGGCAAGCTCTTAAAACTTAGGTAGCATCAGAATGAAGGTTGTCTACAGCAACGCAAGTGCAACAGGACTATGAAAAATGTGCATTAAGCATCTTGCTCACTTATTCACTATTCCTCAGTATTACTTCCCCAAGTCTCCTTCATTAAAATTGGAGCCATATTTATGCAACTTGCAAGCAGAAACATAGACAGCACATTTGTTCACTGCATTTGCAACAAAGCCCAGCTAAGAAACAGTTAGGGAACTGTTTTAATTACTTTCAAACATCACCAGGATCCTGAATCAGCATCCCATTTAGAACATTCTCTTACAGAGCTCCTGAGCAGAGAAACAGAAGGCTAAATTAAAAAGAACAAAATACTGGAATAAATCCCTGGAGTATTGATTAATCATTTTCCCACACTGGTACACTACGGTCTATCACCATCTGTGCATGGAGCCCTTCAGCCCCCTCTTACCACCACCTGCTGTAAAGCAAAAATCTCACCCTGTAGAGCATTACCTCTAAAACATCTCTTTTTCCTCCCATCCTCTTCTAACACCCAAATCATAGCAAAGTTAAAGAAAAATCCTGCTCCAAGAAAGTGATTTGGAGACCAACTCAATCTTAAGAAAAAAACCAAAACAGATTATTTTTTTCCATCTCACAGACAGGCTCCCCAAACATGAGTTTCACAACAGCTTCCTACTCACCCCCAGCCAGAGAGCGGGTGTGCAGGGAGCAGCAGCCCTGGTGAGGAGCAGCCCCCAGACCCGCCGAGCCCCAGGGCTGCCTGCCAGGAACCAGCACCTCCAACATGGCAGGCAGGCAGCCACCAAAGTGGGCTTATCAGTTCCACCAAGAGTTTTAACAGGATTCCCACAGAGCATTTTAACTGAATGACATCAGCAATTGTTGACAAAATCTGTTCCTCATGAGAAAATTTCCAATTTACTCCAAAATATGCATCCTTATGACTGTAATCAAGTAAACTGAACACAGGTTGCGTTTTATTGAAATGAAGAATGCTTAATATTAATTTCAAACCCATTTTTGTTCATGTTCATCCATTATCTTTTGATCTCTGTTCTGTAACTAAGAGAATCTAAATGTTTCACAACAGTTTACCACCTAGAAATCCATGCTACTGAATGAGGGGATCTGTTTTCAAATGGTAATTGCTAAGTGTTTTCTTTTTAAGTTACTTATATGCCTAAGATTTGTAGATCAGAAAAGGTGTAGATTTTAATAATAATAATTTGAAAGTTGATTCAGCAAACAATTTTCAACAGCAAAGAGGACAAATGAGTATGGGCTAAACAATACTACAGAATAGCACAGAAGCTGCCAATACAGACTGCCAGATGTGCCCAGTGCATAAGAGAAAGTAATTTACTTGTGCATCTTGAATTGGGCAAGTAGTGATTCAGGAAGACGTCAAAACACGTGCTCAATTTCGCAACTGTGAAGTCCCAAGGAAACAAATCATAATTATTCTAGATTCCAAAAATTCTCAAAGCAGAGTCTTACTACCTAAACAGATTAAGCAGAACTATAGCACTCAATTTCCTCATTTCTTTTACTCATGTAAACTATTTCTATGGACAGCAAGTATTCATAACAACATTGCTGATATATATTTAGTACTGCAGCCACAAGCATTTAAGCAATGCATAATAAATGATTTATTTCTGTAAATCAGGCCATTCCCGATTCAGTAGGAAATCCAGGGCTACATCCCTAAATAACTCTTACATCACTTTTCTAACATCAGAGCAGAAACCGGCATAGTCTCAGTAAGTTAAAAACGCTTCCTTACCCCAGTGCAGTTTCCAATATTTTATGGAAATAAAGAGATGGATGAGACTGACAAGCACTTCAAAATCAATGTCAAAGAACTCTCTGAAAGTAGAGGCTGGACAGCTCTGAATATCTCGCACTATACTTCTCAAAACTAGTTAGCTGGTTCTGTTTTTTCCTCAGCCTAACACTGCAGTTCAGCTCACTTTAGCCAACTGATACGTATGTATCTAAGGTACGTGTAACCTATCTTAGAGCTTCAGAAAAATTCTAAACAGTTAAAATAAGTACTGGGTAAAACAATGAGCATATTCCATGTAGTACATGGTACATAGTATTTTGAAATATCATTAACACATACACCTTATCTCAACACATACACCTTAAAAGATGACACACACACCCCAGTAACTAGATGACTAAATAAATTCCAGCAACATGCTCACAGAATTCATCGTGTTGGGAGAGAAATAAGCTAAGCTTTCTTTTTGTCACATAACTAGTTTTGCCCTCCCACGTGTTAAGTTTTCTGGTAAAAATCTGAATATGAGACCCACATTTAGTTTCTCATCTTAGGTATGAAGGGCCACTTTTTACGGCACTAACAGATAAAATTAACCTCCTCCTGACAAAAAAAAAACCATCCTCACTGAACCTCACATCCTCTAGAAGACAAAGAACACTGCTTTCAGACACAGCTATTCTGTATTTCAGGACACGACACTCCAACCAGCTTCCAGGAGAAAGTAGCATTTCAGAATATACATTCTTAATGGAGCACAGTAGTAAGACATATGGGAGACAACTTCATGGAACTCTGTCTTGTTTCCAAGGAAAGTTGAACAGTATTTACTCATTTTACAAAGCTGTTACCATTTCACCAAATGCATCCCATTAAACTTGCAAAGATATCGCTTACCAGCACCCACTTGCACCTCCAATGCAATTAAGGGGTACTCATTTGTAGCACACAATGGACTGATTTATGTCAACAGAAAAATATTTGTTCAAGAGTATACCATCACTAAACTACATTGGATCAAACTTGCTGTGCCTCATCAACAGCAGCCTCCACACCATCATTTTTTCAAGCCTTTGAGGGACAGCTCCCAAACTGTTCTGAAGAGAACTGGTCATTTGTAAGGTTATAGCAGATAGTGAGATCATCACCTTAAAATTTCAGTTAGGGTGAATACCAGTGCCATAAGTTGTGAAGTGACCTGCTAATGAAAAGAAAAAACAAACTGGAAAATTCAGCTTTAGACTTCAGACATGAGATAAATGCTCATCTTGAAAACCATCCATAGCCACTATATGGAAATCAAAACCCAAGACCCTGAGGTTTCTGTTCAAGTGATGAAAAAGCCAGCTGCTCTCCAAATAAACCCCAAACGCATTATAAATTTAAGTTACAAAATAGTTTAAATAAATCTAATAGGTCAGACCCAGAGTCCACCTGTGCAGTATCCTGTCTCAGATGATCACACTCCAAATGTTTTAAAGGCAGGGGGCAAGAAACTGTACTGCAAAAGGGCTAGAATCCACCTGCCTCTCTAAATTGTTGCAACTGGTATCCTATAAACAAATGGATATTTCTGTCTCCAGGTAGTTTCCACATTATCTACAAATATTAAATCTTTGGTTGGTTAAGTTTGCTTAACCAATACAAGAAGCCATGAATTTAAGTATGACCTACTAGACATGGAATTAAAACATTTCTTCCAATTATTTTCAGATTTGTGACTTGCATTCCATTTTGTCGAGTGTCTGCCTAGTGTATCACGAGGTAAAGGAAACACACTCCAAATAATATTTTCCTCTATCATTCATTACTTTCTACAGACAGACTTTCCATCTTTTAAGAAATTGCTAAGCTCTCCTTACTCGAGGAATACACTTAAAAAGCAATGATCAATGTTGCACAAGGCATTCCATATGACAAGCCATTGATTTTATAATGGCAAGTTTTCAATATTGTTTGAATTTGCAATCTAAGACTGTGTGTCAATAAAATTCGATTAAATTATTCACCTTTCAGCACATACTATTTTTAATTTATCCAACATGGAGTTTATCCTGCATGGTGGGTCAACATTGGTAGGCAGCTAAGCACCACTCAGCTGCTTGCTCACTCTACCCTCAGTGGGATGGAGAAAGAGATCTGGAAGGACAAATACAAGAAAACTCCTAGACTGAGATAAAGACAATTTAATAAGTGAAGAAAAAAAAGAAGGGGAAAATAATTTCCTAGTGATGCAGAAGAAATCACCCACCACCAGCTGACCGATGCCCAGCCAGTCCCTGAGCAACAGTAACTTTGGAAAAACTCCCCTCTGTTTCGTTGCAGAGGATGATGCTGTATGGCACAGAATATTCCTTTGGTCAATTGGGGTCAGCTGTCCTGGCTGTGCCCCCTCCTTAGACTACCTGCTGGGAGAAGCAGTGGGAAACAGGGCAGGCCTTACCCTGTGTAAGCACTGCTCAGCAACAGCTAACACGCTGATGTGTTAGCAGCATGGTTTTGGTCACCAGCCTAAAACACAGCACTTCATGGGCTGATGTGAAAAAAATTAACTCCACTCAAGCCACACCCTGGTACAGTCTGCTGGAGCATTGCTGCACACCTTCCTTCACTCAACATCTCCCAAAGACACATTCTTCAGGCTTTCCTAGACGTGAAGGACTTGCTGATGGCACCTGTAGAGTCTATTTCATTGTACAACTCCTCCCATGATGTAATAAAATTATGTTTGCCTACTGACAGCCTAAGAGGTCTTCCACGGTTAAAATTCTTCCCAATGGAAAGTGGAATTAGTCTCTAATCTGATTTTGCCTTTCAGCAATATGATCATTAGGCCAACACTTCTTCATGACAATCTAAGTATTTTTAAAAAAATTAAAAACCTATCAAGTAAAGTTTACTTGAAAGTAAGCTACCATTTACTTCATTCTACCAGTCTAGTCATATGTGTAAAATTCCAAAACAGATACATTCAAGCAAGCAAGCACAGGCAACACAAATTCCATCTCTGCTGCATGTTTGAGCTACATGAGAATTTTTAATTGTTTTTGATTAGAAAAACGTAATGGTGTTAATCCAGGTGTGTAATTAAAAGCAAGAAACCAGTTTATTCATCTGCCTGAACATCCCTTCTCTGAATTTTCCTTATACTTGAGAGGTGAAACTGGTAGGACAGCTTGAATGCCTATAGAAATACAGTGCTTACTACGTGGTAAGCTTCAGGCACAAACTCACAGCATAAACTCCAGAAAGTAAGATGCAAATGTGAAGTCAAAAGAAATGCATCAAGCACCAGATTCAAAAATCAGAACATCTGAAGGAGCCCAGTTGTGCATGCATGATGAATTAATTTATGCTAAGAATTTACTTAGGGTAAAAATATCTGATTCTTCCAGTCTTCACAACTGCAGAGAAGACCACATGATTGCTTGTCTAATTAAAAGGCAGATGTACTAATTAAACAAGGTGTGACAAGAGTGAGAAACCTGAAGAGTTGTCCCCATGAACAACATTCACAATCCTGTTTAGTTTCTGCATGTCTTAAAAATACAAATTCCCCCTTTAAAAAGCTGTCTTACATTTGCCTTGAGAACTTCGTGAATTTTCTAATACAAATATGCCTGACACATATATGAAACATACTGATACATAATAAAGTGGAAAAGAAATTTACTGGCCCAAATTTATGCTGAGGTTTCCGTGGGGTTTTTTGTCCTTGTTGTGTTTTTTTTTTGTTTCTCTTCATACAAATAACCTCCAATTATTCTCAAACTTATAAAAAAGCAAAACAACAACCAAAACACACACAATCTTCTATAGTTGAACACACAAGAAAGGAATTATTTTTTTTTTTTACCCAAGTTTTACTTTTGGTTTAAAAGCTGCCATAGTAAGTTTTTAGACCTCATGGTGGTTAAACACACACAATGATTTGATCCTCTCCAGAAATCTGCAGACAGTTGAAGTACTTGGAGACTACTAAGCTTTCCCAAAGCAGAAAGAACATCTGTTGCTCCTCCTTTTACCAATCCTCTTTTTTTCCTCTGAGTTTCACTGTCACTACTCAGACCACTATGGACAGAAATGAAATTAAAAACTATCAAATCCACTCCTTGTTCATGCTCAGAACAGCACTGGAGCTGCTAGAAGACCCCCTATAATTCACTGAACAGAGAAACAGAAACTCCTCGCCACCCTTACAACTACTCCGCCAGGATGGTCAGAGGATGTAAAGCAAACATCTCTGGAAGCCCTGTGCAGCAAACAGCAACAGGTTACATACAGATTAAGAGCAAGAACCATCACCTTCTGATGCCTTTTAACTGCCCATCATTTCTTACACCTAAACACTATTTTCTTCTAACTTTCCATGCTCCAGCATATCATGATTCAGGACTGCTCATTTGCTTTCGGACTGTTTCTTCCCACGCTGTTAAGTACTTGGCTGGAAGAGATTTCCTGGGTAATCAAGCAAGTTATATGATCTTGTCCATAAAGTACTTGAGTTAGAAGCCCCTCCACTCCATTCTCTTCTTTCCTATTTGGCCTCACGACAACATCAGAAATCTCCTAATATTGTTCCTTAAATTATGACTAGTTTTAGCCATTTCTTGTTGTACTAGGCCTTGTATTAAATGTTTTTTCTCAGAAACTTTTATTTCATCCACTACAGAGAGTTAGCATGTGGTAGATTTAAAGGCCAACACAGAATATGATTACTCACACCACATAATCATAAACATGGAATTCCTTACTACAAAACACAAACTTTTTGTATCCGTAGCATGGATTTAATGGAGATTGGATGGAAGGTCACCACATATAAAACACTTAAACTCATAAAATTCCTGAATGACAAAGAGCTCAAACTTGGAAGACAACTCGGGGAAAATATCATACATGCCTACCTCATTCTTGTACTCTTTCACTATGACAGAGACACAGTGCAGATACGTCCACAAAATATTTATTCCACCCAAGGTCTCAGAAAACTTTTCTGCAAGGGACCAGCCACAACTGATGTGCCACAGGAAACATGTCTAAAGTCTTACTAATGTCAAGGTCTACAGTAACCAAGCAATTTAATAGATTCCTAAATAATTTTAACTGTGTTATCAACTTTACAAAGGAAGGCAAAAATTGCAAAAGTCCTTGCAATCAAGAATGGGGATTTTTTCCTTATCCCAAGCCTACCAGTTTAAAAATGGCAGTCCCAAAGATATGCAAAAGAATACTTTACCCCAGTGCCCAAAAAATAACATACACCCAAACCCTCAAAGAATAAAAAAAAAATTATTAAAAAACCCCCCACAACTAGAAGCAATCACCAAAAATGTTTAAATCTTGTCCTATATGCAAATACTATATTCCTGTAATCTTTATCACAGAAAGCTGTTTAATGCTTAATGCCTGGAACAACTCCTCTTCAGTTAAATTTAACCTTTTTCACTGTCTTCTGCCTCTTACACTAAAACTGAAGTTATCCTACTAGATCTTTAATGACTTCTTCCCATACTGCTGGATCAGTTCTTAATCTTCATTCTCCTTGAGCTACTACCCCTCCCCAACAACCAGCTCTGTGTCTCCTTCCATTCATTTGTATGAGTGTCTTCTGCTTCTTTTTTCTCTCTGCTTGCACCTTCAAACATATAGCCATGTAATTTGAAAAAAAAAAAAAAATCCTAATCCACAACACAATTATCTAAGGATCCCACAAGGCTGTGTTCTCTTCCGTCTCCATGCCTTCTCTCAGAAATGTCCCTGGTAAATGTAAACTATGCTTTCATGCTGACAACACATACCATTCACTTCCCATTCAAAACTATCTCCCTTCCAACAAAACCAAATCTCAGCATCTAACAATCTCTCAGACTTCTAGAAGTCAGCTCAAGGTCAGAGTTCCTACCACCCTCTCCCATCCAAAAGCCCTCCTTTAATTAGCAGTTTTGTTACTATCCACCCCACAGTCATTTAGATCCCTAACCCAAACAAGCTTTAAACTTATTTTTCCCTACACTGACCTCCCTCATCCACAGTTTGAATAACCCTTGTCGATTTGTTCTGCAAAATAACTGACAAATCTCAGACTCCTATCACCTTGCACTTCTGTTATTTCAATACACTTCTCTGGCCTAGGACAAAACAAAAAAACACCCACACAGACTCATCCTGGTCACATCTACACAGAATGTTTTTCCAAAGGACATTTAACTCGCCAGTTGAACCATGACACTGAGAAAGAAGGAAGCATACATATTTCAGATATTTATCCCTGCATTATGGGAATAAACTTGATTTTGCTTTCAAAAAAAGTTACTTCTAACCCCGCTGTATTGCCAGCTGAACCAAGATGCTAACTTCGACTGTTAATTCAGGAGCAGCAGTAGCCTCCACCACATACTGGCTAGGCTTTCAAGGAAGCACCTTGACACCTTTTCCTACATTAGGAAAAGCTTTCCATCCAACACTCTGCTTTATCATGACACATATAAAGAAATGTGACATTAGCTACACTACCTATGCACCAAAATCACTTACACTGACCAACTTGATCTTATTTCTTTATAATGAGGAAACATCAGTTTCCTCACATTTTATTTCTAATTGGAGCCAGCTCAAACAGATATATTTCCCTGATCCTACACACAAAAAATATTACTAATAAACAAAAAATGTAGATAACTCAAGTAACAAGGCAATTGCTGATCAAAAGGTAAGCATATCCCTCCCCCCCCCCC
>NW_020799092.1:16744060-16775658 GCF_003259725.1 Athene cunicularia | reverse complement strand
CCCCCCCCCCCCCTTCGCCATTTCCTGCATTTTTAACAGCTCTGAACAAGTAGAAGGCTGTAGCAGTACTTCAGAGTGCTTCAGAGTATGATCAAAGATAAATGAGAAGGTTGGTTCTCCATTACCAATTTAATTCCAGCTGCTTTAAATTAAGTCAGTTGAAGAACTCTGTGCATTTCCAGATAAAAATAAAGACTCCTTAGTATCTGTCAAGATTTCTCTCGTCCTGAAGTGGGTCTTGGCTGGATGTAGAGATTGAAAATATTACTGTGATATTAAAAAAAATATTTCTTTCAGAAGTAGATATTAACTGAAAGCAACTAAGGTTGAGGTGGGGGAAAGCTTGTTGCAACACTGCAACTTAAAGAACATCTCCCCTCTCTCAGTTACACGCTTGGTTGTAGGACACATTTTAGCCTTGCTTTAACAGACATGGAATAGGAACTTGAGCAAGGGGAGGTCCCCAATGGCAGCTACCATCTATTTTCACAAGGAATCTCCTTCCTACTTCAGCCCACCACATCTGAAGCTACCCTGTATACTTGAAAACCCCAAACTACCATCATAGCTACATAAGCAAATGCCTCAGTTAATGGGCCCAAGTAAGAAACAAGAGGTCTGTTTTTGAAGCCAGAGGTTATGAAGGAAGACTAATATGTGCAAGACTTCTCTATCCATTGAGAGAACAAAGGAAGTGTACTTGTACCAAGTGCAAGTAAGCTCAGTATTCGCTGGAAACTGCTGGGTGGTGCCCTATTATCTGACTACTTGCAGTTAAAACTGCACTGTGAGCTGCAATTTCTTCTGAAGCAGGTTTTCTTCTGGAATTCCCTTAGTTTTCAGCAGACTATGTGTAGGATCAATACATATTGAAAACACAGTAACTAAATTAAGAGTTGCCATACAAGAAATTCCTGACTTTCTTAGTAACATGAGCACTGTTTCAAGTTTCAGAGAAATGAATTTAGCTCCAAAAACAATAACCCCTGTTAGTTTCTCTAAGCACCATTTCCCAGCTCTAAAATAAAGATAATGTACTAGGTCTATTAAAAAAAAATCAATTTAGTAATGTAACTTAGATCCAAGCAATGTATGAAACTGAAGTAAAAAGAAACCATCTCTCTCCTTGAGCCAAAGCTGAACCATTAATTTGCAGTACCTGCTGACCCGATCTGTGTATGTATTTCCAATTGTTTATCTAGGATAACAATTTAAACAAAACCCAGGTGTCTCCTAGTAGAATGACACCAATTTCCACTTTGCTATACCACATATGAAGTCGAATCCTGTCAACCTGAGCTTCCAGCCAATGGTCCTATACATGTAGCTCATGCCTACCTGAATCTGCAGGCACCTGTTCCTTGATGTAAGTGCATCTACAGACACACTTATACCAGATTTGAGACACCTGCCCCCCACCACTAGCTTGCCTTGTACTCTTTTGTTGGTACCACCTTTTTACCACAGCATAAAGACTACAGATTTTCCTGGAACTCTGCTCTTGGTGTCCCACATTTATCAAGCTGGAAACAAGCTGCAGGGCTAGACTGGTAAGGCACATGGTGATCAGACTTCAGTTGAGAGATGCGAGAGATGCAAGTCAGAAGCAAGAGCCTCTCCCTTTCTATACCCAACTTACACCACATGTGTTTCCCAGGAAAGATCTAGATTCAGTGCTGGAAAAACCCTGCTTAAGGGGGGTTAAGATAAAGCTTAAAGATAAAACTGAGACAAAATACTAGTCCAGGAAAACAGTCTGACACATTTTTCAGCATACCAAGCTCATCTGTTATTGTTACTTAAGAACATAAAGATGCACTGGTTGAAGACATCCTGTTCTACTTTGATTAAAATTGACCAGCAACATGCACAAAATGAAGCAGATGAGCAAAGACTGTACTGGCTCAAAATTGTATCACCTTGTTCACACTGAAATTCAGTTGGCTTTATTTCCTAGCTTGTAGTCAGATCTGCATATTCAGAAATAACTTAAACTTGGTGAAATACACACATTTGAACATTAAAAAAATAATTCTTGCCTGTATATAAAATGATTCTTTCAAAAGCCAAACAGAGCTCAGACTTGAGAAAAACTTTACCATACAAAAAGAGGAGAAGAGACGGGGGAAAAAAAAAAAAAAAAGAGGAGAAGAGATGGGGGGAAAAGAAAAAAAGAGGAGAAGAGACGGGAAAAGAAAAAAGAGGAGAAGAGGAATACTGCAGGTGAGGAGAAAAGAACAAGAGTAGAGATATACTACATGGCTTAGAGAAGAGGATGAGGTAACAGATAGGAGAGACAGAAAAGGAAACAGAATAAATACACTGTGACCCATTGCAGTAAAGAAACAAAAACAATTTGTGGGACAGCCCCACCACAGGGTCTGAGGCTACAATAGTCAGACATGGTGAGACAGAAGACATGAAGAAGAAACGAGAGTCTCCCCATGTATCACAATAACGGCTGTAGTATGTACCCAGCCATACCTCACAGGCAGACAAAATCACCTTGCTTAACACTGTACATCTGCACAGTGGTAACAGTTCACATTAAACCCTTATCCTCTAGGTTGAAAACCAAATACTACTTTGAAATTTTTAGCAGCATCTTTAACAATTAAGTAATATTAAAAAAAATCTGGTGAAAACTGCCCTTTAATTTATTGTTCCCATTATATGATCTTTTCTGTTCAGTGGGGCAGGGGGAGGGATGCATGGAAGGAAAGCAGCAGGGGAAGGGAGAGGACATACTACTAATGCCCAGCACTACTTAGTTTGTTTTCTTCTCTTTGCCAGCTGCTCAGTTTCCACAGGCAGTCACAGTCCAGTGACAGGCAATACCTGACAGACTTTTACAAAAAGCACTGATTCCACATGGACTGTGGGTGTGCTACACATTCATTTCCCACTTCCTGAAGAACTACAGTTCCCCTTCCAAGTGAGGAGTATGCACTGCCTTGCAAAACAGAGCCCGGACCATAGCTTGTCAGTAATTTAATGTATCACAGTTTGCAGTGTATTAGTCTAAAGCACATATCAAGGCTCCTCAGTTGGCAGCTCTTAACCGATAAAAAAATCCTGCCTACGGCAGACAATTAAACAGCCAGAAAAAAGTCAGCTCTTTTGCATGACTCCAGGAATCACTGTCACAACTGATAAACACTAGTTTTTGAGCAGTTTGCAGACAATACTTCTTGCCTCTCCTAATAGTTCTCTACACAAGGCCTGGTAGAATCAAGGTCCCCATGCGAAACACAGTGAGTGGGCAGGAAAATAACAGAAAAAACCCAACAAACACAACGAGAGATTCTGTGCAGCCCTCCTTAGCTGCAGGAGGCTGGTACTGGCTCTAAAGCATCCACTGCTGCTAGTAACTTTGTCAACACTGAAAACACCTAATTTCCCCAATCTTGCCCTGTTTACCTAATAAATAATTTTGTATAACACAAGAAACAGAGCTTCCTGCCCCCTCCTAGCCACTGCAAAATGGTAGCTTATTATTCATCCAAGAAAGCTGATTTGAGAAAAATATTTCTGAGGTACCTTCATTGTTATAAAACTCCTGACAGTTTTGTGTTCTGTATTACTGCTATCATGGACATCTTTGTGTTACTCGTGTAGAAAACATTCAACACATCAAAACAACTGAGTGCAGTAGAGCACAAATAGTGATCCTGCCACCTCTTTGACCTTCACACAGGTATTTTTTCAGCTCTGAAATTAACTTTTGCATATATAGAGAGAGATATACAGGAAACATTGAGGTTACAAGTATGTGATTAGAAACTGACTCACCACAGTCCTTTGCTTATTGGGCAGGAAGACTCTAACAATAGGCTTCTGTGGAGACTTAGGGTTATTCCGTGACATATCAGCAGGGTTTTGATAAACTGAAAGGGATGAAGGTGCTACAGAGAGGCTAGAGGAGGAAGATGATGCAACTGTGTCTGTTGAAGCTGAACTGGAAACGGAGAAATCCGTGCCATTTCCCATGGATTCCAGTAACTGCTGTTCTCTCTGCTGTAGAGCATCTAGTTTGCTGGTGTACTCTTCATAGGCCTGTGAAGGAAGAGCAGCATTTTTAATGATGTAGTAGTCTCAGAAAAAAACCCAGAAATCTAAATTCAGAATGAACGTGAAATAAAACACCTAAGCTAATTCAGATTTCCCAGGAGTGTGAACAAAATGGTCTAAGTCAAATTTTTCAGTAGGACATGAAGAAAAAATGGGTTTCAAGTTACTATGTTAAATCTTCTGAACCAACAACTAAGCTTCTAATAAATTAAATAGGTAAGTGGATACAAGAAATAGTAAGTCACAGTTTCAAAGCACTTGCACTAAATAGTGTAATTCAAAACTACTTTATAGAAGACTGCAATCTTTAACAACTGTTGTCAGCTGCAATACCGAACTACTGGGGTACAGCTAAATTTATCCTTCTGTTGGAATGACAGTTAAACACATCTAATGCAGAGAAAGCAAAAATCTGCTTTTTACCATTTCGGACAACTCAACTCATTGTTCACTTTTCATACCAGATAGTACAAAATACTTGATTGCAGTTCTAACACGACTAAGTTTACCTTGTTACAAAGTTATCCATAAATATGAAAAATCTATAATTTGAAAGAATTTTTTAACATCTGTATGAGATTAATGTGGTTTTCCACCAAATTTATGTAAAACCTGATTATACACTGACCAAGTTTCTTACACAAAACGTTAAATTTGCCCACTAAGTTTTTATAAATTGTAGCTAATTAAAGATTATTGCTAAACTCTATAATACAAATACATAATCAGTATATATTTTTGTTTAAAGTTCATTTCCATCAACTTTGTCTCTAACAAGAAAGTTTTGATCTGTGTCCAAGTATCAGAATTATTTTTTCAGCAATATAAATTAGTTCAGAGCATCTCCAAAAGTCTGAATCCACTAAGGAATGTGTTTCATGCTACATAAGCATGTCAGTGTTAACCAAGGACCTGTTAGACCTTTACAGACAAGAAGAAACAAAAGATCTTACAAACCTAACATCTAAGCATCTGGGAACAGAGTTTTCTACTTAGCTCTGCAGCAAGACCAAGATCTATGTCAACCTGGATAAATTTTGAATGCCACAAAGGGTATTTATGTCAGGAAAAGAATACTTTGTTGTGGTTTTGTTTGGTTGGTTTTTTTCAATTTGCTTTCCTCAAGTTTTCTGTGCATAATATGTTGCTAACTGAAGTTATAGGAGAACTGAACTGACCCAAAAGTCTATGGGGTCTACATCTGGAGGAGGGAAAAAAAAAAAACAACATCTTAAAAGTTAAGAGAATAACCAGTATTCAGTACTGCTGCCACAAATACTACATTTTACTCAGAATTTACTTCTCTGGGTTTTATGCGCAAGTTCACCTAACCCAGGTTGAGTAAACAGTGGTTGGTCCCTCCCTTTTTATGAAGGTTTAGCATTCCCCAGCATGGACTGATGTTCAGAGTTTGTGTCATCATCCCCACAGTGTTAACAAAGAGAATGATAATTTGACAGTGAGGACTAAGAAAAAGCATTTTAAAGAATGGTGGTGAACATCACAATTTAAAATACTAAATTTTATGGTTTCCATTTTTAATAAATGGACATAAGTTGCAGGAAATTGAGAACTACTTACTATTTCTTTCAAAAATTGAACATGTCTAGCATTTCACAAATAGACCCCAAACTCAGAGACTTAAAAGCAAAACATTTTTGCTTGAGCCCAATTGTACTGTCAAAAGTAAATTGAAATGTTACCCAATTATAAATAATGGCATTTTTGGCTGTACAGTAAGACAAGTATATCTCTCTTACTTCCAGGATCAACTTTTCATGCAAATTCCAGTAAAAGCTCCATGTGCCAAGAATTATCTTCAGTAAACAAAAATTAAGAATCATAAACTGTTACTATTTCACCAATACTTTTCTAAATACTTACTTCCTTTTCTCATGAACATTGCAAAATATTATCTGAACACATGCAACATTACATTGCTTCCGGATACTTGCAGGCTTAGTTCCTTCACTAAATTACACACATCTTTCAAAATATTCAGTCCTACAATGTTTACACTGGCAGCTTAATCTGTCACTAATGCAAACTCAAAGTCAAATGATTTATCTTAAGAGAATAAACAATGAGCATGGAAATCTGGAAGCTGCTGCTGGCTTTGGGTTCTATACTATTAAGTTCTGCATGAAAAGCTCTCTATTTTTTATGCAGACAAAAGTTCTCCAGTATTATACTGGTACTCAGTGTCATAGCAGAAGATCCCATAATAAAACATAATGGGAACTAAAAGTGCACCAGGAGACTTTATTTTTCTATTCCTACAAAATAAATTCCTTTTATACAAAAGGAACAACAGTACATGCAGCAGAAAAGAACAGCTCCAATAAAATCTCATTTTCATGAAGATTAACTACTCTGGTGAGACACTGGCTTCAGCTGATGACTAGCGCCCACAGACCTTACACAGCCAACAGCACCAAGTCAAAACATAAAATTATCCCATGGCATTAAATGGACAGAGTATTACAACAGCAAAGCTGGCTCATGGCAAGTATTTCTAGCTAAAAGAAAGATTATGTCACCGAGTTGGCCTAACTGCAAAAGAGACCTGCATCAGGACAGCCATATTAGCAGACAGGCATCAACAGCTACACAAACATTTAAGTCAGTCAAGGTCCTCTGGGTCAAATCAGGTTGACTTCTAACATTCTTTTTAAAAAAACAAACAAAAATTAATATTGTTTGTACAGCATGTAAAGCATGAAGAAGAGTAAGCTAAACATTCAAGCAATTCATTAAATTAAGGATTTAAGGCAATTCTGAAGGGAATCTTTATGAAATCTAGAATGAAATCCATTCAGTTCACATATTCTCATTAAGAAAGGAGTAATGTTCTAGAAGAAAACTTAAATCTTGCTTTCAGTTTGAATGACAGGAAGAAAAATAAAAGAAGAAAAAAGAAAAAGGTTGGAAGGTATCCCTGGAAGTCATCTAGTCCAAACATTTGTTTAACACAGAGCTAATTTTTAAGTGCAATCAGGTTACTCAGGGCCTTGCCAAAGAAAATTTCCAGTCTTCAAGGATGGAGACTCCACAACCTCCCAGAAACCAATTCCCGGGCTCAAAACCCACTCTCAAGTGAAGAATTTTCTTGTATGAAATTCACTGATGCTATCTGTGGCATTGCCTCTTCCCCCTTTGCTGTGCACGTCTGAAAAGAGCCTGGCCCTCTCTTTCGGTTGCTTGCAGACTCCTCCTCAGCCTTCTCTTCTCCATGCTAAACACCACCCCAATGCAGTCACACAAGTGAGTAGATGGGTCCCTTTTCATGGTGGCTACGCGCTTGCTAACGCAGCTCAGTCTGCAGTTTGCTGCTGTTATGGTGAGGATGGGTTACTGTCAGCTCAGCTGGCGGCTCATCAGCACTCCCTGGCACTTTTCCCACGGAGCCATGACCCAGACAGCCTCCTGCCTGTGCCGACGGGCAGCCACCCTGTCCCGGGTGCCAGATACCGCATTCGTCTTTGCTGTTGTGCTGCTTTTTGTCACGAGGCTTCTGTTGTTCAACTCCTCCAGCTTGTTTATTAGTTGCCAAAAATAGCCCGTCTTTAATAACATATATTATAGTCAACCAATTTGTTTGCTGTATCGCTACAGGGCTCCCAATTTAGTGTGAATTTAAAGTATTTCACAAAGCTAAAGGAAAAAATATTTGAAAAGCTGATTATCAGATCCAAATTGGCATATCTTGTCAATCTACACATAATTCTACAGTTATCTAAAATTGAACAAGAAGTTAATTTTAATTATATTGCATATCAATATATATGCATATCATATAATATAGTCTCACACATGTGAGAATACTCCTGAGGCTTCAACTAAGTAAAATGTATAAAGGCCTGGTAAACTCCCAAGTCCATCTAAAGCATTACAAGTTAGCATGTTTGTATACAATATACATACATGCCACAATACAACTGCTGCTCACTCAGGAGCAGCAGAGCTAAAGTTAATTCTTAAATGTTGCAACCTATTGACAATGTAAAAACTGACCTCTGAAGTCAACAGAATTTGCAGGATGTTATACAGATGTGCTAACAGAGTTCTGCTGACAAGATGATGACATGGGATTTTCTAAAAAAAAATATGCATTTTTGTATTAGGTATCATTTATATATTTGAAATTTGCTTCCTTGCGCTATAACCACGCTATACATTCTAGTAATAACATCTAAGGAAACAAAAAGTAACAAAAGAAATATTTTTTTAAAAAAAAATAATCTGGGATACAACCAAGCAGCAAAATGGGGTTTCTCCTTCTCCTTGCCCCCTACCACATCTGGTTAGAAACCCAGTCTAAATTCAGGCAGACCAACTGGTTTTACCATTCTCTGTCCATTCCTCTATCAATTTTAGATAACATCCACACATTGCAAGACGCCTAAACTACAGATTCCTGATCTTTGAAACTGAGACAGTTTCTATTTAAAAGATGTCTGACCTTTTCGACTGCTGATCAAATGAAAATCCCACTAAGTTAAGTGGGAGCTGAAGATAGACTGTAACATACATCAAGATTTCTTCATTTAGTAAGACTCCTAAATCAGTACTTAGTCTAACTTTAGATGCTCCAGTTTTGGTCCAACGTATTTGATCAGCATCTGTTAGGAGTCTGGTAAAAATTAACCTGAATTTCCCCAGAGAACCACCACGTTTCCCGGTGCCTGTACTCAGAGTTGGTATTCTCCTGGAATCCCACAGTCAGTGTGAAACAACCTGAGATTCAGCACTAAGATCCACTTCAGACTGCATCTGCCTGCTGTTGCAATAAGCATACTTAAGATCAGCAAAGAGCTATTCTTCTTTAATTAATTTGACCTCCTGTGCGAATTCTTCAGATATACCGAAATAAGGAATTAATTACCCTCCTGAAATACAATGGCCAAACTCCAAAAATGGCAACAGCAAGGCCTCTGAATAAAATACATTTAATAGTCCAGAAAAAGAGCAAGTCAGGAAAAAAAATAATCACAGTAGTTGGGGACAAATATACCTCTACCCCCATGATTCTCATTTTAAATTGCTTCCATGAGTAGGAGTAGGAAAGATGATGAATCCTTCAAGACAATACTAGAAAGCTGACTGAGTTTTAAAACTTCTTTTTATACCACTACGGTTCTACCTATGAATTTGTATACTGTTTCATTTTGTGTCAAGTCTGAATAAAAGAAGTGGTCAGCTTACTCTCAGACTGTTAACTGAAGTAACCTACAGGCCCAGGATGCCATTTCACAGCACATGAAGAACTATATACATGCAAATGGACTAATACCGATAAGTTTTTCACAGATGAAATGTCCGTAGATAATACTATACACATAACTACAAGGCAAGGGTGCACAATGTATTTTGGAAGTTTAAACAGGTAAGAACTCCCTGAACAGTCATTAAGTGTCTACCAAGGCTAACAAATCTGATTAAGTCATTTAAGTGCGATCTCTCCTGTCTAAATTTGAGGTGACTGCTTTTGGCCAGACTGGATGTGTACAACCGTTTTCAGTTTATAAAAAGAATTTGTTGCCAATGCTAAGTTGAAATGCACAGATCTTTCCCTAACTTAGGCTATCGTTTTCATCAGTACTTTCTTGGTAGAGACAAAATTAATTTGGATGGCCATTACAGAATAATTATGCAACTGCGTATTTTAAACATTTTTGCTTACTGAATTCCCACTTTTCCCAGTATCATAATATTAGACTTCTTTGCAGTAAAGATTTCCAATATTTACAATGCTTAGAGAAACCCTTAAGAAAAGGGTTTTTCCACAGTGAATCACAAACTGTATTTTGGGAAACAGCACTTCAAGGACAAATATAATGCACTACGAAATTATGTGGGAAGACAAAAATCATTGATGTTTTCAGCTGCCGTGATACAGAGTGCTTCCAAAAAGTGTGATAAAACCTACCAAGGAGTTCCTGCAGCCTCTTTCCCAGAAGAAAAGAAAAATGTTATCAGGGATATTTTTTCATCTACCAAGTCAAGCAGTCATTTCAAATATTTGACAGTGATTTCCAGGGGTCTGTTAGATCCAAGACACATCTTCACACACAGGGGATGGAACAAGTTAAAAACTAGGATTACTTAATAAAGAATTTTAACTACAAGCCATTTTTCAATTTTAATACAGCCACTGCTTACTACATTTCTGTTTGTTCTTGCTGGAAGAAATAATAAAAGTTTTTCTTATAATGATATGAGAGACCATTGATAAAGATTCCTGAAGCTACTACTAATTATAACAATTAGAAGAAAATAATATGGTTAATGACAAACGTTCTCTTCTTTCTTCTGTTCATTTTGCTTCCTACACCTGTACCTTATACACACACTCAGAAGTGTCTGCAGCTTTGGTCTCTTTCCTTGGCCCCTACTTTCCTGCCCTGAGAGAGACAAGCTACCCGCTGCCCTCCAGCTTCACGCTACATTCTCCACTCCTAAGCAGCTGCAAACCAAGCAGTCAGCCCAGGTTTGCAGGCCTTACTCACTGTGCTCTACAATCACCTTTACAAGACTGTCACTGATGAGTGATAGATCAAGGCAGGGAGATATCCCTGAATCCAAGTACCCTCTCTTGCAGTATATGCTGAATTCAACATAGCACATGTCAATCACTTCCTATGTTTCAAGAAATCCATTCCTCTTTTATAGTTAATGAATCCTGAAATGATGGCTGCGACAATTAGCTGTCAGTTTTTAAGTTTTTTTGATGTAAAATGCATTGAAGCCCCTAGAATTAAAATAAAAGTCTGCCACAAAAATAAAACAAAGCAACATTTTGTCGTCTTGCTCTCAGATGAGGACAGAAACAAAAGCTTCTTAGCTTTCATTTTCTTGAGCAACTGTACCCAAGGCATAAATTCCTTTATATTTTTAAATGAGGTGTATGTTTTATCTTCAATGCACAAATAATTTTAACTACCTCCTTTGAATGCTCAATTTTCAGAATTAATTTTCTCGTTCAGTTCTTCAGCTTCCCTTTGCACGCTTCTATGCCCCCAACCCCTTCGTTTTCACTTTTAACTGAAATGCAATTTTGTTGGCAGGTTCAACCACAACATTACTTGACAGGTCTACAGAGGCAGCTCCAGCAGAGGCCAGGAGCCAGCACAAGGAGTGCTGTAAGTTCTGTGAATGTGAGCAGTAAATGCATAAGAAATGAAAGATATAAAGACAGACAAGAGTACAAAAGAACCAAACAAAATCCTATTGTACTGAAATTCTACACACCAGAAGATGGATGGATAGCTGTCAAGCTTTTCATAAGTATACAAAAAGAGATGGTTTTGCAGAAAGCATTATAATAGCAAACTAGATGTTTACAACAGTGAAAGGCAATATTGGTGAAAGCAGAAGTGTTCATTTGCAGGTACTTACCTAGCAATTAGCTTTGGCTAATTCCAACTTTTGCTAAGAGAAACAGACAACATGCTTGCTGATAGCACTCAAGAGATGATCAACAAGCACAATCTACAGAAGTCCACATTTTATGGAAGATGAAAAGAGATCAGAGCAGTGGAAGGAAACAAAGGGAAGGGTGATGTAGTACAAGTAACAGACTAGCAAAATTACCCATACAGGTAAAAGCAGGGCAATTGCACTTTAGAGCCAGAAAGAAGACTTACAGCAAAACAATCAAAATATAACAGTCAGAAAAGGATAGAGAGAGTGTAAGTTACACTACCTTCCTGTTTGAGCACTCTGGAAATAGCATCAAGACCTAGACATAGCTCAGACATGAGAGTCTGGGGGGAAAGAAGGGTCATGCATAGAAGTTAGTGATGATGCCCATGTACAGAACTTGAGCAAAAGGCCCCATGTTGCACAGCAGCTCTGTACACGGAGAGTTTGCCATTTCTAAGAGATATCACACAGACAAGTTGTCTGTTGAACCACTTAAGCTACCCACATCTATTCGACATACTCCCCTGTTCTTTTTATTCATATCAAAACTACTGTATTTTCTCAGTTCTACATTTCCTAGAAGCAAACATGTTCTTCCACACTTTATCGCGTTACATTCAAAGGTTTTTACATACAGCTTTGTCCTTTCACACTGCAACAAGGGTTGTTCTGGCCCTTCTTCTGCAAGGTGAAGGAGTACAGAAAGTCAAAACAGTAGCTCTAGCAGTGACAGATTAGATCACGTAAATTGCTGCAAAGTAAATTCTGACAATAGAAAGTAACCCCTGATCTTGACCAAGTCAAAAGCAGACAAAAAGGTGGGCAAGGCAGAGAAAGTATGCACTAGACAACTGCTGCTGGGTTGAAATAAACAGTCAAGGGTGGACAGTAATCTTGCTTCTGACTATTATTAGGTACTTTGTAATGTATTTCTTCTTTTTCATTCCTTCACACTAGTTGTACCACAGGAAATCTACACACTAAACAAATGACAGGTTTGCAGCATTTAATCCTCTTCACTTCAATCTACCTGAGGATGATCCAGTCTAAGCTAATGACCATCCAAACAGAAAAGTTTCTCTCCTCTCTCACCCCATTTTCTAGGTTCTTGGCTCACATCTGCAAGCTCTTCCCCTTCCCTAACCTTAACCACAGCTTTGGGGCTCCTGGACTTCATCCGGAAGTTGTTCAATCTACTAACTGGATGGCAAACTAATCCAACAAAACCAGAAGATTCTCATTCCAGGTTAGTGACTGGAAGTGGTTTAGCTGCTATTGGTACTGCAATGACCTGTACAAAGGAAGCAGAGGAACCACACTGCAAACACCTGCGAGAATCAAGGCATGTTCATGTCACTGACAAAGGGCTCTTCTCACAGGACTCACTGTCTCTTGGGATAATTCAACTGAAAAAGCAGAATCCCAGTCACTTGCACCTTCCTCCCAATGACTTACTGCTTCCTAGCCAGTACCAGCACTACCTGTCACAAGACCCACTTTGTGACCCAGCACAACTCATGGCAGCGGAGTAACATTTCGTTCTGTCTTGCGGGGCTTCTCTACCATGTTGAGGAGCCAGAGTTGCAGTTTTATCTCAGCAGCACATGAAACCATCAAACTTGCAAATCTACATTAATCTCCATGGTTTGTAGTCACAAACTGTTTCAGACTTACAATACTCTTTACACTATTGTAATAATTTCCTAGCATGCATTTACAACTGCATATACCCTCTTCCCTATTAATGAGCTACAGAATAATCAAAAAGCTTCCAGTGTAGGGATCTCAGTTCTAATTCAGATACAAGTAAGTGACAAATAGTTGTAATGAACTAACAATTTCACTACCTGAAATACAGATTAGGTTCATTTTTTTTGCAATTTCACACACAACCTAATGAACCCAACATACATGTGGCAATATTAAATCCAGACATATGGAATGAGCCAGTTCATGCAAAAATAGAGGTGTGTTTATATACCACTGAGTGGTTAAAATAGTTATTAGCACTCATTCAATACTCCCATTTCACATTAGCAGTAAGTAAAGCAACTATAGAGGGCCTCATTTGACCTTAACTGTTAAGGACATTATGTCAATATTTGTATAATCAAACTAGTGCTCTGCTCTGACAGATTAAGATAAAAGCCAGAAGTACCTCAAATAATGAGATCTTTATTTTTAATTACTCCATGCCTTTAGGCAGCAATTACAATTAAAAAGACTACAAAAGAAATCTGATTGACCTCCAGTTATTTCAGCACTTGAGAGAATCAAGAAAAGGGCAGGGTTTGGAGCAAGTGATATCCATTCAATTCCTAATATAACTTATGCATGCAGTCCTTTTTTATGCTCTTAATGGTTCTACATCAATGCAACTTTATGAATCTGGAGTAATGAAAGAATACAGAAATTTAATTTGTACTTAAGTTTACAAATTAAACACAGCTTGAAAACATTACCCTACAATTTTATGTATATCTTTAAGAAGTTCCCTTCTACTAATATAATTTTTTTGATTCTACATGATTATTTTTCAAAGAGAAAAAAAGTCAAGTCAACTGCTTTAAAGGCAATGTTAATCTTATGTTTTCATGGGTGTGTGTATATATTTGCTTTTAATAAGAGAGCATGCCTTTTTCTATTATACATACACAATCTGCTCTGTCTCCACACCTTAAAAGGATGCTTTACATTTCAATTGCACCAGCATAACTACTAGACCATGTCACTAATCTTCCCCTACTGACGTGTATCAGGAATCTCACACAGTTCCCTTCTATCTTCAGGGAAAAGAGTTAAGTTTCTAATACACAAGAACAGTCTCTTTTACAACAAGTATTCTCAGTTTTAAGGTAAGATGCTTCCTGTAAGATTAAACTAACAAACCATTAATCTAACCACATTTATTTGAATGTAAACTTACCTCTAAATATATTGACGGTGGGTTATGCTCTCCTCCAAATTTGTCTAGCAGCGCCTCTATATGTTCTTGTGTTAATTTAATCATCTGTTTGATATTCCACACCTGAAACAGAAAATTAAAAATTCTTAGAATCAAAAGGAGCCTAGAGATTCTGTCCTACACAAAAAAAAATTTACATTTTCTTGATATTTAATAACAGAAGTCCATAATAAAAGTATTTTAATTATCAGTACAAGAGTGCACAAAGCTATCCTGTTCATCCACTGACAGTAATACAGAGTTTGCTTCTGAGACGAACAGAGAAAAATTAAATTTGGTTTTAAAATTCAGGAACCACTGAATAAACAACTTAAGAACAGTTTATTTTTCATGTTTATCAAAATCATATTAAGTATTTTCCTTGCAAGACTTTGCAACCCTATTTCCACAGTACTACAAATGTTAGCAAAGTTCTATCAAACCTTAAGCAATCTGCATGAACAATATTCACAAAAATCGACACATAGTGTTCTATTTGCATGGGAACAAGATGTCTTGGTCTTAAAGATCACCTTCTATACCCTGACTTCTATACTCACCCTGCAAGTTTTCTTACAGACCTTGGACATAATCTGAAAAAGACATTTACCTCTAGTGCACAGAGAAGACTTAGGGCACCGTACCATGAAACAATTCAGTTTGTCACTCATTCTTCACAACATCTTGAAAGAGTTAATTTTAGGAGTTGGAAACTACTATAGGTGAACAGTATTATGAACCCTAATTTATACCTAAAGATAGCGAAGCATAAACCCAAACTCTTAAAGCAATAACACTACACTGATTGGTTGTACTGAAGTAGTTTGTTAAAAGTCAGAAATTTACAGCAGGGAAGACAGAAGAGAGAAGAATCTCTTCTTCACAGGTGAGTTATTCAGATTATTTATCAGGAAAAATTATTAGGTCAGTTATCAGACCCAGGATGGAATAAATGAAGATAATATAAACAGTGCTTCTTCCAAGGGATTTTAAAGATTCCTGTTACCTTTTTCAGTTTAACACTTTTCTGCTTCACAGATTATAATATATACAGCCTCATGACCAGGTCTGGATTTACAAATTGTGATGATCTACCTCTGTGAAAAGAAGATGCCAATAACTTCATATTCTAAAATAGGCACCAATAATGAGATCCAATTCAAGTTGGATCAAAACAAATTTTACTACATAACTTGCAATGTCCACAAAAAAACACCAAACTCTAAAATACAGAACTCACATTTTGCACACCACCTTATTTACTCCTTTTATTCTAGACATCAGTTATTTGTCAGCAATTTCCTAAAGTAAACTAATAATTGATTCACTTCTAGCCCAAGTTTTAGAACAGATACCAAAACAAAGATTTAATCAAAAAGCTACAAATAAAAATAGTTTGCTCAGGAATAAGCAACCCAAGCTATAAGGAGTGAGGGGGACACCAGAAAAAAAGTGTGCTATTCAAGTATTCCATATGTAAATTCCCTCAAGACAACTGTGGAAGTCAGCTTGCTTCTCAACTTGCAATCAATTTATCATGTTGAAGCTACGGCTGCCAAGCAGCAGCAAAGAGAAGGATTTCTCTATTTTGTTAGTTTTTCCCAAGATGGTGAGGGCTAATTGCATGCTTGGTGAAAAGAACAAGTTTGAAACAAAACTATTTCAATTAATCTGTTTAATATAAGAGTTTAGCTACTATGTAACTGGTAACATGCTGTTAACCTGGGTACGCATACAGAAAATACCTGGCAAACTATGGAATCATCTCAGGATTACCTTCAGAAACTGGTTTCATTAGTACTTAGCAGAACTTACATTATTTGGCTATCCTGGCAGTTTTTCCCACCAAAAGTTTTCTTCAACATGTACTGTACCACAACCAATATTGACAAATTATTGTCCCTGACAATGGGAAATGCGGGAAGATGCTTCACTGACAAAATAACCCAGAATTGCAGAAGGGTGGAGTTTGGAAGGGACCTCTGGAGGTCATCTGGTCCAACCCCTCTGCTCAAGCAGGTTGCCCAGGATCATGTCCAGATGGCTTCTGAATACTTCCCAAGGATAGAGACTCCACAGCCTCCCTGGGCAACCTCTGCCATCACTCAATCACCCTCACAGTAAAAAGGTGTTTCCTGATGTTCAGAAGGAACTTCCTGCGTTTCAGTTTGTGCCCACTGCCTCTAGTCCTGTCACTGGACATCACTGAAAAAAGCCTGGCTCCATCCTCCTTTCACCAACAATCTTTGTGACCCTTCACTGGACTCTCTCCAGTATAGTCATGTCTCTCTTGTGCTTGGAAGGAGAAAAATCAATCAAAAGGCTCAGGAATAAGGACAGGGAGGGGGTTGCTCAGCCACTACAGTCAGAGGCAAAAAACAGACTAGTTAGGGGAAGAAAAAAAAAATAATAAAAAAGACATCACTTGAATTCAAAACACTAACAACACTTAAACAGAATGGGACAGTGAGGGGCATTACTATACCTTAAAAATGCCTCCCCACACCCCTCCCTTCTTCCCAGGCTCAGTTTTGTTCCTGATATATCTACCTTCTCCCCCCCCCAGGCACAGGGGCACAGGAGGGGGGGGTGCAGTCAATCTGCCACTTCTTCCTGCAAGGGAGCTGCATTCTTCCCCCTGCTCCACGTGGCGTCCCTCTCACAGGAGACAGTCCTCCACAGACCTCCTCTGCCCGGAGTCCTCCCCTTGGGATGCATTCTTCTCGAGATGCTCTGGTGTACTGCAGTCCTCCCAGCACTGAACTACAACACTGGGGGCTTCCTCCCTGAGTCCTGGGGGTCCGCTACAGGCGAATCTCTGCTCCTCCAGTGACCTCCATGGGTGACGGGTCAGCCCTGCCACCTCACTCTGCGATCCAGGGGGGCTCTCTGCTCCCCCCCCTTCCTTCCACTGACCTCAGTGTTTGCAGAGGTGTCCTCCTAGTAACTCGTCCTCAAAGTCCCAATCCTCTCTCACGTTTCCTTTCTGAAATACGTTATCACAGGGGCATGGCTACCATCGCTCATTGGTTTGGCCTTGGCCAGATGACTCAGACCCGAGGGAGCTTTCGAGAAGCTTCTCACAAGGGCCACTGCTGTAGCCCCCTCCCCCACTACCAAAAACCCCACCATACAAACTCAGCACACCCTGTCAAGTGAGTTTCCACGTACTTGTTTGGAAAATTTATAATTAATAACTTCCTTGCTCATATGTTTTCTATTTTGTGTCCATAATCACTTCCTTCTTCTCTTACAGTAAAGATACAGAATAACCAATACAACTGAGGAACAGCAACATGCACAGCAGAACCATGTTATTCAGGAGATGTTAGTGAGAGAATCAAACAACATCTAACAAGTGCAGAAATCTTCCTGCTAAGTTAATATCATGACAATAGCAAAAACTGAGTGACTAATAAAGGAAATTAAAAAAACCCAAACCTTACTGCCTGCCAGCTGCCAGGCTATGATAAAAATGTCTTCAACTGAAGACGCTGAAGTTAAAGCCTAATGGAAGACAACATTGATCAGAGGAGCTGAAAACAGTGCCCCGAATTACCTACTATACATCTGTGCACTAAACCAAGAGCCTTTCCACCAGTGAATCTTGCAGGAAAACTTAATATGGATTTCTATCATTTTTGAAAGGCTATTCACACAGTTAAAAGTACACTGAAGGCAGAAGGAAATTTATCAAAGCCAACCATAGCAACAAATCATTACTTGTTGCTCACAGAAATGGAAAACCTATTTTGTGTGCCATATTCATCAAAAGTCTTCCGACAAGCTGAAAAAACTTTCACAAATCTAGTATTGACTAGCATATTCTATCCCTAATCAAGTACGCACAAGAACACATATGCCATGGCAAATTTCCAAGATTCACAGTTTCCCTTTAAGTGGCAACTTCTACTTATTTTTACTTACAGAAAACTTACATTCTGGCTTCCCATATCAGTGAATATGCTTAGACACAGTTTATTGTGATCCAGAGCCACCCTTAACTATCTAGCTCCTTGAGAATCAAGCCCTGTGAATCCTACTATGCAGGATCTTTGACTACTTCAATTCAACTGAATGAACTCAAGCCTTTTCCTAACTGGAATTTGGAACTGGTGCTCTGTGCAAGTAACTCATTGTCTCAAAAATGTCTGCTTCTGCACACCACAGTACCCACAGCTTCTGCCTTACAAAAAATATACCATACCTGTTGCACAGCAAGAAGAGCCAGCAACTTCAGCCCTTCTTTGTCTCCTTACAGACTTGCTTGCTCAGATAACAGCTAAATTTGAATCATGTGGACCAAGCCCAGCCTTACAGATTTTGAGCCAAGATATATCCCCATCATCTCTGTAGAACCTGACACACTAAGTTCTTCAGAAATAGATCTCTTGACTTCAGTAGCACTCACAGATACACGAGTTACTTGCAATTGTCAAAAAAACCCCCTTTAGAGTGTACAAGAATTGCCTAGCATTTTAGGAAGTGCCTTATTCCTTCTAAGAACATACATTCCAGGACAGCAGCAAAGGACTAGCTAACAACAGAGGCAGCAAAAACATGAAATACAGAATCCTTTTAACAATCAGTTCTGAACCAAAGAGCTTGTTTGCAGACAACAGAATTAAACCAAGTTTTTCAAGTTAAATGTGTACACACCGATACCATTTCTTCCTTGAGATCACACAGTAATCCCTTTATCCACACTTTATTCACACTTTCTCTAGAAATAAAACTGCAGTAGCCTGCTGGTTATTAAGAACAGACTATTTTTGTTACCCTTATGAGCACTCTACTACACTTATGAAACTCCACACCTGTAAGAAACCGTAAAATTACAACTGCCAAGTATCTTGCAGAAATACAAAAATTGACGCTGGCCTAAAAGACAGTTGCTAGAAATCTTAATATATTCTGAAACAAATCTATAATGCACCTAGTACTGTCCACATACAAGCCCAGTCCCTTCCCACAGGAAGCAGCATGGTTATTTGAGACACACCATTTCAATGTAGTTCCACAAAAAAGGAATGAATCCTTTACAGCTTGGATAACCTTATCACTTTTCCAAAATAAGCCTCAGATAAATTTTTCTGTCTTATCTTGTAGCATTAGGTTAAGTTTATTCTCTATCACAAGAGATTAGATTTGATTCTCCTTTTAGTGCTGCACAAGGAAGCTGACGCAGGCTAACATGGACACAGGCAGCCAGAAGACTGGAAATATTCCAGATAGACTGGAATATATCAACTTGTATCTGCCTATTGTGGATAATTGTGCATTAATTTTGCAAATAGGCACTCCCTCGCAATGTAATAAAGATGATGACCTCTTTCAAGACAGAGGCAAGTCAGATATAGTAGGATCCTAAATCTATTCTATTCAGGGAAGACTGTGGCTCCACAAATGCGAGGCTATAAGTGACAAATTTATTTTCACATCTTTTGCTGCTTGTCAGAATACACAGTGCCTGAGACAGCACAAAGAAATCTATCTTTTATACTTTTTGCACCTGGCATCAGTACTCAAATCTTGCAGCACATCCCAACTGTAAGATGTATGATTCACATTTGGTAAAAGAAACCTGAGGGTTCAAATCTATTCTGTAAAGAAAAAAGCAGCCATTATTTGTCCAGGCACAGAACGTCCTGCATTTGGTTTATCACATTTAGCGATGATGGAGAAAACTTTCATAGAACCAAGTAATTTTTAAAAAAATAAAAAATTAAGCATTTTATTTGGAAACTGTTTTATAGAGAGGACAAAATCATCAATACCTATCCAATACTACTCTAATCAGCCCCTTCAAGCTTCTTTCTTACACAATCAATTCAATTGTTTGGTCCACTGAGCTAGGATAGGATCCACTTTGTCAAAAAATGCTTTAGAAAGCTGTCATGTATGAGATTGTTCTCAACTGGATTAATGTCTTAAATAACTTGAAAGTGAAGCGTTAAAGTGAGAGAAAGGCACCACGACATACAAATGAGGTTAATAGCACCCCACCTCAGCATTCACAGGTCAAGACACAGAGTCTGCATTTTCCAGTTTCTGTGCTGAAAAATCACCGTTACCTCTTCCTCACATTTTGTTATCTTTTCTTGAGACATTTCCCATGCTCATCAACCTTGAATGCTGCCAGTCCTTGTCTCGCCTCTTAAAAAGTTCGCTTTTATTTTTTTGCAGTTATCTGCTGGAATACACACATAAGTGTTACAGAAAGGCAGTCCCTTCCCTCTTCCTATACTTCAGGCTCTAGCTCTTCACCTCTCAGTGGAAGCTTCTCTCAACTTGCACACCCACTGTCTTACATTTTTGCATTTTTCCCACTCTTTGCTTGCTCTTCACGCTTAGCACATTTTCAACAGTGTAGTTAAACTTTTTATTAAACAAGTATGAAAAACACTAACATCTGAAAAACTTTACTGAATTGAAAACCAGTGTGCAATGGGTTTCACATGAGAGTTTACAGAAGTGACATGAACGTCAGCATTTTTTATTAATGTTGGTGAATCATTTTTTATTACAGTTCCTTTACAATGTCTGAGATACGAACTTTGACAGTGTATTTTCATTGTTGGCAAGCTAGACAGTTCAGAATAAGTCCAGTAAAATTCACAGGGAATAGTAAATAAGTTACAGACAACAATATCTACAGAGGTTACTGTAGGCAAACAGGAAAAGAATCCTATCTCTTTTTCCACAAAACTCTATGACAATATCTTTCTAGACTGATGAAGAATGGCCTTGGTGAAGAAGTGTAATGGTATGTTCAAGAAGGAAAATCCTGAAGAAGAGGTACAACATTTTTTGTACCATCCTGTCTGATGACTAGTATCATAACTAGGTCAGCTAATACAGTAATGTGATCAGCAGGCATCTACTGTAAGCATAGCAGTTAGTAAAATATTAAAAAGGCTTCAAGATGAAAACTATTTTCCATTTAAGGTAATATTTTTTTAGGAAGGAAAGGCCAATTCTTAACCCCTAATCAGTAATGCAGGTTTTCAACTGTGTCTGTTGCAACACTCTTCCTGTTAAGCAAAAAAACCCCACCAAAACCAAACACTAAACAATTCCTCCTCTACTCCAAAAAACTAAGAAACATCTGATCAAGTTAACACTCAAGTATCAGAATATCGTCTCTGAGGAGCTAGTGGCAGAAAATATACTTTAAAAATAAGAGGAAGGCTAACTGCGATTCTAAGACAAACACATTCAATAAAGACTTGCTTTATTTACCATAGGACTTGCACCACACAAAATCCTGGCATTACCAACAGTTTTCACTTACTTTCTTGCACCTCTCATTTATTTGCAAACCATCAGTTGCAACAGAGTAATCCATGCCTTTTCATTTGTTTAATTCTAAAGGCAAATTGAATTGCTCATCATTCAGCTCTACCCAACGCAGAATAAATAGCCTTTCAGTCTGGCAGACTTTTGCCACTTAGGTTGCATCCTCTCTAACAGAAGGAATTCAGACTTCAAATGTTCCTTACTTCTTATAAGTGTTTAAAAATATATTTTTTAAATACAAAGCTAAATTGTAAAGGATAAAGCTCAATAAAGTCTATCCTTGTAACATAACCAAGAAGTTTCTCTATAAGAACAGAGTCACCAAGAACCTTAGGCAGCATCTGCTCTGTGGTTTACATCAACTGAGAAAGTGGGTGCAATTATTGTATTGTCCTTAGCTATTTATCCCTGCTCCTTTCCTTACTTTCTCCAGAACCATTTCAGTATGCTAAATAAGCACAAAACTGTTCTCTCTGTCAAGGTTAGTTTTTTTGCCAGTCTAGTGTGCTGAAACATCTTGGCAAAAGACCCAGTGACCACCTGAGCTGGTACAAAAAGTCACCTTTCCTCCCTACAGCCCAGTTAGATGGATTCAGGCTACTACAAAGCAGCAGCCTTCCTGTTTAATTCTCTTTCATTCCTCAACTTTCCATCACCTGCCATCTTTACTGCTTGCTGCTGAGTAGAATTTCCATCCGAGCACTATAAAAGGTAAAGTTAACAACTGTTTTCTACCATAGTAGAACAGCAGTGTGAAAAATAAGAGGTGTCTGTATCCTTCATTTAAATCATTAACCACCAGTTGCACGGCTTGCTTTGATCTAACTAAATCTTTAATTCCACATTCCTCAAGGCTTTTGTGTTGCATTATTACTAGTCTCTTTTATTCACTTTAGTACTAACACGGTAGTCATGAGGATCATGCACAGATTAAGTTCTCGTACAATTCACTATTTATATTTATGAATTTAACAACTTCTCCCTCTACTGTCACAGTTTTAAAAAAGAGAAAACACACCCTATCCTAACTTATTTAAGAATGCAATTTTTCTTTAGAGAGGTAACTACCAGACTCTCAATGTGTTAAAAACATACATCAATTAAATTTTAAAAAATGCTAAAATGCATACACCAGTCTATTTCTCTGCATACCTTAAGTCAAAGACAAGTCATATTTGTGATGGAAAGCAAGCAGCCAACCAGCTAATTACAATAATTGCCTATAAGAAGCAAACACTAGTCGAGCAGAGCTCTTACACAGCTTGGATCACATTAATTAAAATGACAAAACAAATAAACTGAACTACAAAACTTACTCTGCTCTCTCCTTGCCAGAGCACACAATTAGATTGTCCAGAAAAGATAATCAGCAGCTATTTAAAAGTTCATGTAATCAATCCATAAAATAATTTCTTCTACACTTTGCAATATGCCACAACTAAACTATTACTACACTGCACATGAGGTTTCTACCAACTAGTTTGAGAATCTAAGACAGCTGGAACTGTTAGTCCAATTATAAATACATTCTGTTTGCTCAGAAATATCTGTGGTGCAATAAAGTAACTGAGGTATCCTATTTTTATCACAATAAGTCTCATAACCCAAACTAGAGCAGGTGTACTTGTTTTTTTTTCTTTTGTAAAACATGAGCAATTTTCTCCTGATCACAGAAACCACATTCTCCTAAATGGCACTGCATTCTATGTTCTACTCAGCAGACCATGCTGCCTTAGTAACCCTAGTAGCAACATGAAAAATGAAATCATTTAAGAGGCAGAACTGGCTCCTTGCCACTCATCACAGAGTTAGGCAAATTAAAAAAAAAAAACCAAACTCCAAACCAAAAGACAACAGCTACCATAGAAGGAACCATCTAGTTTAGAAACAACCATCTAGTTTATAAAAATTCACAACAAAACCTGCTGAAAAGGGTATTTTCACTTGACTCAACCAAACTTTAGCTGATCAAACTGGAGAACTATTTAGTACATAAAACCTGCTGCTAGGCTTATAACCTAGAACTACTGAATTGACTAGAAAAAGCTACATCAATTTTCAATGAGGTATAAGCTTAAAAATGTGACAAGAGATTTTATTAGCACTTACAAATTGTATTCTAGCAACATTATGAGAATGCTTACAGAAACCCTTTCTGAAAGCTACCTCAGATGATGCTGACGACTCACATTTAAAATCTGTATTACTTACAACTAACTAGAAAGAGTGTTCAAACTATTAAGATTTAATGAATAAATTATCAAAACCGGTTCAAAGATTGAGGCACCAGCATACAACCATCCAGTTTCAAACACCCAGATACTATCAACTCAAAGTTATAATGATGTATTTTATTTCATGTTGATTTTACAGTGCTTTTCAAACACCATTAGTGAATAACTAGTACTAGAGGGATAAAAAAACTAGACATGCTACTCAGACTTCAGAAATGCCTACCCTCAAAAAAATCCCTTTGTCTGAAAAATAAAACCCAAACCAAAACCAACACAACACTGTAACTGCATTTGAGATTTACTTCTTATCAGTGCATTTAACAACTTGACTAATGACTATACTATTTAAGGAGACTCACTACATAACAGATGAAGATATTTGAGCTGGCATTCCCTTTTAGTGGTCAAAAAAATAATTCCTAGCCACTTAGTTATGCAACACATTTTTAAACAGTAAGTACATTTTGTTCATTAACAACCTTACTTGCTTGCCTCATAGAAGAAAGGTTTTAAAGAAAGTGGATACCTTTCATGTAGAAATTGAATTGCCTCTTTATACTAAATCTTGTGCAGGTACATTGGGAGAATCCTCAAAAATATTTCAGTTGATCAAAACCTTAGAAAAACAAAAACTTCCTTCAGTGCCCAAACACATTCCTATGATCTCCTGAATTCAATATCAATAGTGTGGAGAACTCATTTGATACCAAGCACTATACCTGCACTGCACAAGTAGCTCCATTTTGAAAAGAGCACACATTCTGTTTTCTGATCTTTAATGCTCACATTGGTTGGGGAGTGTCCAGGTGGGCTGACAGCTGGCAGCACTGTCCCCTGGAAACTCCTGCCTGAACTGACAGCACCTTTGGACAATGGAAATAGTTAAAAATTAAACCTTTGCTGTCTCACCCTTTTTTGCTAGGGTCCACATTCATAAAATATTATCAGAAACAGAATAAAGAACTGCACTGCTCCTTGTCCTTCAAAACACACAAATGCTAAAAAGGTGGAGTAACAAGCCAAATACTTGAAAAAAGCGGTTTAAACAGGAAAAAAAAAAAAAAAGGCATGTAATTCTGCATCAAGCAGCCTTGTTTGACTTTAGCACTGGCCACAGAAAGGGAAATCAGTTGCGTAAATACGTATTTCATCGTTTCAGAAAGAAGCTGTGTGCAGAAGGAAAGATGAGGAGGATCTAAACTCAAGAGCAACTGGAATAAAAAAAGCTGAAGCAAAGAAAAATGTACATTGCATACTAACTTCTGTATCATGCACTAGCTATGGGAAAGTAGCTGTGTTCACACACACAGATGTGTGAACAGTTGAAAATTATGAAAGCCACAGCTGAAAATGACAAAAACCATCTCACACCTCAAAAACCTAAATACTGTACCTAGAACTCAGAAGTGGTCAAAGCTGCTGGAAAAGTATACTTACTATACAAGAAGCTCATAGAGGACCTTAACATCCCTGGCACACTGGCAAACTATGGCACGTAATCATGTTTCTGTGAAAAGTACGCTCAGAAGCAATCCAGAGAGACCAAGCAGGATTGTTATAACCTAGCACAGGAAGCTCAAGATCATAAAGACCCAATGTGTCAGGATCTAAATCTGGCAAGTCCAGCTACAGAAGCCTCAGCTGAACAAGACTTCTCATTCAAATATAAAAAAAATGAAGGCCAGTGCAGTTTCATGAGACAAAGATGATCTTTAAAAAAATAGAGGTGAGGGGGAAACCTCACTGTACTACCACTACTCCCACTAACCACATTCATTCTGTCTCCTACCTTGCAAGAATTTTGGAGCTCACTGGATGCCACGTTGAGGAGATTCAGTTCACTAAGCTTGCAGAAAACTAACCTAGCAGCAGTGATGACAACTTTCTTCAGTGTTAGTGAGTTGAATTAACTTAGGAAAGTATGACATAGGTCCTAAATTGGCACAAGGGAGTAGATCTGGCTGAGTGGACCAACACAGGCCCAGGGAACAGCAAAACCCCCACCCCAGGGTGGCAGAGCACCATTTGATTGCCTTCACTGTAACCATAGTGATAGGGAGCAGCATCAACTGTTACGGTTATGACAGAGCATTTCTACTATATTGTGCGTTACACTGTAAGTGGTTCAAACTGAAAATAAAACTTGCATAAAAATTACACTTGGCCAAAAAGTGTCTCTAAATAAACTTTAAACCTGAAGCAGCTTCTCTAGAAGGCTGGATTGGAAGAGATCTGCGATTTCATGATCATCTGAAACTTCCTCCTTTCCCTTGCAAGTACAAATAAAATTATACTTCCTTCTAATTGAAAATCCCTCCAAACTCTTTCATGCAGTCTAATTTTCTATGGATATGATAAATAATAAAACTGAACTATAGATTTGTTACAAAAGAACCAAAGTGGAATATGAGTTTTAAGGAAATTAGGTTTTTTTTGTTTTTTTTTTTTTTCTTTCACATCTACCTTCAAAAGACTTTGCCATTAGAAAAACAAATCTCATTTCGTCTACAGTATTTTTAACTACTTGCAACAAAAGAACTGCCTTTCCTGGCTAAACAAGTGTCAAGAAGGATGTTATTAGAACAGCTTTAAAAATAAGATGTCTTTGGGTTTAACAACTACAACAAAATGCAAATGGCAATAGCATTAGTGGCTTGAGCAATAACATAAATTAACAAAAAACTCAGAACCAAACATATTGTATCCAGTTTGTGGAAAAGCACAGAGACAAGAAACAAGCCTCATGAGACATCAAACCTCTCAGAGGTAGCTACTACTCTATTAAGTAAGCTTTGTGTAATCAAACAAGCTACCACAGCACAGAGCTGTTAATCCTATTGCCTTTTGGGAAAAAACACTGTAAGCAGAAATTTCTTAAATACCCCACTAAATTCAAGTATTTCAAGGTTGTGTTCTAATGCTTGATCTACCTTACCACAAATAAATCATAAAAAGCCTAAGGAAAAAAAGATGAGAGGTTATCAAAGTCATTGTCTTTTCTAGACCTGGGTCAACTTTCCCCCATCACTCCTGACGCATGCTTGCCTCTAGAGGTGACAGAATCTATTAATGGACATTTTATAAATAAGTTAAGAAAATCTATTTTCATGCTTCACTATAGCTAGGCATAAAGAAAAAGGTCAAATAGTTAACGTGAAGCCATCTCCTCTGCTAACATTTAAACTCACTACTTCTGGCAGTAATCACCCCAAGTCTGGAGAACAAGTTATTTGCATTCTTCTTTGCATCTGATCTGACAATTTCCACTTCTTTTTTAAACACCCTCAGGTTCTTTTTAGTCTTTCCTCAAAGCTCTGACCTCCTAGACTTCAGATCACCATTATTCTTCTCTAGACTTTCCTCAGCTAGACCATGTATCTTGTGAAGCTGTGACCAAAGGTCAGACATAGCATTCAGCTAAGGCTGTTCCTGTGCTATGCAAAACAAAAGGATGATTTCACTTATCTTTTGAGATCTACTCCAGCAGAACATTAGCTGGACATGAAGCATCTTTCTTGTAGCTAAAGTTTAACTTGTCCTCACAACTAAATAGGATGTCATTCATAGACTATGAAGTTCTCAATCACTGAACACAAATGCACTGAAACATAACTGAGTCAACTAAACTTATTCCCAAAATTATAAAAGCAATGAAGTAAAAAAAAAAAAGCTTATATTGTTTCAACTTTCCAAGTAACACTTTTAATTGTAAACTCTTCAGAGAAACAAAAACCTAAAAAGAAAGTTATTCTAATTCCCAGCATGATAGGTTCCTTAAATGTTACAGCAACTAAACGCATCCCAGCTTTTCTTGGTGTACTATGTTAAAGTACAACTTTTAATAATATAACAATAAAATATAACTTTACTTGTTCTTCTATCTTATGAGAACTTACCACTTACCTCATAAGGTTAAAGGTGCCTTTTCATTCTATGCATTTTATTATTCTTCTTAAATCTGTTTTATAAGATTAAGGTCTCTAAATATATAACTAATATTCACGCAGGATAAATTCCAGCATTGCCACCTATAAAACGATTGACCATCCAGCAGCTCAAGCCCTCACTTCACAACCTTCAAAGTAATTTTTGCTTCCAAAGAGCAGTTCAGGGCACAAAGCTCCAAGTACAGAAAATCCCATTTGAATTATTTAATATTGGTGTAAATAATCTCCAGCAACAAGAACTAAGCCTTTCCTCCCAGCTGTCACACACCCCTTACTTCTTATATCAACAACCCTGTTCTACTCTAAAAACCTTCCATCCAAACAATCTCTTGTCCTGAGAATTCATCCTGGGGAAGAAGCCAATTTACGTGCCTCTGTACACCAGAACTTATCCTAGGCCTCCCAACTTCCGTAACTGAATGGTGAGCAGAAGAAAAAAATTTCTGCAAAATTTGCTTTCCCCTAACCCTTTTCAAATCCTTACGCCTCCATGAAGTACATTTCCTAGATGTACTATGTGAGTGCATACGCAGTTACTCTTACTAATCTTGAATTGTAACACAGAAAAAAATGCTTTAGCAATTACTATACTTTCACATAATAACATCATTATTAGAAGACTTTTAGCATCAGCAGCTAGGCCACTGAGGCAACTTCTGAAGAACTACATTCATTATTTGATTAAAAACTGACTATGAGTTGAACAATGTGGCTTAACCTTGTTTTTCAAAACCCCAACCCTTGAATTCGTAATCAACACTGATGCAGTTTTAACCAACACAGAAGCACTCGATTACAACCTTGATCCAGAATACTTCCTTTACCAGAGGGTTCCAACTTACAAGTTTGTATAAGACTATTTCAAGGTCTCTCACAGATTCACAGAATCATCTAGGTTGGAAAAGGCCTTGAAGATCATCTAGTCCAACCGTTAACCTGGCACTGACAGTTCTCAACTACACCATATCCCTAAGCACTATGTTGATCCTACTCTTAAACACCTTCAGGGAACACCCACCTCCCTGGGCAGCCCATTCCAATGCCTAACAACCCATTCTGTAAAGAAATGCTTCCTAATATCCAGTCTAAACCTTCCCTGGTGCAACTTGAGGCTTCCCTCTTGTCCTATCACTTGTCACTTGGTTAAAGAGACTCAGCCCCAGCTCTCTGCAACCTCCTTTCAGGTAGCTGTAGAGGGCGATGAGGTCTCCCCTCAGCCTCCTCTTCTCCAGACTAAACACCCCCAGTTCCCTCAGCCTGCTCCTCGTACGACCTGTGCTCCAGACCCTGCACCAGCTCCGTTGCCCTTCTCTGGACATGTTCGAGTAACTCTATGCCCTTTTTGTAGTGAGGCGCCCAAAACTGAACACAGGAGTCGAGGTGCGGCCTCACCAGTGCCGAGTACAGGGGTATTCTTGTTGTACACTCCACTCAAAACTAGAAACTGAGTATAGAACTCAAGATTTTTCTTCTGGAAATCGGGACAGCAGTTCCAAAAAGATTACAGGGAACTAAAACTTTCCAGGTATCATCTCACTAAAAGTGAGGTTATGCTCCTTGATGGGCTTCCACTGCAAGGTTACTTTTAAAGTTTAGATTCACCCTTTACTTGAAGGAATGAAACAAAACACTAAAACATGTACTTGCATTAGAGCTGAGTCAGTTAGAAGCACTTCAGTATTTTTCTGACTTATGTCACTTTGAATTTGCCTTATACTTTATGTTGGCTTGTTTTAGTAATAAGGATAGTTTCCATTTTAACTGTATCAGCAATTTTTTTGGTCTTGAACTTTATTAAAAGTAAAGGTTTAGATGATGTAATAGGTGTTCTTACACAGTAAAAAAAGTAATTATTTATAACTTACTTAAGAACTAGCTAACTAAAGAACAAAACCACATCAGAAAATAAAAACTCTAGCACCAGCTCTGCCTTAGACATGTGTGTTTCAGTATTTCCAATGTATAAGAAGTTTGCTTTTAAATAATGCAATAGCCCCACACACTTCCGAACCTTGAATATATGCACCCATATTTGCAACACACCAAGCTCCCTGGCTGGCAGGTGTTCCAGATACCAGACTGCTTCTCTCTTTCCCTCTGCCATGTAGAGATGCAAGATATTCAGGGTGGGGGGAGAAGAAGCTACAGTATGTAATTTCACATTTGAAGTTAAATCTTACGACTGACACAGGCTAAAACATTTTTGAAGTTCAAGTGACTTACAGCAGTTCTGCAAATACTCCCCTTGGTACAAAAACAGATTTTTTAAAATTCTTACCTCCTGCCACTGCTTTCTACTCTCCTTTCTCATGCACCTCAGTTTATTTACCCAACACAACTATATTGATATTACTGTTTCTAGGGCCACAACATAAACCAGGTATTGAAATAATTCCGCAGGTTTTTTTAATGGCAGAAATAACTGAGAAATTCAGTTCCATGCACAGCTGTACCAGCACAATCTGGTGATCAAAGTCATCAGGAAGCTTTTTAACCTCATTCTGCTGCCAAAAGAAAGCATTTGTTCAACCCCACTCTTAAGGTATTTAGGTTTCTAGACCAGCTGAGGGTTTCTCCTTACTCAGGAAAGTTAAGACCGGACTTGCATTACCCAAAGCATTTAATCACCCTGTCAGTTAGGTGTAAAATACATGTACACTACTGAGTTTTACCTGCCTTCAGCAAGTAAGCCAGTAGTTCTTTAAGACGAGGAAATCAATCTCGCCTCTCATTAGCATCGATAGGGGTAGACTCCCTCCCTATTTCTACTTTCAGGTCATCTACCCAGCATGAGTTCCAGCACTTGTCAAACTTCTCAACTCATCAATTCTGCTGTAATCCACCACACTACTGATAAATAAAACAGATAAAAAGATAGCCTTTTTCCGGTGAGTTGGGAGTCAAACTGGACCCCTCCATGAGCTGATGATCCAAGCCAGCTCGCTTTCCCTACTGGAGGGGCTCTCCCCGCAGAGCAGTGAGGAGCCATTACCTGATGAGCTCGGCACCTCCCAGGGCCACAAGACTCTGCTCACAGAGGAGAGGTCCTGTACCGATTACACAGACATGCTGGGGAGAGCTGGACTGAAATAATCTTCTGCAACTAACACTCAAAACAAGAAGGCTGGGCTTCTGGCATCTGTATTTACCTCCAGAACACACCTGATGCATGACATTTGGCAATTCGTTCTGACTTCAATGCCTATAGTATCTGAATCGTCAAAACACCTTGGGGTTGCTACGGCACATTTCAGTGTACCTTCTAAAAACATTTCAGAAACGTTAGCAACTTACACTTTAACCCTAGCAAAACAGGTAGTACCACTCGCTCTCCGTGGGATTGGGAAGTTAAGTAACATGCCCCAAAACACAGGAAGTATGTAAGAAACACAAACCAGAGGCCCGACATCCTCAGTGCCTGCACAGTGCCCTGTCCGTTAACATTTCCCCAGAGTCCTCGCGTAGGAACGGTGAGCCAGGCCAACAGCCACAGAAGGAACCTTACCCAACCCTGCTTTTAATATGTACTTCGAGTGTTTCCAAACCATCGGGGGAAACCGATTACAAAAGCCCCACACAAAAGCTCTGCCGGCCAGAGCCGCCCGCTAACAGCCATCTGACAGCAGGGGCACGGAGCGGGGCTCGTCTGAAACCGGACCGCGACCGCCGCCCCTCCCC
>NW_020799092.1:16726810-16744010 GCF_003259725.1 Athene cunicularia | reverse complement strand
TGGCGCACGGGGCCGGGGCCGGCGGAGCCCGCCCAGAGCCGCCTTGGCGGGGCGTGGGGGCGAGCACCGAGGGCCAGAGCACCTGCGGCGGGCTGCCAGCACTGCCCCGGCCCGCGGGTCCTTCCCAGCGGCGGCCTCGGGGACAGCGCGGGGAACCCCGCCAGCTGCGGGTGGAATGAAACCGGGAATGAGGTGCCGGCGGGATTAAAATAAGAAACAAATGGGACTGGACGTGCTGCGTGAGCTAACGGTGTGCTGGAACAAGAGCGCGGTGAAGAGCCAGGGGAGGAAAGGCACCCTTTACTGGTTTGACGTCATTTGGCAAACAGTAGTGTGGTGGCTTTGAGGTAGATCTTTATAAACAGGTACCACGAGGCAATGACAGAGATACTTCCAAACCCCACATTTTCATCTGAAAATGATGTACTTACCCTAGTTATAACTACAATAATTGATTGCTAGAATGGATAAAACGTCCTTATTTTTCCTATTGACGGCATTTGGGCCTTGAGCCACCGCAGGCCGGTGCTTTATTTACACAGGGTGCTTCAGGCGAGGGCAGGGTCTGGTCATGAGCTCAGCATCCTTCTCAGTAACACCTCCCTTATCCTCTGGCCAGCTTTGTCCAAGCTGAAGGTCTGGGAGCAGATGCTTGTTTCCAAATACGAGCATTCAGCCTGTCTGCATGATGGGACATGCACCCCCTTCCCTGAAAGTCTGGCTTACCAGGGGAAGAAAAAGGTGGGCTCACACAGCAGGACCTGCCGGGCTTCTGTCCTCTGGTGTGAATGACAGAGGAAGCAAGGTGGTGGGTATGGTGCACTGGGAAATGCTGCTCTCTCCAGCTCAGAAGTGAAGAGGAGCTGGAGCCAGCAGCCACCGCTGCCCCCCAAAGCCTGCTCCCCCCAAGTCCCCAGTGCCTGTAGCCATCTTCCCCCAAAGTGGCAGAGTGCTCCCATCTAAAGTAAAAACAGACCTGCATCATATCCCTGTATGCCACACCCATCGAAATGCTGCTTACATGCATAAAGCATTAATTAAATCAAGTATTTTAAGTTGCTTTCTTGCTGAAAAGGCCTTTATGATAAATACCAGATTGATAACAGTATTTTAATGCATTGCAAAGAAAATCTAACATCAGAAAACCAGCAGGATTTCAGAGAAGGTAAAGGCTGTTCTATCACAACCTGATATGTTTTATGGTAGTCAATTAAAATACTAAGTTGAAACACGCAAGTGCAAACATACTTATCTTTGTTTCACTGCAGTTGTGAATACATAACCATACAACCTCTTAATGTAATAATCCCGATGATAGATTTCAGGTTTATATTTCACCTTTCACACTGGGGCCATCAGTGTGTAAAAGCATCTCAGATTCAGTTCAATACTGGCAGTGCTGTAACTGATAAATGCAACATCGATTTACTGTATGGACACAGCAAAACCACAATGGAGTCAGGAATACCAGACCCTGTGTTATGAAGGGAAGGAACGTTGGGCATGAATTTAGCTCAAGGTCTTTCCTGTAGAGCCCTACGCAGTATTAAACACCTTCTGAATACACATGAGAAATAAGCAAAATAATCTAATTAATATTTAAATGGATTTTAATTTATTATCTGACAGGCTATGCTTTCCTGAGATAGGAGCCTAGGTTTTCCTACAATTGGTGGCCTGCAGCGTAGTCAACAAAAAGACTGCACAAATACATAAGATGTACAATGTACAAACTAAGCAGCTCGCCAAGTTTAGACATTTTCTCTAATAGCCACATTAATGAAGAGGATAATTATCAGCAATTCCTGCTATGCGATGGGAATGTGTAATGGTAGTGAAAAATGCACACAGACTCTGGAAAATAACACGTGCTGAGGACTAAATGTTAGGACAAATTTCTCTGATCTTTGAAGAAAAAGGTGGCAGAGGTAATATGAGATGGCTCGACCAGCACACGGCCTATTGTAAAAAAGCCAGCAAAGTAATATGGGTTAACAAACACAGAAAGTCCATTCGTTTCAATGAAATTTATGCCCAGGGGTAATTTAGTCTCAGTGTACAGAATGTAGTCATAGCCATCGTTTTATTCCCCAAGCAATTTATGACCAGGGCATAAATCTAGCAGTGGAATTAGTAGAATACTATTAGTCTGTAAATTGTAATCTTTCACAATGCATTTACTAATCTTGCATGCCTTTGTTCTCGAGCTTCTAATTTTTTCAGATTTTCATTCACATAAAATATATTTCCTAGACTTCCTTACTACGTTCGATGTACCACCTGAAGAGTTGCAATTCTAAGCCCTAATAGTGACAACTGATGACCAAAACTGGGCACACAGCAGTTACCACCTGAAATACATGAGTTAAAAAAACAGCGTTCCACCTAAAATAAAGAACAGAATACTGTTTGAAAAGATAGTTGTGCAGGAAGGAGACAGAAATCTACTCTTTATGCTATACTTTCCTCTTGTTTGGGGGAATCCACACCTAGTGATAAGTGGAATTTCCTACTCCTTCACATGATGGAAGATAAATCATTATTACCTGTAACTATTTCTTGGTGATATGAAATCCTAGCTACTGATAACTGATATCAACATCTTTCACAGAGACTAGTTTTCATTATCAACATGGGTCAAAATCTAACTTATAACTGAGATATGAAAGTCTGGTTTCTGCTATCAAATCCTTAAGCTACTCGGAGCACTGGCTGGTTGATTCCTACAATGCAGCACAGCCAGTTTATCTGGTACTGCAGCGGGTAATGCATACTTGTAAACACAAAACCTGCCACCTCCCATCAAACTCTTATTTATGCACTGGGGTTATGATCCTCCTCAGATTTTTTTTTTATTTTAATTCAGATCAGAAAACACGTCCAGCTGTTAAAGACTCTTCAGCTAGATTGCCCACTGCCAGAACATATGTCTAATCTCATCAACACCTGAACTTCAAGAGAACAATGTCTTAATGAGTCATTAAAAAAATTATATGGCTACCTGACAGCAACTGTCTCGTTGTGATCATTTGAACTTTATCCTTTCCTCCCAAAAAAGAATCAATCCTAATGAGATGCTCCAAAACAAGAATGTCCAAATGGTCTCATTTATGATGTTCTTTCAATAGAAGATATTATTTCAAAACCCCCCCAGCCTTTCAGTTTCTTAATCAAAAAAGTACTTAATTGCATATTGATATGATAATAGAAACTGACTTCTTACAGTGGTGTGAAAATTCGACTCATCTTCAGCTCTGAATGTCTAAAGTGTCCTTAAAATTTGCCCAGCTTTCCCAAAACGGCTTAGCCTTTTCATACACTGAAAAGACAGTATTTGTCCCATACATTGTAGCATTTGCACTTGGCCCATGTTCATTTGAAAATGCTGGATTAAATTCTGCCCCATGAGAAAATAGTTACAGACCTTCTAAAGTATATTAAAATATACATATTGCTTTTAAATGTTGTAGTATGAAGTGAAAGTGCACAACGTAAAGTATCTAAGGGAATGGTATGGTTTATATATCAGATTAATCCTCAAACGTAACAGCAGAAATACAGATGTTGATGGAACACAAAGACAAATGACAACAGTCATGTTCCCTGTTTTCTTAGCCAGAAAAGATAAAGCAGAACAAAACTTAGGCTGCTGTCCAGAGTGAAGTCATTTTCTGATTACTGGTCAGAATAATACATACTTTAAAAAATTACTTCGCTCTCCAGGAAAAGAATAAATATATTTTCTGAGGGAAGAACCCAGACTTTTTTTTTTCAAGTTTACTTTAACACATTTAGGAGAATAATAGGTTTATTATTACACTCACTTTAAGATATACTATCTTTTCATATTTCTAGGGATCACTGTCTGATTGCTCCAATGTGAAGCTATGGCACAATAGAAAAAGCAAGGCTGCTTTATTTTTGTTTGTTTTTAAACTATTCCTGTACAGATCATATGTATTTTTTCCTTTGGTAGCTTCCTGAGAACTTCTAGTTCAGGAGACAAACCATTCTGTGACACTGCTGAACCTGAAACATTCATACCTTCAGTGAGAAATTAGGTAATGTTCAGGTAGTGATTTGAACTTGGCAGCTGAACAGTCTCATCCATGTTACTTTTTAGTTGCTGGAGACTTCATAGCTCTTTGCCTTCAAGTTAAATACACGAGCACAAGTGATGAGAATGGATGGAGACTAGGAGAAAAAAGGAGGTAGGCAAAAAAGAAGGAAATGTGAATCCACCAGGTTCTTAACTCAGTTTTCATTCTACCGTTCCAAGCAATGTTGATCTAGCAAGCTTTCTTTTATATATAAATAATAACGTATCTGGATTATTTTGCAGTGCTACTAGAAATATTTACATAGTTTTCATTTGGTTCAAGTATTCAATTTATTTTAGACCAATTATTTACAAAACTGTTGCTCATCTCTCCCTACACCACAGCCTAAACCTTCCAAAAGTAAAAAGCAAAACATTTTCCTTTGGAGGCAGTGTGTGGGAGGCAAGGAGCAGGAAAGGTAATGGGACTAGGACGTGGGAGTGACTTTGCATACAGGTCCCTTCCGTACCCTGCATGTTATTTGGCATCACAAGAACAAAATGCTAACCTGTTTCCTTCCTTGTCTGAGTAGTGGCTTCAGGGTCCAGCAATGTATGTCCTGCATCGCAGCGCTCTGCCTCTCTCTCTGCTGGCCTCCTGCTTTAATTCATGTACTAGCATGGGAAGCTGAGAAAACTATGTTCTATTGAACAGTAGTGTAAATACTGACAGGTGTGGCATATAAGGAACCATCAAGAGAGAGCATGAGCTTTGAAATCACTATTAAGAGAATAGAAGTAGCAGCCAGTGGAAAAGGAGGGGAAGGATAAGGCAGAAGATTAGATGGAGAGGGAACATAGTAGAAGTAGACAATGGAGGAGAAGATGTGGCTCTGCTAGGAAACAAGAAGCAGATGAAAATAGGGAAACAAAGGAGTAAGGAGCACTGATTTTCCTGCCTGATGTACTTTACTGACACCAGGACCAAATCTCTCATTTGAGAAGATTGGGCAAGACCCTCTTTAGCATCCCTCATTATTGCTTTAATGAATTCAGCTTGTTCAGATATCTGATTTCCAAGTCCTTTGTGCTGGATAGTGGTAAGGTGATCAGCTTTAAGGACTAAATAGTATTAGATTCCTCACATTATAATGTGAACAATCACATTTCATAACTCAAACCCATCCCATTTAGGCACAAAAAAATTTTACGTGATTGAGTTCCAAGAAAAGGCAGGAAAGGAGGCCACCTCAAACAAGTTATTTTGCTGTTCAGAAAATGACTGTTCAATTATGTTCCAGTCTTAGGATTTTGCTTCATATTATCTAGGCTAGCTGAGCTTCCTCTGGCCTGAATGCCTGCTGTAATTTGATTCTCCTGCACTTTACAGACAGGTTGGTAACTCTCTACATCTGTGATCTAATCACAGTTTAGATAGTAACTGCACCTTTCAGTTTCTAGCCTCCTCACCGAGCATAAAAAGTCCATTAGGGTTGGTATTGGTCCAACATAAGAAAACTTTAAGAGTCCAAAAAGGCTAAATCAATAATACGAACCAAATGCAGAAACCACAGCTTTGATGTGGGACAGAGAGAACATGGTGACTGATCATGGGTTTTCAGGGCAGTACCCCAAACTAATAGAGTTTTAAGAGTTACTGTTCTTCAGTGATAGGTCAAATTGGATGTTAAATGAATGCTTGTATTGTAATATACCTATACACACCCTATACATTTAAACATAAGTGTCTTTTGCTGAGAGTCGCTATCACAGTTCATAATCCATCCTCATCTTTTAATCCTCACTCCCACCAAGACAACACAAGCCTTACAGACATTTTGTCTCTCCTAAAGAGGCAAGCTGCCTGCCAAGCATGTTGGAATTAGGACAATCTCTGAACCATGCTGCTGTGTTCTCATCGTTCTTGCAAGTATTCACTTGGCCAAAGGCAAAATTTCTGGTGCAGTGGTCAATGGCCTCTCAACGTTTTTGATGCTGTGGACTTCTTGAAGCTTGCAGTTATGCTAAAGGCTCTCAAACATGGTTATTCCTTTCTAATGTAATATGACTTCTCTCTCCAGAAGACACATTTGTTTTGGTAAATGAACATAATTTCTGTTACCCTCCTCCGGGGGAATTCTGCAAGGCTCCAGCTTAGATCTTCATTTTATCTTATTTTTAAGTGGTTTGCATGCCTAGTCAATACTCTCTGTCCTCAGAGGGCATTAATGTTTATTAATAAACTTGATGATGCTCTCAAAGAACTTGCGTTTGAAAATACAGAAACACATCACACTGTTGGCTGTACTGGTGTCAGGCAGTGGAGCAGTATTTTGGCAAACATCACAGCATATAAGCAGAATGACTAAGTGCAAAAGCAGAAAAATAAAGAGGCTGCAGTGTTACTTTCTAGTTGAGAGGAAAAATTCTGACACTCCCTAGCCTAATTGATACTTTCTGGCTTATGCTGCTCGTTCAAAAAGCATTTGTGAAGTTTAGAACAATGCTTACCTGCACACAGTTGCACCAAACAGACCCAGGATGGACAGCCAAGAAATAACACATGCTGCCTCACATGCAGCCAGAGTATCAATCGCTTCCCATCCGCTCATGCAAGTAACGTTGTCTGTCTAGGTGGCATCTGCACTGCTTCATTCACAGGCTCCTCTCCAATATAAATATGCCAGTTTGGACAAGCCAGCTGAATACTGCTTTATGTTGGAGGCTTCATGTAAATGCTCCTATGCCTATAAACTAAATATAATACTAAGTAACATCAGCTGAAGCATCAGTCATATCTCTTTATTTAAATAAAAAGCCAGCATAAACTCTGACATAATGGAAATAATTAAAAAAACAAAATCAAAACCCAAACTTCTTGTTAACTAGCCAGCTTAATACTGAATGCAATACTCTTTCACATCATCTCTGTCATTGCCAGCTGCTCCCCCAGAAATACTCTGAGCGGCATCTTGAAGCTGCCTGTCTCACACACAGGCTCCTTCGCATGCAACTATAGAAATTAGAAATGCTGCACCTTGTCAATGATAGTTGCTGATTGGAAATAGAACAGCATCACCCAGATGTCAGCACACCACACGTCAGACTGTACTGCTCCAGTCTACCAGTGGATGAGGCTTTCTTTAAGCCACCTGCAGCTCTCTTCTCTGTGGAAACCAACACATGGTACCCAGACAGCCTAATATTATTCTGAACAACACTCAGCATCCCTGCGGAAGCAGCTATTGCATGCACAGGCATGACAGAGTCTCTAGTTGTTTCATTTGTCCTGAAGAGACCACTGTCAGTCAAAGGCTAAGGGGATCTATAACTGTATGCCAGCATTGAATTTACCTAGGCGTTATTCAGAAGTAAAGCCCATTGATACCGGTTGGAGCTACTCAATATTCACATAGCTTCTAAGGCTAGACCACTTCTGGAGGTGTGTGAATCTGGAATTGTACTTTAGACATGCACTTTTGAAAGCTGGGGGCCAAGTGACCCCATTCATTTTTATCCAGGCAAGACTGCAGTGGAAACTGAGGAATGCAATGCATTTGCAATTACATAGTTGCAGCCACACAACATGGCATGTGGCAGTAGAATGGGTTTTGGGCTTTCTGGACCTCAGGTGGTTTTTGTTTCTAATACCACTAAAAGCCTATTTACTGAAGCAGCCTGTAAGGCAAACATCAGACCCGCAGAAACAACAACTGAAGTGGGAGAGACCCTCTGAACTCCATGAATTATTTACAAACAGCTTTAGGAGCTCTGGGATGAAGTAAAGTACTTTCAAGCATAGACAAAAAACCCTAATGGATATAAAAATCCTTTTGTAGCTCTTGGTGAGATTTCTTTTCACAGACCTAGCTATGATATGAGGAAATGTATGAGGTCATCCAGTCTGCCGCCTCCTCTTCCAGGAGAGAAGTGGTCCCAGTGCAATGTTTTATAACACTTGGCTCAGCCTAGCTCTGCCTGACTCAGACAACAGAAGCCAAACCCACTTCTTGGGAATCGTCTCAATTTTTCACTTTGTGGAATTTTCCCCAGTATTCCACCCAGAACAATTCAATGCAGTATGCATAAAGACACTTTGATGTCATGGTCGTTATCCTGTTGATTTCATATTTATCCCCCTTAGACAAACCTTAATATTTTCTCAGCCATCATGGTGGCAACATCCCTTTAACATCTGTCTACAGTCATGCTCCTCACCGTTTGGGCACGCTATAGCTGTGCTCTGCTGTAACTAAGCCTTCACAAGCAAATTCTTTCGGATGTTTTCATGTCTGTTCCTTCCTCTCTGTACTCAAGACATTATCATCACACTCAAGGAAAAGGACAATAAAAAGTGATGAGAAAGAAGTGAAGAGACTAAAATGCCTTTCTTCATGCTACCCCAGATGTGCAGGCACAGAAAGATCCATTCTAAGTGTCCGACCCACACTCATCATTTAAGTTTTACCTCTAGGATTTATGTTAAGGGTATTGTTTTCATTTCTGATTCCTATTATATGTCTAATAAATCCTTTGTTTTTAAAGTTATTATTATAACCTTTGAATTTTTCCATTGTTGTTTGGACAGTTAAAGGAAATGATGCTGCCCCTAGAAGAGATTAAACAGGAAGAGTTCCTGTTCTCGTGTCTCAATATCAAGATGACAGAGAACATCCCCATGAATGATTTTGTTTCCAGGATCTAATACCAAATGATTGTTCAAGAAGCGTCACAATCAAAGTTACAAAGGAGAACTGAGTTTAAAGGAATCAATCTGAGATCCCAAAGCACTTGTTTTCTTTGCATATTATTCTTTGTGCTTTAAAAGAAAGAAACCCCATATAAAATACAGTTATTTGCTCATCAAAACAGCCTTTCATATTTGTAAAGCTTTACCAAAATGTTTCAAATGAACTTTGTTGATTGTTGTTTTTAAAATTATTCTAAAATTGTCTTCAAATTGGTAGAGGGATATGTACACAGGTACTTTCAAATTTCCAAAATAATTACAGTTTAAGAAATATTCGTATTTTTTTTAAAAGGATTTTTACTTTCTGACCAAATAAAGATTTTTTCAGCATTTGAAATCTCTAACATCTCAAACAGAACATTGAACACAGTAACTTACCACAGCTTGTTTTATGTGTTAAAAATGTCATCAACTGTTGCATACAATCATCTCTGAAATAAAGCTCTGAAATATGTGGAGGTACAAGTCCTACCGTATCCACACTAAGCTGCTCTTTACACAAGGTTCTTCTGAGGTAAATTCCCATCCTAGAAGCAGCTTACCCTCATGACACTATTCACTAAGTGATCATTATTCTAATTTTACTCTCGAGGAAATGTAGACAAGTAAGACAAAGTATTTGTCTAAAACCATAGAGTAACTCAGGTGCATTTCACTGACCTGTGTAATCACAGCACATTGCTTTAGTAAGTAGAACTCTTTCCATGGAGAAGCTTTTTTCAATACTTTCCTGAGTCAAGCACATATATTTTAACACGCTGGTACCTTTGCCAGAAAGCTTTTTTTCCTTCCACCATTACAAAGTATGGTCACATGCAAGTGAACTTCTGCCTGTCTGCAGGACTTTATGTAATAAGAGGTTCTAGCAAGAGCTGCACTACCTGTAAGATATATACAGCAACTAGGTCAGGCTGTTTACAGAATAGCTAGTGATTATCAAGACAGTATTCAGCAGCTATGACTATATTATACCAGAGTATAATTACAGACAGACATAGTTAAAGCACTGTAAAATAAGTAAGCAGTGGCACTTAATAAAGCTGTTCAGGATTGGGAAGAGGTTAGGGTTTTGACTCTCAGTCCCTCAGAGACTAATCAAGATTCTAATCAAGAATCATCCATCTAAACATCTGCTGGGGACAGTCACCTCACACCTTTGGGGAAAAGAGTGGATTTTGTAACAAAACACAGCACTTTGAATGGTGAAAAGAAAAATTGCAGGAGAAAGACAGAAATAAAATTCTAATCGAGATTGATTACTTGTACATAAAGTAGATATGCCACTATACCAATAGCTGTATAAAGTGTAAGTGTTCCCATCCTTACCTCTCAGAATATGGCAGAAACTTTCCTTCCCCTCCTAAATATACATAATCCATTAATACCTTGCATGACATTTCAGGATTGACTTCCAATTTGTCTATAGACCCTGTGATTAACAAAACATGGTCTTCTTCAGGCAATGTCTATTCCTAAATGACAGAGCACAGGTTAGAAGGGAGGTAGGAAAGTGCCTATTTCCATCCCAGCTATGGAGAAGGCTGCATTCTCTGGTACAAAGTAGTTATGCTAACACTCCCAGCAAGCAATGCATTACCCTAATACTAGGATATCTTTCAATAATGGCTGAATCATTGTTACTTTACAGTGAAGTCTCAGAGCAAGGGAAACAGCCGTTTTTGAGAAGATCTAATTCTAGCCAATGAGTACAACTGAAGCAACCGAGCAACTACATCCCCCACAGCCACAGACAGAAACAGTGTCAGGCAGCAGCAGTCTTCCTACTCCAGCAATTCCCTCTCCTACCTAGTATGTGGCTCCATGTGTTCTTCTTCCTGAAGTGGAATTCAAGGGAACGAGACTGCCTCCCCTGGCTGCATTCAGTACTTCTCAGAGGGCCCATCACAGGCTTTGTAGAGTCCAGTACCAGACAGATCACAACCATCAGACAACACAAAGGGTTCTAAAATGCTGTAGGCATGTTAGAGTTGAGCAAAAGCTGTGAATTACTAAAAGGATTTATCATGCTACTACAGAGAAGATATATATTAGCTTCCATAGCATTTTGTTGATTGTGGTAAGAACTCGGGTGCTTCTCCCACAACACTGCAGATCTCCTAAAAAAACTAGGTAACTCTAAGGATACTGAACAAGAACACAGCTCACCAGAAACGCTTTTAATACAATCAGCACCTCTTCAGTTAATAACCTTGGTGAAGTACAGTTGTTGAGCTGTTACAAACTTATATAGATCCACTGGTATCAGTGATCAGACAGATCCCTTCAAATACACTTAAAATTTGAACAAGCTTGGCTTAGAAATGCCAGTAGGTTTGCACTGCTCCTAACCTCAAAATGCCTCTATATGCAAAATCAAAGCATACCCCAAGCTGACTGTGCAAATACGTTCTGCTCCAGTCACTCTACATTTTTAATAGCTATCCTTTACTACTTCAGGGATGTTCCTCTAAGCTTACATCATCTGGAAATTAAAAGATGCTATTTCAGGGTACACCCAGTCAAGACACACATGGCCGGGCAGAGCAGCACAGCTGCATTCTGTACTTTCTATTCCCTGACAGGGACTGACAGCCAAGAATGCAGATCTATGCAATCATTAATATTAACAACACTGAAGGAGCCTAGTGATAAAACCACATACTGAACACCAGTAAAAGTGTTCATCACCTTATGAAGTATTTCATACATCTCCCCCAGGCAAGCAAAATAAATTCAAAATGTTTCTATTACAGTAATTAAATATTGTATATTAATTAGTAGGGGGGTCTCAAACTGGAAAACAGTTTGAGCCTTCATATTTCAGCCTATTCTGCTGCAGTATCTAAGTATTCAGAGTACCATGACAGTGCTGTGGGCTGGCAATGGACCATGAAGTATTGTCCATTGCAAAATGCAGAACAGATTCTAACAGCAACTTTAAGAAAAAATTTAAAAAATTTTTAAAAAGCTACCTGAAGTTAACCTCATTATAACAGGCAAGATGACAAGCAGCAGTAGAAGAAAACAATTTTCCAGATCCAGAAAAACTGAAATAGTTACAGATGTTTGCAAGAAAAACACTGAGCACTTTTTTTTTTTTTTTCATTTTTTTTACTACTTGGGTAAGAGAGGGCTCTGACAAACAAACGTGCTACAATATACAGTCTATTTAAACTACAGAAGTTCAAACCCAATAAAACCAAAGACCAAAGTGCACTCCTGAGGTGGACTCCAGTATTTCACAGTGTGTTTCTTGTGCTCCACATGCAGCTCACATGCCAAGACCTCTCCAGCTGGGAACAGAAAGCTCTTCTCCAGCATTTCCACAGTAGTTCATTATATTGTCCAATTGGCACTATTTCTTCTTGAGAGCTCTCTTTCCTTCCCCCTTCTTTGGTTTTTCCTTCCCACGGAGCTTTTTCATTCGCCTCATCTCCTCCTTAAAGTCCTGATGCTCATCCCTAGATGGGGGAGGAAGGAAAAAAGTTTACTCTATTTCTCGGAATACCTGGATGTGGAAGGTTCTTCGAACTGTATGATCATGAAAAAAACCAACCCTCAAACCTTTTTTTAACACTGAAGTCCATATTGAAACTTACAGCAATGTATTTAATGTTGCTGCTAGCAGTAATTCTGGACTGAATAACATCAAAGATTTCCTCTGGTACTTTCAGAACTAACAAGGTTGCCCTTTTCAGCAACAAATGGCATGTCCATATATATTATTTCCACTGCATTTATTGATCCACTGTGTTTAAATGAGCAGTAAAATATAAAAATCAGCAAGAGACAAGAACAAGAATTTCCCCCTTCTCATCTAGCTCAGCAGTCTAGCAACAGCACATTGTGTTTCTGTGCTAGATACTGAGTTCAGGTCATTAGCTTCTAAGAAAACAGGGGCATGCTGAGCAATAATTACAGTACATGACACTGGTCTCAGGTGACTTCAAGGATGAGTTATGAAGAAAGCATCAGCTACTGGTAGAATCTTAACAGGAGAATAAAATAGGAAGGAGGATAAAGGGCCTGGCAGAGATAATGAATCCTCAATAATGTTCTAATAAATTCTGTTTAATCTCTGCCCCGTATTCTTCAGTGCAAAGGTACCTTTCAAAAGTCACAACTGCATCCTAAGCGGCCTAAGATTGCTGCACTGCTATTTTTAAACACAACTTTCCTAAAGAAACAAAAAGCTTGCGAATTGTTATCAGGCTCTATTAGTCTACGACTCTTCATTACGTATCTCTGACCAGCAAACCGGATCCTCTACAAGCTCTCTGTACACAGAACAGCTAGAGAAGGAACTTGAGATTAGAAGGGGAAGAAGAATAAAGAACTTTATCATATCATTGAGGCTTGCTGTGTCAACATAAAGCTATTCTAGAAAGTTTACACATGCACCTAAGCCAAGAGCATCCCGGATGCAATTCTTGATGGCTAATACTGTGATACAAGCAACAGCAATTAACCTGTTAACCTGTTTTAACTTTGCAGGGTTAGCAGCCTCACTTTTCAGGAATTTCTTCACTGCTACCTGACCTAAGTCAAAGAACTACATTTGACTCCTGTTGATGTTCTTTAGCAGTGCAGTTTTTCCTGCTCCAGACTGTAGAAATTCACTTAGAAATCAGACAACTGGTTTGGATGAAACTGGAATTAACAAGGCTTTTTAAACCACATTTAAATTTAATTTAACTTAATTTATTTTAAAGGATAAAAAGCCCCTCCAGCCTAACAGAGACTTTCCTTCTCTTCTAAATTTCACTTATTAGCTGTTGAATGATTGAGGAATATACAGTAAGACTGTCTTAGTGCAATTTTTGTGTTAAGGTAACCACCTTTTTGTAGTACATTTGGTTGCCATATTCAGAACTACACACTCATCTCTTGTCTATGAGAAAGGTCTCTTCCCTTCCCCACAAAGCCAAAGCAAGAACAATTTCATATATGACTGCTTGCCCATAACTACACCTGAAGTCTTTCTCACTGAAGGCAGAAGTTACTTACAGAGTACTCACTTGTTTTACTCTCCTTGCCCTCAGTGCAACAATCAAGTGCGTATTTCCATATGCACCATACTGTGAACTAAACCTTTTTCCATGTTCCTCTTTTCTTTGAGGAAAAAAAAAAACTGTACCAAAACTCACACTCACCCCTTTCCCATCTCCAGTTCTGCTCCCACCCTATAAATACAAAGATTACCTGTAGAGACCCAAGTAACGGAGTTTCATCATGAGGGCATAGTAGGTGTTGTGCGGAGGATACCAGCTGTAGACCTCCTTCCGCTTGGCCAAAGGCTGCTCACTGAATAACTTCACTACTTTCATTGATTTTGAGTCAGTTGGCCTGACAACTTCTCCAAATATGTGAGCACTCAGCCGGGCCATTCGAAGGGCATAACTGGAAACATTGGACATCTCCCAAGGAAGAATGGGCACACATAGACAGACCAACCTTCCTGCAAAAGGAAACACAAAAGAGCCACAACTCTTAAGACGATTGAGTATTGCAAGCTATCCCAGAATTAAGGCAAACAAAAGAACTCATTGTACTCTGATCACACATTTGAAGTCATGCATTCCTTGCATGAAATCAGTCTAATTCTTAATACATAATCCTGCATATAAAGAATGCCTACACTAATTCAGGTATAATTATCAGCCTAACTAGGACACTGCTGACAGCAGTGCAGACTAAAAAAGTACCTACACTGAACCACAATTTACCACGGCTAGTTTATTAGCCGGTCACACTCAGCTTAAGGCTACCTTTAAACTCCAGTCACACAGGAACAATTACAGTGTGAACTCTGCCAAAAACGGTGCCCACTGCAATACCTCTGACTTCTACACAAGCACAGGCAAAGACAGCACTTAAACAAATGCAGGAAGCAACCTGGAAGTTTTTCTTGCCCTATTTAAAACATTATATGAACACTGTTACAGTTCATCTAGCAAAAATGGCCTATTAAGTGTAAAAATAAATAAATCATCTTTATATGAATCACATAACTCTTTCCCATCTCAGCTACCTTCCCCTGACCATTTCCACCAGCTTTTTCTCCACTCTCTTTTCAGTCTCTCCTGATATCTTTCTTAAGAGAGGAAAGAAATAATTTCCCCATGCTAGATTATTTTTTTTCCAAGAAAACGCCACATCAGCAGCTTCCTGTTCTTTATCAGCTGTCTCCCACCTAGACACCTCTGCAACAAAAAAGCTCTGAGGACAAAACCATTGTTATTAGGCCAGAGACAACATCCACACTGTTAAAGAAGTGCAGAGGAGGGTTTTCTCAGCTTTCCTACCCCACCCCATTTTTTGTCTTCTTTGCATCTTTATTCTTTCTTTGTAGAATGGGATGTAACAGACTAGAACAAGAGTCCCATAATCCTGTATTTGAAGCTGTATGTTGCTGTATGTTTCACAGAATCATCTAGGTTGGAAAGGACCCTGGAGATCGAGTCCAACCTCTCACCTAGCACATTTCCCACCTACAGCATATCCATAAGCTACAAATCGACCCAACTCTTGAACACCTCCAGGGATGGGGACTCCACCACCTCCCTGGGCAGCCCATTCCAATGCCTAACAACCCATTCTGTAAAGAAATGCTTCCTGATATCTAGCCTGAACTTTCCCTGGCGCAACTCAAGGCCATTCCCTCTTGTCCTGTCACTTTCTACTAGGCTAAAGAGGCTCAGACCCAGCTCTCTGCACCCTCCTTTCAGGTAGTTGTAGAGGGTGATAAGGTCTCCCCTCAGCCTCCTCTTCTCCAGACTAAACAATCCCAATTCCCTCAGCTGCTCCTCATGAGACATGTTCCAGACCCTTGACCAGCTTTGTAGCTCTTCTCTGGACATGTTCGAGTAACTCAATGTCCTTTTTGTAGTGAGGGGCCCAAAACTGAACACAGTAATTGAGGTGCAGCCTCACCAGCACCAAGTACATGGGTAAGATCACTTCCCTGTTCCTGCTGGCCACACTAATCCTAATACAAGCCAGGATGCCATTGGCCTTCTTGGCCATCTGAACACACTGCTGGCTCATATACAGCCTTGTACTGTGTCTTTTTGAATAAATGATGACATGAGTCTCCAGAGAAATTAAGCAGAGTTCGTTCAAGTACAAGAAACTCACATTAAAGTTTAAAGGTTTTTTTTAAGAAGTACTGCACAGCTGATTCCAGAAGATGAGCATGAAAAATTCAAGAGTGTAGAGCAGGGACAGAGTAACTAGCAGGACAGGGCTAAGTCCATTTTAGTATGTTAACAGGGAGACTGTGGTTTAATAACACAAATCTGAAGCACTCGTAACCTCACTCACATATGTCTGCCCACCAGAGAACCTGATGTACAACTCTCTACTTTGATTTACTCCTGGTAGCAAAGCACAAGAAAGGAAGCAGGAACATAATACAAGTATTCTGAGTCAAAGGCAATAATGGAAAGAGTAACAAAAGGGAAGGCAAAGTGTCAGCGACCTCAAGCTAAGGCAGCAGGCCTAGTGTCAGAACAGAGAAGCTCTTAAATGATCCTAGGGCAGAACATCAACTTGAGCATCTATTACATGGGGGAATGATCACTATGTTTTGCCAAATCACCCATTTCAGAACAGCCAGTCACAATTCCTACAGTCAGAGATAAAGCAACAAATTGTCCCCAAAACTTTTCATCACATTGTCACTCTGAAAACATGACCAGCCTCAAATCAAACACAAAACTCGATTACTCACTTCCAACTGCAGCCTTAAAGTGAAAATACCTTTAGCTCCTAAAGAATGTAAACCAGTGGTCTGAGGAACCTGCTTTTCACTTCAGAATCACTAATCTAAATAGCCCAAGCCAAACCTGGAGACCTCAATTAGTCTTTGCCAGCCTAAGCACATTTGAGAGATGAGAAAGGTGAAGGCCACAAACTCCCACATGCCTATTTTAGGGCAACCTCCGATTCTGTGAGATGCTACCAGTTTTGTTGTCACTTACAGCAATGATATTTTCATGAGAAAACATTGGTAACTAACACACCTAAAACAAAAGCCAAAACACCATGTGGTGCTGCTTCTTCACCTGCTACCCAAGGCCTTGCTTTCCTGTCCTAGGCCAGGACTTTTCTTCCTGCTCCGCTAGACTGTCTCAGACCCTTTCCTTCTCAATCAGCATATGCCAGGAGCACTTTCTGTTTCCATAATTACTTTCGATTCTCCCATGAGCACACGGGGAATACAGGGCTACCCGGAGCCACCGCCCGGCCAGAGGGGCACCCGAGCCAGGCACGGCCCAGCGCAGCCCTCTAGCAAGCCCCGCCGCCTTGCTTCCCTCCAGGGGGCCAAGCGCGGAAACCCACCCGCCAGCTCCACCCGCACCTCCCAGTAACCGCCACCACCGGCTCTCCGGGGACAGAGGCCCTGTCTC
>NW_020799092.1:16711492-16726760 GCF_003259725.1 Athene cunicularia | reverse complement strand
CGGCGGTTCCGCGGCGGCGGTTCCGCGGCGGCCCGAGCGGCACCGGTCTCATTTTTCCCGGCACCGAGCGGTGTCTTTGTCGGGGTGCGGAGGCGGGGCAGGTCCCTTGCCCACGCCTGGTGGTCACTCGCCGTCGTGCCCCCAGACCTGGGCCGTGGCCCGGGGGAGTAGGGGGATGCGGCGGGAAACCACGGAGGCGCGAGGCCGGACCTTCAGGCCCACTTCACATGAGCTGTCCCTGTGCTGGATTTACGCTAATTTTTAATTAAATCAGAGCAAACATCCGAGTAAATGACAATTACATGCTTACATTGATAAGCCAAATGTGTAATGCCATCAAAGAATGAAATTGGGTTTGGCTGGCCAGATCTGTTTTCTAGAAGAGTGGATATTGACTGGCATAAAATACAGTGTTTGTCCTTCCTTGATTATTTTACTGTCACCTTTTCCATGCTTGCCCAGGGCAGATAAGCCTTGTGGCCTAGGCGCCCTGGTCACCCCTCATTTTGAACATTGACATGATCTTCAGTAATTTCCTTCATACTCCAAGATTCATTAAATGTTAACATTCTTGGGATTTCTTTAGCCAGTTCTTCAAATATTGTTACACAGAAGTTCTCTAGACAGCCCAATTTAAAAATGTTTGTTCTAGTAGATGCTGTTCACTGTCTTCATTACTCACTAATAAAAGTGCCTCTTCCTTAGTCTAGGGAGGGAATAGAAGTTTTTACCATTTCTGCCACTTCTATGCTATTTTACCATCTCTAGTCATACACCTTGGCACTGTTGCACTCCACATTTTACTCTCTATAGTCACATCAGTCATGCATTTTCTGTGGTCTTCATTTTTTGCATATTGAAGAACATATTTTCCTATATATTTGCCTTTCCACGTTCTATACTATGCTTTTAACTTCTAAGTGTTTTCTTCACTCTGCTGATGAGCCAAAACTGTCCTTCAACAAAACTAGCTAGTTTGTTAATAATGCAATGATGACTTTTAGACTTTGGAGTAAGATCATAAGAATTTCTATCTCTATGTTTGAATCTTATTTTTCTCATAATTTCTCTCATCTTGATGGAGATAGTTTGAAGCATCTCTATGTGTGTAGGAGAGTATTTCCCTGTCTGGGACTGTCCGTTTTTGCTTGTTATAATCAAATTGTGATTGCTGGCTCCTAAGCAACCACCACTTTTTTGTCCTGTGATTAAACTGTTTAAACATGAGTTCCAAAACACTTATTCCATATAGACTGGAGTAGCTTCTGTCACAGACAAGTTTTAGAAAAATCTAATGAGACACAGGTGATGGCTATTTGGGGCTTTTTCCTCATACAGTTCCAAACTGAGCACACTTTTTGTACATTGGAGAAATAAGCAGTTGAATTCTTTGTAGCCATCTCTACTCCATTCTGCCCCTCTTCAACAGGGTTAATTGGGATAAGCTACTCTCTCTGCATCTCATTTCTCCTCATCAATGAAAATACCCAATTCCTCTTGAATGTTACCCACACTCAGAAATTTGACATTTAGACCACTGAAAAACATCTTCCTCTTTCCCTCCAAGTACTGATTTACCTACAAAATGGACCCAGCAGCATGGTTCTGGTTCCATTTCTGGTTTTCTGCAACATTATTACCTGGGAGTCTGAGTTTCAGGCCAGAGACATTTAGTGGATTAGGCTGACGTGAGAATTGTGGCTGTTCCTGGTCAGGGCAGTCAGCAAACTGACTTTTTCATTCATAGTTGCACATCACAGCTCTGGATTACTAGGAAGGAGTCACAATACAAAGATTTTCTCTTCAGAGACCCAGTGTTGTTGCCTACACTTTGCAGGCTCCAGCATGGTTTTTTTGGTGTGGTGGAAACACACGTGCATTAGTTAATTTCTTCTGCCTATTTTCCTCTAAAATCAGTAGTTTTTCCTGTCAGCCATGCCATAACATGCAAATATTATTAAATCTGAGGTCAGCAGTAAAGTAAATGTGCACTCACAAGAGCATATTTTTGTTATTATATCACTGTTATTACTGTGGTTATGAGGAGAACTGCTTGCAAAGCACTCAGCTAGGGTTAGCATCTTAGACAGTAAGGCATATCAAGGTCACAGCAGACAACAAAATGACAACACATCAGCAAATTTGCAGAGGCAAAGCATGGTCTGTTTTGAAACCCATGTAGCCATAAATGGTCTTGCACCCCTCATCTGAGGGACTGTGTCGTGCTAGATTCTGCTGGGGAGTTCAAGATCACTGTGTGATGTGCTTCACTGTGGAGGACACCATCGTTGTTGTTGCTGTGAGAACAGACCAGACAGGCCAGTCTGGCTGCCTAGCAGAGCCATATCATGCATCCCTGGGAATAATTACCACCAGCAGTATACTGGTGGCTGCATTCTGTTTTCGTTGCTAGTGCTTAATGTTCAAGATGATAGCTGAACTGTTGTCCAAGTTCTTTATTATTGTGCTTCTAGTCACAGAAGGTATTTGTTTGCTGAAATTTTTCATAAGCGCCAAAGGGAGGTGACAGGAATGGAAGACATTTACGTTCCACTCCTTCATCCCTGTGAAGCTCATCCACCTTCATGCTAGTGCAGAATGATGGGTTGGTTATGGAGGTGGGGTACACAAGACCTCAAGTTCCTCAACTGGTGGTATTTAGACTGATATGAAAAGCCACCTGTAAAGCCACCTGTCTAATCAGACCAATGTAATATTATTTATGCTGTAAGTGGGCGTGGAGTGTTTTGGACACATAAAATGAATGTCCCCACTCTGAGGTTTTCACAGTCCAAATTAGATTTAACATGCTAAGAGATTATAAGAACAGGGAATGGAAGGAAGCAGCAGAGGCTGACAACAGGAACAGGCTTGTGACAAGCTGAATTCTATGGACATGTTGTTAGATCCTCCGGAGCTTTTTGTTGTAAATAGAGCAAAGTATTTGTACTTGTCAGCAATTTTTTAGAAGAAAAGCATGGCAGATGGGTGAGTGAAAAAAAAAGCTAGAAAGGAGTTAAGGTGTGTGAGTTGACGTGGGTCTCAGAGACAACATGGGCATTCTCTACGTGGGGACTGTTGTGAAGAAAAGAAATCAAGGGAGTGAAGAAACGTACATGGAGCACATGCAGAGCGGCAAAAAGGGGGAAGAGACCTCATGATAAGTACAGGGAGGACCTTTTTGCAAACAGTTGGAACTAATTTGATCTGGAATTATTTTATTTCATCAACATTGATCTGGAATTACTTATCTGGTTAATTCTTCTTGTGTATGTATTTTAGTTACAACTGAATGCTGAATAGCCTTAAGGTAGCTTTTTGACAAAAAGCAACACTTGAGCTGCTGAGAGTTTGCTCTGAGAAGGCAAAGGTATACCCAGAAAGTAAAAAATAAGATCAGGATTCCAGTTTGCTCATTAGAGCTTTTTTACTGACACATACAAGGAAATAAGTCTGAACTTGTTTCATTTGATCTTGGAAATGAGGCAATTGAGTAGTTCCTGTACGATACAGTAATCAACTTCACTCCTAAGACTTATGCTTAGAATTATCATCTCATGCCATAAGATGGTCTCTAACATTTTATTGTTATAAATATTGATCTGAGGGAACAAAATCATCTTCATCTAAGTCAAGTAGAAGGATCCTCTGAGCATTTGATAAAACTGTATGGGCTACATCTGTGTTTAGAATACATTTGTTACTCATTTTTTATGTGATCATAATTAACTAGTGAACTTCACTTGTATTTTGTTGCACAGCGATTCATGCTGAGCCATGGAGACATCTAGCAGTGCAAATCCCTCTGGAGAGAATGGGTTATATTAAGAGACTGACAGACTTTGGGCATTTGAAGGATATTTTGACTTTAAAATAACTCATCAAACTAATGCCACAGATTGAAATCTAAAAAGATGCAGCTATTAAATACTGCCACTCCAGCTATCTAACACTGGAAACATTTGGGAAGCAGATGCAGCGTAAGAGAAAAACAGAAATTATTTTTCAAAGCCAGTTGGCATCTTGAGTCTTATTGCTTTCCCAGAGAGCCAGGCTGTTGAGGCAGCCTTCTCGCCTTCTGGGCAAAGAGAGCAAGTGCTTTTCCTCTCTCTTACAATGCCCTCGGACTGATGCCTGAAATGGTACTGACAGTTCTCCAGAAGAACTGTAGCATGTCCATTTTTCATGGCAGATGAGATCTTCAGCGTAGCAGGGAGTACATGAAGCTGAACAGGCAAGTGAGGAGAGGATGTTCTAGATCTCCGCACATCTACATGCTCGTGATTTAGGCTGACTACTTTGTAGTTGAACAGTATGTCAGAATAAATGATCAGTGATTTAAATTAAATACTTAAGACTGAAGAGAGGGAATATTTTTTAGTGGTTAAATCAAGGGACTGGGAATGAGAATTGTTGAATCTTATTTTTTCATAGCTCCATTACTAACTCACTGGATGACCTTAAGCAAGTTAATTAACCTATCTGCCATTTCATCCCTCTGTAAACTAGGAATAATAATGTCTTCTTCAGAAACAGGTTGTGAAGAGTGATTGATTCTTAGAAAATGCTTCAGCTTCCCCTAGTGAAAAACATACTACAAAAGTATTGTTGTTACTTTACCAACAACACGCACATAAAACTTTTACAGGCAACAGTGACAAAGATGCATCTTTCTTGGCTGGAACAAAGTATTCCAGGTAGGAGGGAAAAGAGGAAAAATATTAAAATGATGGAATTGGCTGAATAGAAAAGAAATAATGGAGCCATCTGACTCACTGCTGATAAAAGCTTTTGTAGTTTCTCTTCCATCATTCCTTTCAGAACTCATCTGAAAGGACAGCCACCAAGGTTTTCAAACAGGGTCAAAACAGCTGTCCATCCTGACCTCTGTTTGACCAAGCATAAAAACGAAGAGCAAATAAAAATGTTCTAGCAATAACATTTTCAGGAAGACATCAGTCTCTTACAGAAAATCCAAGGAGATTGGTCGGGTCTGAGTTCACATTTCTGTTTCTGCATGCTGAACTCTTCTTGTCAAGGTGCTGTTGTGGATCCAGACCTTTTGGGTTTGCGAGCTGTTGGCTACCCTGAGTTTTGACAGACTTTGATATTGTATATCCCTGTTGACCTCTATGGTGCATTCCAATGGAGATTTCTCTCCATGTTTTCCTGGTTTAGGGCCCTTCTTGTCTTAGGGTATCTCAACCAGTGCTAACCATAGGATACATCATTAGGTCTTTGGGACCACTCTAGATACCCACTCTCTGACTGCCTCTGTTTGCAAGTGAGCAAGTTTTTAGAGGTCTGGCTAGGCTCCCAGGTACCAAACCATCTCAGCAGCACTCTCTGTAGACCTAGACATCATTGATCAGCCTTTCCTTCTTCCTGTCTCTTGGAGGCAGAGCCATGGAAACAGATAATGCTTTTGGGTTTAGTTTGGAGTTCTTCCCTCCAGTCCTGCTGGGTGACATGAAGCTGCCATTTCATCAGGGTAGCTCCAAGGTACATGCAGTGACCTTGCACAGCACTAGTAACCAACATTGCTCTTTGTTTCAGAATTTGCCTGTCTAAGGAACCATAATCAATCTTGCATGCGCTTCCCAGCCTCAGTTTCTTCAGCCTGAATGCGGGAGCATTCTTCAGGTTTTGGAGAGTATTCATGATCTTTCTTCTTGCAGCTTGTGCTTGTCTTTTTAGCTGCAAATGTTTTTTTTTTTTCTTATTCAGCTCATTCCTTCTGACCTTCCCAGTACCCAGGCTGAATGAGCCTTGCCTCTACACATGCTCTCTGGGTACCTCTTCCCTTTTTCCTGCAAAAAATTCCTTCTTCAGATTTTATGGCCATGAGTCTCAAATTTCCTTTTCTTCTAATTTTATCCTTGGAAATTTTGTTCCTCAGTCCATTTCTCTGGAAATGATCAAGAGAATTAGCATCTAGCAGGCCAGTCTCTTTAATATATACCTGTTGGACAATCACTGTATGGTCATTGAGGCTTAGTACTCCCCCTTGTTTCTTGTTTGGTGGGACTTACTTAAGGCCTTTACAGCAAAGGTGAATAAATGCCTGTCTTTCACTGCACAGCGGTTCTCACTTCAGAACAACTTCAGAGTATAAGCCACAATGACTGTGTTGAAGATGACTGAATACCACAAATAATTGTCAAAAGCACACCATACTCCTCATTTTGCTCTGCTGTGGCGGGTAGTCCGCACAAACTACTCTCTGGAGGCATTGAGACCTTTTGTTGTCAGTTGCTTGCCTTAAGTGGTTAAGGCTGGATCCTGCTCTGTGAAAGGCCCCTGTTGTATTTAGTGCTAACACAGTATTCAAAGCAGGGCTAAGTTTGTTGTCATGGTCTTAGAGATGTCCTCTTGCTGAGCCAGTGTTACACTGAGCTTCCTGGAAGTGCTGGAGATGCCTTGGAGTGCTCTTTTACCACCAGTTAAGCAGACAAGCAATTTACTATTACTGAGCTTCAAAATTCAGCCTGGCTGAAGTGGCCCCAGTCTGCCCTAGTAATGGGTCAGTTCTGTTAGGAACAAGATTTCTGAAAATGGCAACAAGGGGCTGTGCCTGCTGAGCTGAGCTTCCCATGAGGTCTTCACAATTGTAGCTATTGCTGCCAGCATGCAAGGCACTGGCAAATGGTCAGCTGCTACATGGGGTCTCCAATCAGAAATTCGCTTGAATACAGGACTGTAGAAATCACTCTGGCCCTAAGTCAGATGTGTGGGAGGAAAGTGACTGACTGTCCTGGCTGGACACTCCAAACAGGCATTTCCCTCAAACACGTTGTACCCACAGTGTTTGCATCCATTCACTGCACTGTATGCATATACACTGTTGCTGTAAAGCACTTTGAGAAGCCCAGCTTCTGAAAGTTTCTCCAGAAGAGAGGCAACGAGCTGTAGGTTTCTGTAAATGCCTCATTTTGTGTATCAGATTTAGTGGTATAATATATTGGACTGCAATTTCCAATGAAAAATAACAATGGCATGTTCTGTAGTGATTTCAACTCAGTGTTGACAGAAGGATAGTCCTTAAGGAGCTGCTGCCATCTCTTAGAAAATGAGCACTGGTAGGAATTCTGCTGAAATGTGTAGATTTTCTTTCCTCCTCTTTCCTTTATTCTTTGTTAAGACTAACAAACCAATGGCAATTGCATGGAAACTAGGTCTTCTTGCTTAGGCATTTATCTCTTCCTCCTGCATGTTTCCCACCTGGAGCTCTAATCCTCTCTTTGTGATCTAATCAGTTCCTCAACAACCAATTGTGATATCACAGTGCTGAAGTTTCATGTGAGGAAATGAACTACACAAATGAATGAAGAACCAAATACTGTATTTTCATGCAAATATTTTGGTGATAATAAATGAGGGGAGGTAAATGCAAAACTGTTGAAGATAATAGCATACTTAGAGAGTTTATCACCCTAGATGTCATCTGCTTTTACAGAGACAGGCAATGTATATGTATATACATTTTTTCTTTTTTGATTTTAAATGAATCTATTCTGCTAGGACTTCACAGCCAAATGAAATACAAGAAGATTGAGGTCTTACTTCTGAGTCATGTTCTAAAATCGAGTGTTTTTAGAGAATAGAGTTTTTCTAAGCAGGTGCTATTTTTGGTTTTGCTTACTGGTTTTCTTCCCAGTCCCTTCCATGATGATTTCTTATGATCTATGAATTCTGATTTTTAACTAATCCTTGTTGTTCTTTTGTTATTAAAAGAAGGAACAAATTGATTTGGCAGCTGGAAGCCAATCACTGATGAGATACATTCATTACCAATGACTGTGTTCTTGGTCTGCAAAGTCTGTGGCTCTGTCTTTTTGTGGATTAGTTCACAAAACATAGAACCTATGTCCAGAAATCACTCTGGGAACAAGCAATGGCTTCTGAAATTTGTCAGAAGCTTAGGGACAGTTGTGCAGTGTGACTTGCTGTGTCAAGCAAACTAACAGTAGTACAGATGTGCCTTCATATAAGACTGCCTGTATGAACTAACTATTTATGCACTACAGCAAAATCAGAATTATTCAGGCTTTAATATATTGAAGATCAATGTGTTAGATGTAGCTTTAAGAATAAAAGTCGCTGCTTACAAAATATGCTTGTTATTGGCAGCCAGAAGTCCGAGTATTTGCTCTGAGTCAGTACTCTTTGGCCCTAATATCTCATCTCTGACATCCTGGATTCTTCTTGCTATTTCTATAAAAGTTGCAAGGTCTATGAATTTTAATGAGAAGTAATATCTCCTGTTTTCAGCTGAGCCCAATGATGGTGATGTTGGAGAGCCATCTTCCTTTTGTAGCTGGCTTTAGGCAGCAAGTAACCTTGCTGTGTAACTCCTGCATTCATAGCAATGTCACCTTCATCATTGCAGCAGGCTTTTGGTTTTTCCTGCAGCGGGATTTAGGGTAGGTAGCCGGCCTTGATGTATCCATCAGGTAAACTGGGGGCAGCACAGGAGAGCTTGTATGAAACAGTAGTCCTGTTAGCAAGGCATCTGGAGAAACAGGTCTGCAGGAGAGAGTTCATGTTAAACCTAGTCCAACTCAGGGGAGAAGCTTTAGAATATGAAGATGTTGACTACCAAGTTGGCAAGACAATAAGCAGGAGGCATAATAGTATGGCTGCTGTGATCACTGAGCACACCAGAGTAAAGCTGAAACTCTGCTTGCAAAAGCAAGGTCTGAGATGTGTTTTCCATTGTAGGGAGATGAATTTGAAATGGCCCTGAGGGCTAAAGATTGCCTGTGTGCTTTGGCTGAGTTGTCTCCTAGCCCAGCAGAACTCCCTCTATCAACAGAGACTTATACATGTGCAACGTAGGCCTTTTCTTTTTCTTAAATATTTCTTGATGCTCCTCTGACATTGCAAGAGTTTGAGTGTTTGTTTAATCAGGACTCCACAGAGACAGGGACAAGGCTGGCTTCCCTGGGTCTCTTTAGTGCTCAGCTGTAAGTTTGGTACAAGTTAGATCCAACCACCTCATTGAAAAAGATAGAACTTGTGGCAACACCTTTAAAGGTGGAGCAATAATTCCAAGTTATTCTGCAGTTTACCACAGAGCCCATGAACTCAGTCTGTGTGGAGGTGGTTCAGGGATAATGTCTTCAGTTGACTATGTTTGCCTCCCAGGCCTTATTTTCAGTAGCATATAGCTTTGCTAAACTTTAACTGTTTGGGCTGACATTTTCCAATCATGTCTGTGCTGGACAGTTTGGGGGAAGGTTTAATTATAATTTGCTTTTAAAAAGTTCATTCATGTTTTTCCTGAGCTTAAAAATATTCTTGAAGATGTTCTGATGAGAAGCAGTGGTTATCATCCATAGTGTCCACAGTGTAGCCTTAGGTTGTTAACAGTGATGTGGTTTTGACAGTTGTCAACTAAATAATAAAGAGGAAGCTTTCATAGGAGGAAGCAATTTTAGGGGAAAGGCCCCAATGATTTTTTTGTTGTTTTGTCTTTGAAAAACCAACATTATTCTGTGGTGCTTTTTAGTTGGGTACTGTCTTTTACCTGTCTCTGTGTGAGGTGATTTAGTGTTGGCCATTCCCTCAGCTTTATTGAAGAAGATGATACAAGGCCACTCACTTATATGTCTTCCCACTTTCTGCCCAGCAATTAGTTTTGCTTCCTTTCCGACCAAACCTGCTTTTTTGATACTACATTCCATTCAGCCCCTGACCTCCTGATTAATTCTGTCTCAGCTTATACATGCACGTTCGTCACAACTTCAGGTCACTAAATCAAGACTCTGAGAAAATACCAGAATAAAAATTGCCCATTGCCATTCACTTGTGTCTTGTGTTCATGAAGAAAGATACATGATCAGATCCTACCTTCTACACAAACTCTGTTTCCATGGTAGATAATGGATGAACTAGGACTCTACAGTCCCGAGATGGTGACTGTTTGGTGAAGAGTTTGGAGGCTGAATAGTGAGCCTAGCAGACAAATACGGGTAGGAAAAAATATGGTTACATGGTTAAGGCAATTGAAATTGAAAATTGGATTTTATTTCACCTTTTGTGAGAGTTGCTGTGATGAGGCTAGGTGACTCAAATAAATTACGTTCTTCCTGACTACTGTCCATGTGGTCCCCATTTTCTGTGTATCCAGTTTCAGTTACCCATTCACTAATTTGTAGAAGTACTGCCACTGGGTCTAGAGCCAAGGTGACTGGGAGTTGTTCTCTGAGGAAGTGCTAAGCACTTTGAAAGTTTTCGTTCTAAGCTTCTTTAATTGAGCACCCAAAACACACTGACATGTTTGAAAATATTGGCTTTTATCTCTGTTCCTCAGCAGGGAGCTGTGAAGATAAATTCATTGATGTTTGCAAAAAAACCCCTAACCCTCAAACAGTACAATGAGAACACCACTATAGAAAAGCCCATGAGGAAATTAATCATTCTGTATTCAATGCAAGATCTGGGTGCTCTGCAGTAAATAGTACATGCACCACACATTGGATGATAAGGCTTGGAGAAAATTTGAATAGCATTCATTAAGTGAGCAACATCCATTCTTTGCACTGAAAAAAGCAGGAGACCCATAGAAACAAAAATCATGTAATTAAAGATTGTATCATGATGTGTTTGCATAAGGGGTGAATTAATGTTGCATGGGTGATCTTAAATCTGGCATTCACTAACTTGTTTAACTTTGCAATCCAAATGTTTTTTTGAGAGAGCAAAACAAATCCCTTTTGGGAGTTGGCATGGTGGAGAGCAGAAGATGTCCAGCTAGGTGCTAGTGCGTGCAGCTAGACATGAGCGTGTGCACAGCAAAACACTAGTGTGTGCATAGCTGTCTACCAAATCTCTGTGTGTCTGTGTCTGTCTGTGCGTGTGTGTACGGCTAGCATGTGTTTATGCAGCTGGTTAATGTTTCCCTCTGAAAAGCCTTTTTCTATTGAAAAAAAAAAAAAAAAAAAAAAAAAAAAAAAAAAAAAAAAAAAAAAAAGCGCATTAACAACTGGTTTAGATGCCCAGGTTTCAGATGACAAACTTTTATATGTTTTGTGGTCCAGATCTTCTTTTATAGAGCCTCTGCTTGGATCTGAGTTACCTGAACACCCCAAAAACTGTTTGACTGATGGATCAAATGTTTGTGGGATTTAGTATAAGATGCTTCTACAGGATAGGTGGCATCTTTTATATCTGTGTTAGTAGAAGGGCTGGCATGCTGGGGATTCACCCACACCAGTATCCAAGGTGCATTGGAATGATAAAAAATATTAGTAGATATAATTTGTTGTATCTGTGTTTGGTTTGATTAATGTCTTGTATTTGAAATCCTGTAATTAGAGCGGTGAACTGCCTCCAGAGCCAGTGCTACTCCAAGTAATACAACACTAGTACAAGTTCCTTTGGCTTCAGCAGGTGGTTCATTACAAAGAATGAAGGCTGGAGCCCATGTAAGTTAAACATCACCTCTTGGGAAATGGAGATCAGAAGGAGAGAGGGGAAATACTGAGGATCATCTCTCCCTATTGAATAACTGAGTTAGCAATACAGATCCCTAGAAATGAGAAGCACATTGACTTGCTCAATCCCCTCCCCCACTAGATGGCACTGAACTCTTTTTCTTTAAAAGAAAAAAAAAAAAAAAAAAAAAAAATTGCAATCTGTTGTCCATTAACTCTGCCCTTCCCTCCTTCTAACCCAGCACCCTGCCCGTGTGTACCTTGGTACTGGCGCTCTCTTTGCTTTTGTATCTGCAGCTTTCTTGGAAGGTGGTGGGTGATAGTAGTTGGAGGATGCTAAGGAAAACGGAAACAATCCTGGGAGGGAATGGAGAGGAGACTGGCCCTGTCTGTAAGATAACATCCGTGGTGAGGTCCAGCAGGCAGTACACAGCTTGTCACAAGGAATTGGCTCTGAACAGACTCGCCGGGCTCCGCTTCTCTGTCCCATGCTTTCAGATATTTTTCGTGTGCACCCATGTGCTTTAGCTTTCACTCCAGATCACTGAAATCATATTCTGCAGAAAGGAAAGTCTCAGCTTTCAATCCTTTACTAAAACTGCATTTTCACTCCCTGATTGATTTAAGACCCATGAATTACCTCCCTTTGCCAAGATGCCCTTAATTCACTGGAGGGAGCAGTTTCCAAGTAGCGTGCCCAAGTGTGCGAGGAGGTTTTTTGGTTTTGGTTAACATCTTTCTCCCAGCTTACATTCATCTGAAGATCGACAAGGATTGTTTTTTTTTCCCCTGTGGTAAGGCGGGGGTGGGGTGGGAGGAAGAGAATTTAATAATGATCTGTTTGCGCTGAGAAGGGGCTGTCTATAATAATCCTGGGAAGAGACAGAGGAGAGGTTCCTAATGCCTGCAGCAAGCAATGTCCTGCCCCTCCTGAAAAGAAGGGGATACTGATGATGACAGAGAGACATGTTTAATTCTAAGAGTTAAAGTGGAGCTCATCTGAAATCCAACACTTTCTCCTACATTTATATATTTAAGGTGACTTGCAGGAGGATATAGATTGCCATCTGATAAAGCTACAAATGCAAGCAAAAAAATAAAAATGCATAGAAACTGCCACTGAAATGCCTTTTCAGAGAAAAAGATAAAACCTGGAACTGCATGCCAATTTGTGACTTTCAAACCCACGTTTAAAAACAAAAAGAGGGAACAAGTCTGGCTTCTCCAGGTACAAAAATCCCCCTGCCCTGAACTCTCTTACTGCCTCGGAGTGTGACAGATAAACCTGTCACCTTATAAGACCTGCCTGGGTTCAACCAAATCTTGGCTCTTTGGACTATAATCCTAATGTTTAACTAGAAAAGAAATGTAGGTATGATTACATTAAATTATTTTCCTGTTCCCTAACATATCTTTGGGCAATATAATGAGAAAAACAACTCTAGTAGCTGCATCCTCCATTGTGCTCTTATCCCCAATCTTCTAGTTTTGCCTTGCAGTTCAGTCTAAATAGAGAATAAATGTAGCAGACTCTCGTCCTTAAATCAAAAATGCAACAATCAGCCAAAAACCACATTTGGTAAAATTAGGCTTGTTCCGTGTTCTCATCCTCCAGCTTGGGATTCGATGCTAAAAATTGACAAAGAAATCCAGGTTCACTCTCATCTCTGTGTGGGTGTGATACAAGAAACCTGTTCACCATCTTCTCATAGGAACAAGCAGCTTTTTGACCACAAGACTCCAATTTTTATCTCCGAACAGATGACAAGTATGGCTGCTCCAAGGCCAGTATAAAATTTAACTTTTATGTACTGACGTGTAGTTGGTTGAAAAATCCAGTTATAGAAGTGGATCAACCTGTGCTTAACTCTTTTTAAAAAGCCTTAGATTCTTAAATATTTGCTTTTATTATGAACAACAAGGGGAAGCTATTGCTAAAAAAAATTTAAACCAGGGCCTGGTTTCAATAAAACTGTTAATTTTGCCTAGAGCTTTCCAGATACAGTTAGTATTCATAACATAACATTGAAATTTTGCAATAGGGCTGTTTCAGAGGATGCAGATGATCACAACATCTATCATTTGGATGATCAATTCTTTGTGAGTTTCATAATCATGTGAGGGGGTTAGACAATACAGTACAACTAAAAAGGGTTTAACAGGAGAGATGCCCTTCCAAAGCTAAAAATCCCAGCTGACTTGGTACCTGTTTTTGCCCGATAAAATGGAAGGAGTCATTGTGCCTTTTTTGATGATACAATTTAGTTTGGGGCCAAAACCTGGCAGGATCCAGCCATGTGCTTTTTTCTGATGCAGCTGTACGGCACAAGAAAATCTAAGTATGTATTTCTGATATATGAAATGCTGTATGTCCCCCCTCTGTTTGCCCCACTGGAACAAGTACAGTTTGTGTGGCTAGGGTTCAAAGGTAGCAAAATCCCAGTACTCCCCTCCTGGAGTCAAGGACTATCCCCAACCCAGGGGCTCCAATAAAGGCTGTGCTTGTTTTCCATTCAGATGACACAGCTTGGGCTTTAGGGGCCAAAAGCTGGCAGGATCCAGCATGCATGTAGATTTTTGTCCTTGGAGAGGCATCAGGCTGTGGACTTTTTGGTGCAGTAGGAGTGACCACACTGTTTGCTATTCATGCTGTGGAGTCTCTGGTGTGTGAGAGCCAAATATTGGATGGGGCTAACTAGGTCCCTCTGCCAGCTCCAGGATGCTGTGGTACTCACAGGCCAAGGTGTGCCAGGGTCCAGAGCTTTTTGATTCAAGGAAAATAGTTGTGCTTATTTCCTTTTTAAACAGTACAGTTCAGAGTCTGAAGGCCTCCATTTTCTGGATCACGGAGAAGGTCTTGAACCAGGTTTTTTTCAAGCTCACGCTCTGTGTTACATAGTAGGTTGGGGATTTTTTGGTGCAGTACAAAACAGCTCTGCTTTTCTTGGATTTGGCTGACACAATGTAAGGGCTTGTGACCAAGAATGATCAGGATCCAGTTAAATCCAGGTTTTACATTTTCCCTTCTTAAGAAAGTAAGGCTTCGACATTTCCTGCCTGGGAAGTGGTGCAGTTTATCTTTAAGGAGGCTAGAGAAATAAGAAATGAGTCTCACGTTGCATGGGTGACATCACTGGCTTTTGGCTCAGCGCTCTGTATTCTCTGTCTGTAGGCTTTAGCCAAGGCTGCAGGGCTCGGTGTTTGAACAAGGAAAGATTCCCAGGTGTACAGAAGATTGGATTCGCTCTTATTTGGGTTAAAAACGGTGAAATGAAATTTCTAAAGCTTGGGGACTCCAGCTCGCCTTCTGTTGCACTTGATCTCTACAAGATGGGTGAGTTATTCCCATTAGAGAGAGAGGGAGTGGAAATTTAAGGAGAAAAAAAAATATGTCTGAATATATAACTGCCGATGCTGGGGATACGATTCGTGTGAAGCTGCTGAGCTAAAAATCTCAGCTCCGACGTGGAGATCGGGCCATATGGCAGAGAAATGGTGCAGACCGAAAGCTGTTGACAACAGTTAGGGGCTGCCTTCCTCTCCCCGTGTAAGGTGTGTAGCTTTCCCCCCCCTCCCTCCTCCCCCTCCCGCTCCGGCCGGTTTGTTTTGGTTTGATTCCCCCCGACCCCCCTCCCCTCCCCATCCCTTCGCATCCTTTCATCCAGCCGTAGCCCTGCCCGCCTGCCTTCATCTTGCAGATGGCTAACGTGCCGCCGTGTTAGGAAAACTGTGCACAACACGCATCCCCGCGCCGGGGCCGGAGGAAGCTTCTCAGAGCCCGGCGGAGAGGGGAGGGGGGTGCTGGGGCGTGCGTGTGTGTGTGCAAGAGC
>NW_020799092.1:16624576-16711442 GCF_003259725.1 Athene cunicularia | reverse complement strand
GCTGCGGCTGCCCCCGCCGCCTCTCCCCGGGCCGGGAGCCGGGAGGTGCCGCCGAAGCGGTGCTGGGGCTCTCCGGGGGAAGGGAACGCGGCGTTACGCTGCCTGGATGACAGTGCAGACGAGCAAAGCAGCGAGTGAATGGCAAGGCTGGCGGAGAGAAGCCGAGGTGTTTCCGAAGCCGAGATGTCAGTGACTGTCCGCGAAGTCTGCTAAGGGAGAGCGAGACCTGCGCACGCCGCCTGCCTTTCCAGCCCCGGCCGGGGAGGTTGTGTTTTAGCCGCGATTTAGAGCAGCAGCAGCAACAACAGATTGCTCCCCCCTCTTGCTCCCTCCCCTCCGACCCCGCTTTAAACCCAAGCAAGTGACAGACCGTCCAGACGACGATGCTCTTGCCGAGCCCCTGACAAAGAAAAGGCAAGTCACTCCTTCCTGAAACCGGGATAACCGGCTGCTTGCAAGCGGGTGATCTCTAGCTGTTGAACTTTTCAGTGATGTCCTGTGATGATGCTGTGGTGAGCCTGCTGATCTGAAAGCCATCTCTTCTGGATTCCTGAGCTGGCCAGATCGAAAGAGATTAATGGACTGATCAGCCGTAGCTTTCAGGTCTCTTCAGGCGGAGATACCCCTTCGGGCCCCGTCGCTCGGGTGCTAGTGGTGAGGGGAGCAGGACATCTTTGTATAGGCGGGTCGCTGGCTCGCTGCCGTTCGAGGTGGAAGGCTGTGTTTCTCCTCACCAGGTCTCCTCCGCAGAGAAGAGGCAGATGAGACTCCAGGACTGCCCCCAGGGCAGAACTTTGTAGCTCTCTCAGCATCCCTCTGCAGCGTGGATGTGCGCCACGGGAGTTGGGGATGTTTGAGGCAGTCTCTGCCAAGTGACACCGAGCAGCTGCTCCGGAGGCTTTTGCGTGGTCTCACGCTCAAGGGCTTTGCCTGTTGTGAAGATGTCCATGGTGTTTCTGTGAAGCTGAGGTATGGCTGCTGGAAGGTTACTGCTGTATGCTGGCCTCTCTTTAGCTCTGTGTGCCCTGGGCATGCTGGCTGTGGCAATCTGCTCTGACCATTGGTACGAAACTGATGCCAGGAAGCACAGAGAGAGGTGCAAGAGCATCACCACTAAGAGAAATGATCCTGGCTTCATTTATAACTCCAACAACAACCTGCCTCTCAGGGCCAGCAGGTCTAGGTTGGACCGCTGGGAAGGGAAACTCCTCTTGGCAAGAAACAGGAGGCAGATCTTTGCTATGAGCGCAGTCGACGAGTGCAACAGACAGTACAACTCGACCAACATGGGGCTCTGGAGGAAATGCCACCGACAAGGATTCGACCAAGAGCTGGAGGAGCTGATTGCCAAAGGTAAGGGCTGTTTTTTACCAAATCAATGTGCCAGGCCCTCCTGAGCTGAGTGGAGCCATTTGGGCTCACAGATGGGAGCTGGTGTCTCTAGCCAAGTACCTCTCCTTGCGATGGGTGAACTGGCCTGGCTGGGCATGGCTTCCCAAAGCACTGCCAGGGCAGTTTCCCATGGCTGTCTACTGCTGAGGTGTGGGGTTTGGGAGCAAGAAAGCAGTGGGGGTGAGAGCAGGCACACCCCAGAATGTCTCTCTCATGTCTCTCTCTCAGCTTAATATAGGTTGCCCATCACCATGGTATCAGATTATTTTCCACATACAAATAAAAAGTATTAATAAAGGATTTTGTTTGACCCTGGTGACTCAGGCAAAGTATATATGATTTAGAGGCTACGTATGTCTGTATTTCATCATTCCCTTACCAAATGCCCCATCAGTCCTGAAATACACCATTTGCAGTGCTCACATGTAGGCTTTTTCTATCCTCAAATGGAGAGTAAACAAAGAGAAATGCTAAAGAGCAGGAGGAAACCCAGCTTGCTGTTTACACTGAGCTGTGCTTTGGAATATTTTCAGTGTCTACAAAACATTACGTGAATTTATTAGAAGTGTTAGGAATCATTTTCTCTTGGGGTGGAGATGCATCCGTCTGCCTGTAGCATTTTTGTGCTATATTTTTCTTGTCTTTTGGTACTTTTTTTTCCCCCCAAGGTACCAGTTCAAGGAGATGGTCAGTTTGCCTCAAATGTTTCTTTGATCTGAAGTGTAGGAAGGGGAGATATGCATAAATCCCAGCCTAAACATCCTGTCTACAAAAGATACATGTTTTTGCAGGATGATGAGGATTTCAGTAAAGGATGGCAGCATCTTTGCTACCCACACAGCATGGTTACTCCATACAACAAAACATTTCCCTCCCATGGTTCTTCTGTTGCATTCAGATGGTTCCCCAATGGTTTATTTGCATTGCAGTGAAATCATTGCTTCTTGCACCATGCAATCTTTAAAAATACTTGTTTTCTAAGTGTATTCTCGGTCCCGAACTCCCTTGATAGCCTGCATTAATTCCCTCTTCAGACACTGCAAGCGGAATTATTGCTTAAAGCTAATTATTCGTGAGGGATATACTCTCACATATGTTTGCCAATGTATACATTTTGATCCATATGTTTTAAAAGTGAGCAGAAGAGGTGAGTAGCATGGTATAGACTTGCACTGAAACTGTACAAACAGGTGGTGTAGCAGGGAACCTAGATCACTATTTGGGGTCCTGTCTGTGTTGCTAGTGACCCTTAGTGTCTAGCTGCTAATTTAACAACCCCCATGAAATCAATTGGTGGCTTCAGTTCTATTTATAATGGACAAATGAACGTGTCCAAAGCCTGTCAGCCCCCTGGCGCCCTGCTGCTGGTTTCAGTGCTGAGGGAGGGATTCCTCTTCTCCATCTAGGTGAGGTCACAGATGTGTTGGGCTGGCCATGGAGGGCTGGATCACTCTGCCATGTGTACTTGCTGTGCTCAGGGCATAAACAAAGAAATTCAACCTTGACAGTGGGCTAACACGTCTCCAGAGCTCACCTTTGACAAATGGAGTTTCAGTTATTAGAGAGGTTTTTAATTTTGAAATAAGCAAGGCATTCCTCTTTCACCTCCTGCCTTGTCCTGGGTTCAGGAACATCCATTTATCCTGCCAGAATCTGTTGAAATTTCCTGGCACTGGCTCTGAGTAACGGCAGCTCTTCTAGATGTTAACCATAGAGAAAGTGTGGGGACTCAAGCTGAGTTGGTTAAATGCAGGAGAAGATAGTCATCAAAAGATCCTGCTGTAACTTGTGTGTGTTCATGTGTGTGTATGAGCGGTGAAGGAGTGTGTGTGTGTGTAGTGAACTAACTCTAAATATGCAGCATTCAGCTGGCAGCGAGGGATTCCTGGGCTCAGGCACAGTGTGCATTGCTGCACACCTATTGCCTGGACATGTGTGTCTGCAGATGGCCAGAGAGCCACTTCGCAGAGTCACTCCCCAAGGTCGGAAGTGCAAATTGTGCACTTAAGGGAGGTATGTGCAAATATTGATGTGTGTAACTCTTTACTTTTAAACATTTTTTGATACACATTTAACAAACTTAGTTGGACATTGAGAGAAATGTTAAAGGAGGAATACATGTAGCACTGAATAGCAACATTATAGTTTGTTTGATGGTCTGTCTGGAGTGAGGATCTACCTGTACTCTAACTCCCATTGACACTAATTGCCACTAAGACACCCATTGGCACTAATGCTATAGAGGTGTGTTCCTTTGGCACCTCCAGATTATAACATAGAAAAGCAAATGTAATGGCAATTTGATAAAATAGAGTGTTTGACTTGCTCAGAAATAGAACTGGAGATATTGTAGGATTGCTTGTCCACTTTATATTTTGTTAGATCAAAAAGAACTTTTTCTACTTTCCCCTTACCAAAAAGTAATGTAAAATATACATCTGCTAAAAATCCCTGTGTGCTGGAATCACTGATTTAGAAGGAATCAGCTTTACATGGGTAGTCAGCTAGTGTCCTTGTTCCTACCTAAGACCAGCTACTAGACTGTTTCTTTACGATCCTGTTATATGATGAAAGTGGAATAAGTACATTTGCTGTCACTGTCCGATCTTGAGAACAGCTGAGAGTTCAAAATGAGTCAGGTGTTCCAGGTTTATTCTGACAGCACCACCTTGCTTTTCTAGTTTTATTTCCACAGCAGACACTCCTGTGGAGTTGGAGGTTTCAGGGCTGCGTGCCTGGGCAGAGCGTGCCCTGTGCAGCTGTGAAGAGCTGCAGATATTCTCTACCTGTAGTAATCAAATACCCTGACTGGGGTACATATTCCTTCACAGATGAAATGTCAGTCTGTATGAGCTCCAGGGCAAAAACCATATAAAAGAGGATGTTACTTGTATGTAGGCCTTTTACACTCCTTCCTTTGCCAGCTGTTAATTTAATCTAGCACACCTCTTCTGGAAGTGGGTAAACTAATCCAGGTTCTGGCCCCCAAATATTGTGTGTAATGCTACATGCAATTGAATGTAAATGCTATTAAGGGTTGGTGGGGTTGGTGTTGTGGTGGGTGGGTTTTTTTTGTTTGTTTGTTTTGTTTTGTTTTGTTTTACGCTGGACAGGATCTAAGTGATCCATTTATTTTGAGATATATCCTACATTTTTCCCTAGGCAAAACTTCCAGTATTGAGAATGATAGGTTTGTCTATCAAAGAATAAGAAAAAAATGGTCAGTAAGAGCCTAACTAGCTTTTCAGATACCCTGCAGTTATTCTGCTTATGAACTCTGCTGAAATTAATACAAGCTGTAGGCAATGGCTTGTGGCAGGATCAGGCCCTATGGTATTTGGTGGTATTCTGATGCCAGTGGTTTTAAAACTAGTTTTGTTTCTGAATAAGCTGGGTCCTTTCTGTAATTTTATTCCGTCTTTATTAGTTTTTACTTTCTGGCAAATAAATAAAAACCTTAATGTTGGATTTTGCTAGAAAAACAGGAGATCTGTTACTTCAGATTTCTTATGGATAGATGTAATAGATATGAATGCATATATAAAATAGTTGGCCCTATTTAAATTTCTCCTATCCATTTTTGCTATATTTCCATAGAACTCATGTGCATATTTCAAAATAATACAATTAGACAAATAGGCAATGTATTAAACCAGACTGTCACAAGTAAGCATGCTCAGGGAGAGGCAGGCAGGCATGAGACCAACAGCCTGAAAAATAGTCTAAAGCTGTATCAAAATTAGGGAGTTAATTTCTTCTCTTTGTTATCATGAATAAAAAAAAACAACCAAAAAAAACCCGGTGACAACAGAAATTACAGTCAATAAAGAAATTATTGGAGCTGAACATGCAAACTCAGGGCCTAGTCTTGCTAACTTTTACTCGCCTGAATAATCTTTATTCCTGTGAATGGGCTACTTGGACTGAGGGAAAGCACTCTTGTACAGACGGACCAGTCAAAAAGAAAAATCTTATAAAGCTGGTCCTCTGATTCTGCTTTCGCACCTGATCAAGTCTTTTAGCATTTCGGGACTAGAGTCCAGATCTCTAAAGCCTTGCAGAGTCAGGAAAGGCTGGCTCTGGGTTTGTTCAGCACAGTACTCTAAGCTTCTTCCAATTCTCAGGTGTGTGTCCAGTCTCCTCCATGGATTAAACAACCTTGCTGCTTAAAGCCCCTTTGAATATAGTGTTCCCTATATCCTATTAGAGCCACAGTTTGCCTGTTTACCACTGAGTTTCTAGCAAAAGTGGTATTTCCTCACCCCACCAAAAAATCCCAGTGAACCAACTACTTCCACAGCACAGCAAGCAGAGAGTTGAAATGCAGGTAAGTGTCCATTCGTGGTCGGGAGAAGGCAGAGTTTATGTCCTGCTTTGGCAACCAGCAGCTCGCAACTCCTTGTATACGACTTGTAGTGACCCAGAAAAAAAAACAACCTGGAAGCCACATTATCTGCCTGCAACCTATGGCAATGTTGCTCAGATGCTTTTCTGCACTAGTCGAGAGGGAAACAAGAAAGAAAAGAGGAAATACATCATTTAATTACAAAGGTACAATAAAGTAGATGAAGAAGTTGCACAATAACCAGAGTCTGTTCCATTTAGACAATTACTACTCCGAGAACCTTTCATCTCACTTTTGGAAGGCTGCCAGTTAAACCTGTCTGGATGGGGCTCTGCTGCCTGCCATTGGAATCCAATTTTATGTAAAAAAAAAAAAAAAATTAAAAATTACAGTGACCTTATTATTTCAATCCCCTTTTTGCCTTCCTTCTTCCCCCAAGATCCATGGAAGTTATAGTAAATCCTATTTTTGAAACATTTTATTACAAGTGTACTTAGCCCATGCCACCACTGAAAAAAACCCACCAAAACAAGTAATTCCCATGCAGCTTACCTCCACCCCAAATAATATGCAAGATTTCTGGGATGAAAGTGTTCTCTGGGTTTGTCAGATACACAGCACAGCTGAGGAAGAAAGGCTTAACAGGAGTACTCTGGCCGTCAGGAGGGATTATTCATACACAATTGGAAAAACCTGAAGAGAGGCTACGTGCAGCTATCTCTAGGAGTAAAAAGAATTATTTTCATAAAACTACTTGCAATACCGAGCAATGCTGTAGATTTGACTTTTAAAATGCATTGCTCTTGCCAGGTAAATTAGGACAGCCATTTTTTCATGTGTCCTTTGTACACTGAAGAATCCAAGTGCTTTGTTTGAAATGTGTGCTTGAAATCCCAACAATTTTCCAAATGTACTCATTATAAAAGGGACTTTGTTGAAGTCTCACTTCTGTTCCTAGTGAAGTCAATAATAAATGTTTTATTTTATTGAACGTGGTGATACAGCAAGTTCAGGCCTTTAGTGTTTCCTTTGAGGTTAAAACTGTCCCTGGATAGAAAGGCCAATGCAAGGTCTGTTCTCCCTTCTGTCACAGCAGAGTTCTGCTGGAGGGATCCAGTGAAATTTAATTTTAAGTAGACAGCCTCTGACTGAATCTTTGACTACCCAGATATTTAGCCTTCACCATTTTCAATGCTGTAATTATTAGTCTATTGATGTAAATTGGGAGTCAAACAACTGCATGTTTCTAAGGTACAACAAAGACATCCTCTTGTTTAGGGATTTTCTCAAATCATTTAATGGATGAAATCGCTGGTGTTTCAGGCATGTGAGTTCCAGGACAGTTTGGCCCATCATATTTTAAATAAGCAATTTTAATATTTTAATTGCATCAAACTTAAATAGCAATTAATTTAAAAGTATATTTACCACAAGTAATGAGAACCTGACACGTTCCTCTGACACATCTCAGATAATTAGTTTGATAATGCATAAACCCACTAAGAACATATATGTAATTTAGCAGAGCTGCAACTGTTTTTTAATCATGCTGATTTAAAGGGCAAGTTTCAATCAAGCTGTTGGCTTTCAAGCAAAATTGCTGGTGAAGACAAATGGAAATTTTGCCTGAGTAAAAATGACAGGATCATGCCCTTCTCAAGAGAAACTGGTGTTTGCAGAGCTGCCTGCAGGACTGCATGCTTAATTCCTGTTCATTTAATTGAGCATCCAAACCCCTTTGAGAACTCTCAGCATTTTTATCCTTTCTTCCCATTGCTTAGAAACTTTTTTTAAAAGTGTGAAGGAAAAATCTAATGAGTGCAGATGTGTTCCGTTTACTGCAAAAATAAAAAAGATTATTTTACTTAAATAGACGTGAAACGATCTGAACAATTTTGTCATCTCCAGCAATAAAAATCCATATTAATATTGCTTTTTTCTCATTGAAAAAGTCTTTCTGTGCACTCAGAATAACTTCAAAAGTGGAATGAGTTTATTAACTATTGCAGAGCCAGTAAATGAGGAAGAAGACTTTATATTTTGTAGGTTCTGCAAAAATAATGACAATCATTGATAATGTAAGTTTCTTAATGGCTCATTGCTAACAAATTGTTTCTGGAACCCTTCAGTACATATTCACCTCTTTAAGAGTAAAAGAAAGAAACAAGATAGTATTTCTTATTTTTTTAAGGAATAAATAAAGAATGTGGATTCCGGAATCCAGGTGCCCTTAACAGACCATTCAGAATAGAATCCACTTGAAATAAAATAATATAAACTAACATATTTTCTCTGCAGGAGAGAAATCAAACTGTAAAATGGAAATCTCCCCATTTTCTTTCTCATAAAGCCTAATTCTTCCACAAATAAATATTCGGAACTGCCCAGCTGAGCCTGCTGAAATTATAAACCTTTGTAGATAACTACCAAAATAGATAGAAGAAAGGTAGTACTGCGTTAGGTCAGAGCTTGCAAAGCCAGAATTCAGTCCCAACTCTGTCATAGTCTTTCTTCATGGCCTGAGGCAAGTGACTTAATCTCTCGTACCTCAGCTCAGTAGCAGTATAATAGGGATTTTGTTCATTATTATTAATACCAGTTAGAGTTCTACCACAGGATTTATGAGCCTTAATCATGGATCAGAAATCATGGATCAGAAAAATGTCCCCATCCCTTTGACATGTTGCTGCATTTTAAATATTGGCGAGTAATACAGCCTTATGAGAGAGTATAAGGAGATGACAAGGTAATTATATTCAGCGTGACCGGTAGTGGTTTTAAAACACCATCAGGCTAACCACATTTCTGTAAGCACCATGAAATGCGGGATTCCTAGAAGAGTTGTAAAGGAGGATAATGAATAAGAGGTGCAGATATTTACAACATGGTCTTCCAGAGATTGAGAGATGGCACCAGAAAAATGATGGGTCATATCTGCTTGAAAAATTAATAAGTAGGTGATGGGGACTGACCTCTTTGGTTGACTGTAGGAAGAAGTTGACATTTCCTTGATGAAGGCAAGTCGATTACACTAATGAGCTAGATATTGGGACATCAGTCTACAGCTGCTGAGAGAAATGATGTGGTCAAAGTGATGTGTTAGGAAAATTATATTTCTAGTAGCATCCTGAATGGATACACGGAGAGCAAGATCACATTTGTAAAGGTCAGAAAAAGAAGTATTGTAGTAATAAAGGCATGAGATAATGAGATCCTGGATGGATGGAGAAAGAATATGCAAACCTTAGACATCCCCTGTATCTGTGGACACAGTGAGAGACATGAGATGGAGATATTGCACCAGTTGTTGACCAGAACAACAAGGAAAGTAATAGTGTTGCCTGTGATGATCAAGAGGGGAAGTACTGGAAAGAACATACAGTAAAGAAGGGAGAAGAACATTACAAATTCTGTTTTAGCTACGATAAGCTCAGGTTGATATCTGTATGTCTATGAGGGAGCATTACAGAGTACATGTAGGGAGACAAGTTTGTGTTAGAAGAGTGAATCTGACAATTGATACATTGAGATGGTAATGGACTCTATGTTTGTGATAGAAATTACCAAGGAATAAAATACAGAAAGAGGAAAGCCCCATGAACTTCTGGTAGAGCTGGGAGAAGTAGTGTCTTCTGGAAGACATGCAAAAGAAGCAGATTCAAGTGGTGCAAGAGAAGTGAATAATGTCATGGTAGCTGAAGAAGGCCACCATTTCTGGTTAATACAGCCCAGGAGTCTACTGAAGGCAGCTGACATGCTGCAGCAGATGAGAACAGAGTATTCAGACCATGCTGAAATTTGCCCCGTACATTAAGTAGAGACTTTGGCAGCAGCAGTTGCAAGGGAGAGGAAGCTGCACTGAACTGGTGGAGGGACACCAGGAGGTGTTTGCATTTGGTGTATTCAGAGATGTTGGTGATGAAAGGGAGGAGGGAAAAAGACATGGTATTTAGAGTGGAAAATAAATGTTTTAAGATGAAACAACGGTTTAAGATGAGAAGATTTTAAGAGGAAGGAGATTGAATGGTACTTGTGTTATGAGAGTAAAGACACAGAGGGGCGTGAGAGGTCAAGGAGAAGAGAGAACGAGAGGACAAGAACAGCCATAAGAAAGTCAGGAGATAGGGTATTGTTGGGATTCTAGAGGGCTTTCTGTGAGAGAATGGACATGTGAGCAATCCTGTGTGAGAACAAGACTGATAAGAGCCTCAGCCGAGCAAGAATGCGATAAGGATGTGACCCTGAATGAGGGTGGAGAAACTCGACGAGACAAACAACCCCCGTAAGGGGTTGGGACGGAAGAGGAAGTTCCACAAGGCAGGTGCCTGGCAAGGCTGATGTGGCACTTTTATCCAATCATAAGAAGGTTTAAAGAGCGGGCTAAGTTGACTGTCCAAACTTGAGGACTTGTACTGCGTGTTACTCACGTGTGCGGGAGAACATTATAAAAGGGCTGAATTAGTTGTAATAAACGGGCATTGCTTGATCACATTGGTCATGTGTGTGCTCAGCTCTCCCGCAGGGTATTACTGGTTCAGTGGTAAATAAAAAAAATGAGGGAAGAGAACTGCATAGGAGGTTTTTCATCTGTGGGAAAGAAGAATGAGGAAGGAGTTGTAGGAGAGGAAGAGGAAACAGAAGGCAAAGCTACTGGAAGAGGGAGATCATAATTTGTCAATTTTGTCATGGAAGAACTGGGTAAAATCCTGCATAACAGCTGAAGTGGAGGCTGGAGGAGGTGGGATGGTCTGAGGAATGAGCCAAACGTGGCAAAGAGGTGACTATGACTGTGAGTCTGAGATTTAACTGAGCTGAGCTGGAGTAGTAAGTCGAAGAAACGAGTGGAACTGAATGGGGGAACTAAGCATTTATAGTGGAGAGAGTTAGCCAGGCAGTGGGGTTCCCATTAGAGATGCTCTGATGTGTGAGACATAGCAGCGACCAACTGGTATGGGTCAGCTGGAACTTGGAATATCAGGGCAGGAGCAGATAGTGGAATGCAGGGCAAAAGGTCTATGAATGAAAAAGTGCAGCATGGATAACATCAGCATGTGGAGAAAGGAAAGAAATGATAAAGAGGGTGATAAAAGACTGAGAGTAGGCAACAAGAACTAAATGCTGATGATTTGAGGTGACAGAAAGGCCAAGCAAGCTTAGCATGAAAGTGGTGGCCAATGGTTGTTGCAGAAGGAGTCCACGGGATGGGCCAAGCAGTGGAGCAGGGGGATGGGTCGTGACTGCAGGGCCCAGTATGAAGCCCTGTGCCTTTTTGGTGACTGACAGGATCAAATGGGGTTGTAGTCTGAATGGAGGAGACACTAAAACATAAAGCTTAGGGTGCAGAGAAGTCCCTACCACTGACTCTCTTCTATAATTTGCCCAGCCTTCATGCTGTGAGTTCATCCTGTGTACCCTTACAGGGGTGTCAGCATGGTTCTTCCCAACAGGAGTCAGAGAGTTTGTGCAACTCTTGAAACAACCATGTTCCAGTCTCAGATTGAACCTCCAGTCTGGATAAACAAATATTAATTATGAATTCAGGATATTTTCCACAAAGTGGGGGGATGGAGAAAAGTATTTACAGAGCTGAGGGGCTTTTATGGAAGAGTTCTTTTCAGCCTGTTGGACCCCCATCCCAGTGCTTCTGCACTTCAGGTGCTGCAGTCTCTCAAAAAAATGTCAGGCCAGCTAGGGAATTTTGGGTCAGAAGTAACTGCTCAGACCCTGTGGCAATCTGGCACATGCCTGGTACTGCTCTGCTGGGCTAACAGTCAAATTTCTCCTTACTGAGTGGCCTGATATTGTTTGTAACCACTTCTGACTCCAGTGAAGGTGTAACCTTGGAACAAGCTGCAGTAGCCTAATATGCTTTGAGAGTGCCAGAGAATCCAGAAAACTGACACTCACACCTCCTTAAAACAGAGATGAGAGTCTCTTCCCAGTATCCTCACTTGCTTTTTCCAGCAGCTCTACCTCAGTTGTCCCTGGAGGGACTCTGCAATTGATATTGAGAAGGAAACTGTATGTGCAGAGCCGGGTGATTGTCAGCATCTCATCATATGGCAGGGAATGCGCTCAGGCTCTGAAACCCCTTCAGCCCCCTCTGTTCAGTGTGTCTGACCCACCTGTTCAAAAGTGCCCCATGATTCTTTTGTTTCTTACCATAAGCATGCAAGCTGAAACACCGTAACGGAACAGAGGTTCCAGGATATCCCATGTATATGGCAAAGTGGGTCCCATTAAGATATCCCACCAGATCGAGTGAAAGTCACTGAGAATCGCCTGTCACAGCCCTTATTTAATTCTGAGACCTTTTGTGGTTTTAACAGCAGATATTTCATAAAAAGGTTCCTAAATGTATTTCTAGACTTTCCAATAGTATGAAACAGTTACGCTAATTTTATTGGGTAACAGAAGCTATTTGAAAATATATTTTTCCTTTAATATGAATGTACAGTGTTTATCTCTGTGTCTCCCATTAATCAGTACATAACTTTGAATATGCAAAAGAGCCTTTATAATGTAGATACTTTTGCTTTCTGCCCAGTGGCCATTAATGACATAAATATTACAACAGAAACAAACAAAAAAAAGAACCAAAGATATTTTTCAATTGGATGTTGAAGGTATAAATTAAGATTACTTTCCTGACTTTGAAGGGGTGATGCTGATTTATGGTAGCTGATGATCCAATTGCATTGCTTTGTCTTTAGGTACTTTGGTCGTTCCCATTGAGACTGTATCTGAATACTGTACTTCTTGATCTTTAACCATAAAAAGTAATTCCACTGAAGAGTGGAATTATCCCTGTTTTACACAGAGGACAGTTGCCCAGCAATGCAAACATCCTGTAGGACAAAAGTTCACATTGGAAAGAAGTTTCTCATTGGTAGTCCCTAACTGCATGAGCCAGTGTTTTGTGTTAAATTTCATCCCTTTTCTATTCACCAGTCCTCAGGATTACCCAATTCTGCTCATAATGGTTATGGATATTCAATAATGGTTAAAGAGAGGCAGGAATGTTACAGTGATCAGAGAGACAAAGGAGCCAGCTAACAGGGACAGGGGAAATGGAAAAACTCAAATAGGTTAATGGGCTCAAATTGGGAAGTTGGATAATTTCCACCTCAGACTTCTGAAAGATGTGGTATGTAACACTGCAAGTCCAGTAAAAAGGATTTGCAATAAGTCTAATTAAGATGGTACATTAGGAATTAAAAGTAGCAAATCTGTGTTTAAAGAAAGGAGAAGAAGTTGTCTGGGCCACAGCAGACCTTTTAGTTTGATCAGAATAATACCAAGAAGTGTTTAAAGGAAGTTTGGAAAGAAAGATCAATTAAATGCACAGGTGGAAGTGAAATAAATAAGCAACATATGTTTTTCTATTTCAAGTGTGCCAAACTACCCTGATATATTTTGCTAGGAAGATAACTGGATTTTGAGACAAGAGAATGCCTTAGACCTAAATTATCAGGATTTTGGTAACGGATTTTATATTCTGCCCCTAAGGAAATGGTTTGTTACAATGTTATGGTAATTAATACACAATTTAAGGTGTGTTTAGAGAACTAGCCAAAGGAAAGCAACGAGTGCTGGAAGGGGAGTATCAAGATGAAGGTCAACAGTTGAGTTGATGAAGTAGGGGACCATCCTTATTTAATAATGTCATTAATGATACTGGAGTGGCGCCTGTAAGGCGAGGTGATGGCCCTTGTTGGGCTGGGCACAAAGGAGTGAACTGCCACAAGAATGAGATATCACCAAGTGAAAGAAGGCCTGGAATATTATATACAAAGAACTGGGTGATGTTGAGGACTGAGTGATAGGAAAGATGTGAGATTTCTTTCAATGTGAACTTTTGGTCCTGAAGGACATGTTTACATTGTTGGGTAAGTACCCTTTGTGTTGCATACTGGAATTCTCATCCCCCAGACATCCAGACTATGAGGAGATTTGGGCTCGGATGGTTTCCTCCCTGCCCAGGTACTGCAGCAGATTTCCTTTCAGGTTGGGAAATGTGCATGCCTGAATCTCACTCAACATGCAGTTGGGATGAGACCACAGAGCACACCTCAATAGGGACAAGGGGTTCATTAAGGTGCACCTATTCTGAAGTGCAGCCATAGAGCGGTGGAGCCATGATGAGGAGAAAGGCAGATGTGATTGAAGAAAAGAGCTGGCCAGATATTTCAAGTAGAGAAATGTTAGAGTCATGGGATAGGTGTTAAACAAGGCTTCTCTGTTACAATCTTTACTATTCTTGACAACCACCTCTGAGAAAGATGAATTTAAACCAGGTCCAGAGTGGGGCTATTAGTGTGAGGAGAGGCATGAAAAATCTATTTTACAAATATAATTGTTATCCAGAAGAAATGGGGTTAAACACAGGAGAGGGGGAAGATGCTTTTAAGCTAAGGACAACATTAACAGGGAAAACAGCTGTGTGAAGGCCATGAATGTATGTAGGCTGGAAGCTGTGCTGAAGTGGGGCTCTGGAAGGAGTGATGAGGCCACAGGACTTCTAACAGGTTTTAAGGATGAAGATGGATATATTTAGGAAGAGGGACTATATGATATACTTGTCTGCTCTGCAAGGAAAATGAATACAGTCTTTTTTAGTGCTGTGTCCTTGTGAAATGTGCCATAGGACTGCAAAGGATTAATTTATTATTACTATTAATTTCTCATTTTTTTTCCCCAAGGAAGAGCATATTCAGTCCTGTATCAAGCAGGACCTGATGGAAGGAATGTTTGTCACTGGGCTGCCTGGTACCAGACACATGTGTCTGGTGAGAGGGAAGGGACCTAAGACAAACCCAGCTGCACCATCCCAGCTCTTTCTTTCACCTAGATCTGAGCTGCACTTTGTTTCCTTCCTGTGACACCCCACACATCCAGGAAGGACTGGGGATGAGGACTGTGTGCATTTAATGCATATTTTACATAGCTTTCCTTTAGATAATGCAGTTAATAGAGTTTTTATTTCCTGTCTCCCTTGTCTGCTTTCATTTCATATTGCCTGAGCTCACTGACAGCAAAGGCCTGTTAGATTCTCAGCCATTTGTATTCATAAGCCTGGAGAATGCAGAGCCTTCGACTTCTTCATTAAAATAGTTTATATAAAATAAAAGAGAATTTCCGTACTATATTTAAACATTTGGGATGGTTGACAGCAGCAGAATTAAACTCTTATTTGCACATACTTAAATTACCATGGGATGTGTATTTCAGTTCACAGAATGTTCAGCCATTGGCTGGTGATGCTGGGTGAGTCTCCTTATAGTGGGAAAGATTTTGACACAGGATCCACCAGCTTTTGAGGGCCAAAGGCACCCGCTCCTGGGCTTTATTCACTTGTGTGTGCAGCAGCAGGCCTCAGTTCTTTCAGAAGTTTTTAGGAAAGGCCTTACAGGGAACAGAAAGGCCCCACAGCACTAAAAGTAGGAAGGCGTCATCTGGGATAGCCTTTTGGACTATAGTTCAGCTCCCACAAAACGTGGACGTAGGGCTCTATCAGTCAGTATGGAGCAAGACAAGCTGGGATGCTTTACCTGTCTGGATGTTTGGGGAACCTTGTCTGAGACTCCAGGCAGCAAAGCTGCATTTTGCGTTACTGAAAGTAAGTGTTACCCAGGCCTGTGCCTGAGTACCTGGAGAAGGAGCCTTCTACCTAAGGTGGATCGGAGAAAGAATTTTTGTTTTCTGCTTTTGTTGAGGAATGACCACAGCCTTATGGAGAGCAGTCCCCATGCTGCTCTGGGTGATCTGGAAAGGGTGGTGACAGGGACTGAGGGAGGGAGACTGGAGGCTGTTGGTGTTACCTCTATGGGCATGTCACATATGTGGGAGCAGCTGGATGTGAGTGAGGTCCTCTGCCTGTGCGCTGAACTGTGTGAATGTGAGACAGCTGCTTTTTCAGAGATGTGTATCTGTGGCAGAGGGACGCTATGCTAAGTCACTATACACTGCTGAGGGTTTGGAGCAAGGGCAGAGATAAATGGTTTTCTGTGCTCATTTATATAGACTTGAGACATCCTTTTTTATGAAATAATCTTTCATATCCAGGAGAGAAGAGGAATCCTTTCTACCTGGTGTCTGGAGGAGCCTCCAGTTTTCAAATGCCATTGGTCCTGGTGGGAAACTGGGAGAGGTAGCCACAGACTCCCAGCAGTGGCATCAGCTTTGTGGGAATGGGAGCATGACAACACTGTCTCATGCTGACCAGTCCATAAGGTCCATGTTTCTCATGATAAAGTGGCTGCAGAATGGGCTTTCACAGCATCCTGGACTCAGGACTTCAAAACCTCTGTTTGGGAAAAGCATGGGGAATTGTTTCAAATCTGAGTGAGGTTTTTAAACAGGAAGTTTAGTGGGGAAAAGCAGGGCAACTCAAGTGTCTTCAAGAGAAGGAGGGAGAGTCTCCTTGAGTGGCTGAAGGGAGGAGAGGTGTATGTCAACGTAAGGTCTGGCCTCACACTGAGCGACAGCACTACAGGTATGACTTCTGCCTTCACCCCAACCTTTCCCTCTTATCCCTGCAGTTAGGAACCTGTCCTGTCCTTACTGGTGTCCCCTGCACTCTGTGCCACACCAGAACCGGTGACACATCCTTCCCTTCTTGTTCATTAGTCACTGGTAGCATCCCACCTGTGACACAGCAACTGATTGCATTGTCAATGAAGAAGAAGCAGCAGGAGCAGATGAACTTTAGCACCAAAGTATTCTTTTCCTGTGCATGTCTCTAAGAATACAAGTACAAAGAGGGAGAAAGGGGGAAGAAGCAGGATTTCTCTTACCAGAAAGTTGCCCACAGTGCTGAGACATGGACAAGTCTTCAGGCCCAAGCTCTGCTTTGCCTGCTGCCAGCCTTGCTTCAAACCAAGGGATTGTGGCATCCATTTGGTACTGTTACCATACTTCAGCCAGGGTGTAGTTTTTGGCTGGCAGCATTAGGATGACTGGAAGGACATATCTTCTTTAAAGATTCTCTTCCCTTTGAATGTAGTTTATGGCATTTTGGGAGTTCCTGGACCTGCATTTTGAGGTGACCTGCACTTGATTGCTGTGGTGGGATGGTACATTGTATCTGTCACCTAGAAAATTGTTTGAATGTTCATCTTGGGCAAGTGAGTTAGGCACTGAAATATCTCCTCTGAGGACTAAGACTTTTCAGGCTGCTTGTGATAGTATTTCAGTGCATGTCTTCAGGATTCCATATTTTAAAATGAGATCCAATTGTTCAGCTCTCAGAGGACACAAATTGCCCCATTTCTATCCATCCTGGTATCCATTTACACTGGGTAGGACACAGTCCTAACACTTAGGGATCAGGTACGAGCACCTCTCCATTCATTTCAACACTTTCTTTCCAGAGTTTTGGTCTGTGCTAAAGTGTGCTTTGACCTGCACCCCTCCTCTGGAGCAGGAGAGTATCATTCTGTGTGGCGTCAGAAGAGGCCACAGAAACTTTCTGATAGAATTTGGTGGAGCCTGGTTGGTGAACAGGTGGGAGTCCTTGAGCTTGTCTCCTACATCGTGGACCCCGTTGTTGTGACAATGTATTAACCAAGGCCATTGGGGTCTGCAGACTGGGCTGCTATATGCTGCAATTTCACAGCCATAGCATTTATCACAGAATCTACTCCTTAGGGCAGGTCAGTGCTCCTGAGTTTAAGTTTTCATTTGAGAAAGTTTTGCTATCCATCAAAGCTATGGCAATGACCTTCAAAGTTGACATCACAGTTTAGGCATCTGTTGCACAGATATTTGAACTGAAAGGTAGAGACAGCATTTAAAAAATGATATAAATGGAGGAAATAGGTCGGGAGTCCTCTATAGTAATTAACAGTTTCTTTTACTGTCAGGCTGTTCTGTTTCAAAGGCTAATATCAATTATTTTTCCTTTGTTTCTAAGGGCTTGGGAGCTGAGAAGTGACTCCTCTGACATTTCAGTATATTGCTGTAAAGAATATGGAGAAAGTTTTCACATGAAACATATAAGAGCCAGAGTTTTACCCATCACAGATGCCAACCTGGTTTCAAAGGATTTAAGAAAGCTTATTGTCTGCCATGCTGTTTGTTTGATGTTTTTCTGTTGATACATTGTCTTCATAGCTTTTTCATCCGCTAATTGATGTATGGCTGTATATACTGGTCTTTCAGCTGTGCTCAAGTTTTATGTTAGACACAGTACCTTGTTTATTCATGATTATGTTTCTATTTAAAGGTTTAGGAAGGTAAGACAGAGGTATGTTTGTAGCTCTCATGGCTTTACAGATAACTTTATTGAAATGAACCAAGGGAAAGCAGAGATGCAGCAAATACCTGAGCACTCAGGCATCCTGAAAAAAAAATGACTTGGTAAGGTGATCACTGGAGTCTGTTGTTCATCTCACTGGAGCATCACGTTTCAAGCCAGAAGGTGACAATTCAACTTCAGTGATGAAGGTGAGGTCGGTATGGGAATGAAACCATTGGGACTGAAAGCTTGGAGCTGTGGAGAAAAGAAAATGGAGACAAAATTAGAGGAGACTTACAGGAGATAGAAGGAAAAGAGAGGAGGAGAACAGAAGCATCAATGAGCAGAGACAGCAGTGGCTAGAAGGAGAACAGGTCTTTTGTTGAGTATGAAGGCCAGGATTTGACCTTGAACAAATGCCAAAATAATAGCAGGTACATAAAGACCATGTTTCCCCTTTGCTAGAAAACTGTTATACTGATAGCATGTTTTTGGAAGGTGTGGGGAGACCCTGAACTCCAAACCTGCCTGTGAACCAGACTTGCCATGAGATTTTTCTGTCAAAGATGTATTTGGGTCCTCACTGTAGTATGGGCAGGACAAGGACAAATCTGTGACCAACCCTGTGAATCTTGAAAGGGTAATTTCACCTGACACTTAAGTCTTTGCAGATCCTCCTTGGGGCCAAGTCTTCCAGAAGAGCACTTCTGAGCAAGTTTTCCTCCAGAAACTGAAGAAGGAGCCAGAGTCCTTTGGAAAGCCCTGCATATAAATATCTTGTTTAGTTAGTCTAATAAAGGTATTACTAACAGTGCTGCTTGGAGGATTTATTGAGGGATTTCACTAAGACAGTGTTAGCAGTGGAATTATAGTCATTCTCTGGTAAGACCTTGTCAATGTGAGAGAAAATAACGTTGATCCAATCAGCGATATTTTACAGGATCAATGTAATATTCCTTTGCATAATCACAACCAAAGGATTATGGGCCTGTGCTGGGAGTGACGAAGGATCACTTGACAGATCACAGCCTCATTTGTTTTAAAAGTGTGCATATATACCCCTGTATCTTAAATAAATCAGGGCTCCTTCAGGCCAGAGGCATTATTTTTAATCTATTGCTTTTAAACAATATTTTGGACTACATATATTTTTCATCGCTCAGCTATACTGAAGCGTCTTGGTATGACTGTGAGATAATTCCCTCTGCAATCCAGGAAGCCAATGTACATGAAATGGGAGAGGAGGCCCCGAGGCGGGCAGGAAGGAAGAGAAGGCAAATCAATATACAGCACGAGCCTTATAGCCCAGACATCATAAGGGACCCTGAATAAGTTTGTGTAATTGAGCTTTTGGATAGCGCAGCAATTCCTCCAAGGGGAAAAGACCATTGCAGATGACACTGAATTCAGGAGGCTCAAGAGCATACTGTGGTATACTGGGAATAACTTGTAAGAAAACAAGACCTCCTCATTGTTTACGCTACTATCTTCATTTTTCAAGATCCCAGCGTTGCTCTACTGCCTTAATGACAGCTTTGTCACGCATTGTGGAGGCCCTAAATCCCTCTACTGGCTGCAGTTACCTAGATATCCCCCTGGCTTTAGTGAGGGTTCATCTGCTGAGGAAGAGGAGCAGTCTGTCTGATAGCTTCACTGCCTTTGACTGACTGGTTCCTTCGGATTTGCGTGTACATCTCAGTGAATGATGGAAAGGGAAAACAGTAGCTGAGGTGCAGAGCAATGGCTCAGCTCACTGATAATATCAAGGGCCATTCAAACTCCAATCTTGTGGTTTCAGATGACTTCAACTGCAGGGCTGCAAAAGTTATTTGGAGAAGAAAAAACAGCTATTACAAGTGACATTTGAAATTAGATGGGACACAGCTCTTGTGGAAATACAGCAGGGATCAGCTTGTTTCTATCAGCGGTGAGGACAGGTAACTGAACATGTCCCTTCTGCCGTCATGGGCAGACTATAGCCTGTATCAAAGCCTATAGCTTTGCTAGGAGGTTGTGAGTAGCATGGGGCATGTGTACACAGGAGTATGTGAGAGGATGCAAGAGCCAGTTGGAATTAGCTCCTTCAAACGAGCTCAGGACAGGGTCAAGACCCCCAGGAGACTGTGGTGTCTGCAGCTTTGCCTTGCATCAAGAAGCAAGGAAAGGGGAAGAGAAGGCAGGGCCAGGGTTACAGTGCAATACAGACAGATCATAGCTTCCAAGCAGCACCAACACCTGTCAAAGTCGCCTTGTTAGCCTTGCCCTTGAAGGCTGACGTCTGACAATGCAGGTCTTCCCCAGCCATCACTGTGGGGTGATTTATGGAGGAAGACTGGCTTGATGGCTCCCCTTTGTGCTGCCTGATGCCTCCTGTGCTCCATGGCATGTGGCAGGGAAGCAGCCACACACCCCTTCCTTGTGCAGACTGTGACCCCCGGCAGTGCTCTGCCTCTGTGGGCTCTTGCTGCCCATGGGAGAACTTATCTTGCTTTGCTGGTGGCTGTTTCCATAGGATCAGTGTAACTCTGCCCTGCGTGCAAGCCCTGGGATGTCGCCATGGGTTTGGCACCATGGGTAGCACCAACATGACAGGACAGGCTCAGGTTGCCAAAATCATTAAGTGAGAGTAATCATGGTTCCTTTTTTTTCCCTAGCTACCTGGAATAATCAGCAATCAGATTGCTTCTACAAAATGCATCACTGAGTGCCAGCCACCAAAGCCCTCAGACATATTTATATCCTTGCAATTCATGGCTGCCTGTCAGCTGTTCTGTTGGTAAGCCTGTAGGAAATCCATATTAAAACAAGGTTAAGAGTTCTGACTTAAACTGAGAAAAGCATGAAAGATCAAAGCAAATCCCTCCTGATTGTTCATTGCACAAGTTTGGGATGGACCCTTCTTTGGGATTTTCACTCTTAACTCTCGGTGTCCTGGCTCTGGTGAGCCTCCTCAGATCATGCATCTTTCTGGACTTGCATATTTCCATGTTAGGTGGATCCATAGGCATATGATGAGCATGCTGATATAATTTGCATTTTAAAGTAGTCTTAAATAAGCTCTCATGTCTGCAGCTGGGCTTTGAGAGTGTTGCGTTCCCTGGAGTTAGCCCAGGGCAATGTGCTGAAGATCACACATAGATTTTACTCAGTTCTTGCTCAAGCAAAACTGCTTTTAAGTTCAGGGTAGCACAGTCAATCTTGCTGAAGTTGGAAGCAAGCATGCCTTTGACTTCAGTGGGACACAGATTTTGCCCAGCATTAGTTTCTGCTTGTGAAAAGACTTGAAGTAAAAATGGAGAAAGGCCTTCTAGACTAATCACTCCTTGCACAGGTTCACTGCCATGTGAGTCCCCTGAAATAGTTCCCTGAGTTGAGCAGGATGTTTGCCTAGAGAAAAGGACCTACATACAAGGCAAGTGCCATGTAACACTTGCATTAATGTTTTATTTGTTGGTATAATAAAACCATGTCAACATTCAGTCTTGCCAAATTCCACTTGCCTGTTTGGCTGGGATATGTATTTTTTCCAGAGGAGGGAGTAAAATGATGTTAATTTGTTTCTTTACTACACTCCTGGCAAGGAAGAATATTTTGTGCCTGGGCTGATAAATTTTCAAGTGAATTTTTTAAGGCTGTTATTCTGAACCACTGCCCAAAAAAGTCCAAGAAAAAATAATCTTGAGATTTTATATCAATTTATATAACTACCTTTACAAATGAAAATGTTGGGTCTTTCCTTGAATAGTTCAATATGCCTCTAACATCGCAATCTCTACAGAACTCATTTCTTCTGTGAGAGCTGCAAATGTAAATGTTCCCTTTCAAACAGTGTCACTCACAAATAAATAACGCAGATCTTCCTTGATGCACGTTGTGTCGACCAAATAATTTCCATCATCTTATGCTTGTTACTTTTTCATTTTTCCCAGAGGGATTTACAGTCATTACGAGTCACTTTCCATTCTGACTTGTAGCCTAAGCAATTGAACATGAGTGCAAGGCTTTGGTAAGAGCTGCTCACTGCAGTTAAGTGCGACTCCTGTTAATAAGCAGGTAAGGTCAGGCCTTTAAATTGTAAACTCTTTGGGGGGGCTGAGCTACCAGGCTGTTACACAGGCTGGAGAAGTGTACCATGATGTTCATGTCACCGAAATTTTTATACCATCCTGCTGCCATAGCATCTAAGCACAGACCTGCACATCTCCACAAGGAAATACAGCTCAGAAACTATCTGGAATAGATATGCCATGTATTATTAATTACCCAGTTGAACTATCTATAGTAATATTTGTACTATGCCCTCTGCAGCTCTATTCCCCCCACCCTTTTAAAAACTTCATTTGAATATTATTCTTTATTTTAAGCTGCCTGGTGACGCCCAGGCTTGAGGAGATTAATTCCCACTATAGGCAGGGAAAGTTGGACACTTCTGTGCCTGCGGTCCTTGCCGTTATGCGGGCTTATTCAGCAAAATGGCCGATGCGGGCAGAAGATGTGTAAATCAGCGAGTGCTGCAAGAAGAGCACTTAATTGAAGCTTTATCAAGTGCCTGCAGAGCTGACCTCCGAGCAGCAGCTGAACCACAGTTGGGATGGGAGCGAGCCAGCAGCTTTCACTGATGACTAAGCCTGTGTGCTGGGAAAGGATTTGCTTACAAAACTTGCCGGCTTTACCCATGGGTGGCAGAGCACTGCATAGCTAGGGGTGACTTAAATCATTCTGCTTAACTCACTTAAATTGTTCCTTTCAGCACAGATTCATAGCTCTTAGTACACTTTGATGACTCTGTAGCTGTGTACAGGGGATTTAAGTTAAAGCCAGACTGCCAACTGTCAGGGTCAGCACGGTGCTAACGGTACAGGGGGATGTCAGACCGTATGGCAACACGATGGCACGTTCAGGCCAGTGAAATCCAGCAGGTCTGGCATTGGAAGAGTAGATCCAGTGTGTTTCCTATCCCTTCTGCATGAGCATCTTCCTGCCCTGCATGTCTGCAACTGTATATATAGAGACAGACAAATAACAGTTGTAGATATTTGCCTGTTGAGAAAGTTCCCACCAAACTATGCAAGCATACTAACGAAAATAAAGCCCTGCAGGTTGAAGTCAAAAGGACGATGAACTGCATAACATTTCACAAAGCCGAAAATAATGAAGGACCAAATTAATTTGGAGATAAAACTGAAACAATCTTAACAGGTAATTTGGAACTTATTAACAACATTTTACTACATGTCTGCAAAAAGCTGTGGTACTATACATGATAAAGAGCACCATATTGTTAAAAACTACAATAACTTCATTGTGAATGGAAGTAAAAGTAGCAGAAAATAATTATGAATATGCCTGTTCTCACATACAGGAAGAAGAAAGGGCAACATACTGAAATATCTGGAAATTAGAAACTAGGAAGGGTAAAAGCTAGATAGGAAAAGAAGTAAAGAAGGGAAAGCTATGTGTAGCTGAGTTAATACAGGAAACAAAGCTCCAAAAGCTATTAAAAACCAGACACCTCAAGTAAATTATTATTATATACTCTATAATAGCAAAGCATATTAATGATAGAAATGCTAACAATAGTATTTGTCTTTTGCCAAATGGAAATGATTAAAAAACCCCAGTGGAAATCAAGGATATATTTAATAATTATTTTTATTCTTCTTTTGGAAAAAAACAAGGTGAGTTATTCTTGCCATATGATGACAACAGAAGGCTTTCTTCTCCAGCAGTAATTTAGACTGGTGGGGTATGGTTAATAAAGTCAGTCATTTTAATTTAATAGATTTGAATAATTTGATACTAAGAATTTTAAAAGAGCTGGCTAAGGAAATTTCCAGATTCAATTCATACAAATGGTGATTTTTAGAATTTGTCAGGATACTGGTGAAATATCAAAGACCTAGGAGAAAGATGATATTATTCAGTCTCAAAAAGTGTAAATATAGAAATAGTAGGAAAAGTAATGTAGCAGCTAATGTAATTAATAAATTAATAATAAATTAATAAAGAATTTAATGCAGATATGCTAACTAATGCTAATCAACATGGATTTATAACAATAGATCTCATTAAACTAATTTTTGTTGATAAAGGCGCTAGTGTTGATTGAATATTCCTTCTCTTCTTTTAGGCACTTAACTCAGTACCAGGTGACATTTTGATTAATAAGCTACAGAAACCAACATGATGCATATTAAATGGATTAAAAGCTAGCTAAATTGTAGAGTTTAAAATGAAATTTTCCATAGATGTAAACCAGATTTTACAGGGTGTTACAGGTAACAGCTTTTTGCATTAGGCTAGTTACCATTTTTATAAAAGAACTAGAAAAAAACCATGACAAAGTGATGCATAAAGTGTACTAGTAATAGTTTGGGGAGTGATAAATAATAATGAAAACCATGTAACTCTGGTTTATGGAAAATGGTTTAGACCTCTTTGTAAAGTGGGCAAAACCAGTGTGTACTTCAGGGACATGTGTTTGGGACAGTGAGATGGCATATAGATATAGTTGATCTATCCTCATGTCTGTACTGGAAGCAAATTATGTACCTCAGCTGTGCCTCGGATGACATGTCTTGGAGTACTGTTGGTCCAGATATCATCCCTGCATAGCACTCACTGGGCTACAAAGGCTTCATAAGGCTGATAATACTTGTTTTGCAATGATGTAATTTTTGTGGCTTTTCCATTTTGACAGTCAAAGACTCAGGAAAGGTTGAGACAGCGGAGAGGGTTCAGGGCAGAAGTGACAGTGCCATTGAGGAGGGCATGCTCTGTAATGCGAGACTTAACCAGCTCAACCAGCCAAGCTTAACAAAGAAAAGATTGAGGGGTGGCTCTATCATAGGCTATAACACTGCGTATGGAAAGACAACCTGCTCAGAGAGGACCCAAGATACTGGGCTCATCACACGTGGAAGGCTGGGGTTAAACCAGCTGAATTCAAGGGAGATAGAAAGCCAACAATGGTTAATGGTTCCCGGGTTAGCAGGGAAGGCATTAACCCCAGGAACAGCTTGCTCTCAGAGGTGGCAAATTCTCAATTGAAAACGCTTTGAAAACTGAGATTGTACCTTCTGAACAGAAATGAATTCAGGACAGTCCTGTGGCCTTTACTCTACTGGGTATCTGAGTGAATAATCACAGAGCTGCCTTCTGGGCTCATAATTTATGACTTAACATTACACGTAAGTTGTGGCACTGGAAAATGAGTGCCTGACACCAAGAGTTCAGATTTTATGTGTCAGCCAAGGGTTTTTCTGGCTTTCCTGAATGTAGATCAAAATTCGTAGTATTTTATGTAAGTACAGAAAGTCAAATGCATCCACTTCAAAGTACACATTCTTACTACACTTTGTAACTGGGTGGATCTGGTGGTGTAGCAATGCAGTAACGTAGGAGCACTTTTAATGCAGGGCCATATTCTGCTGCTGCTCTGAGATCAAGCTGAGAGGATTTTATCAAATTCAGCAGCATTTTAGCATAGTGTAACTCAGAGCTGAGTTTACCCTGGCAAGCCAGCACTGCCAGTTGTCCCACAAGAAGGGGTGTGGTGGGTGATGACAGGAGCAGGCAATAAAAAAGAGAAAGAATATAAGGGAAAAATAGAGAAGAAGGATAGATGGAGGAAAACCATCAGGAGCGTGACGGAGGCGAGAAAGCAGAAAAATGGGAAAGCTATATTTTAAGTCATATTTTTGTGTACATAAGAAAAAAAAGGGAGAGAAGTGTTGCACAAAAAATAGAGATTCAGAAGTGGGAGACCAGAAGAGGAAGAGCATGTAAATAAAGGAGGGGGAGGAAGAAAAGGAGAGGAAAGAAAAACATGTTTGTTAGTCTTCGTGACCTTCTGTTACACTCACTGAATTATTTATTCTGATATTTGCTGGTATCTTCCTGCCAGCCATTTAGTGTCACGATATAAATAAGAGCAGAACCCCGTTACTGCTGTTCCTGGAGGGATTTTGATGTTAAATGGCAGTGGTGCGCCTCCCCCCACCACCCTGCCATTAGGCGATTATGAATTATATGCCGAGTGCCTCTAATAACTAAAGGGAAAGGGCTGCTCAGCACATTTGGAATGTAAATCTCATTTTTTTCTCTTTTGTAGGTCATGAAATGCAGCCCTCTTGTAAACCCCTGTGCTCAGATCACAAGCTCCTGCTGCACACAAATTCCTCAGCCTATCTTCGGTGCGGGTGACGTTTCACCCAACACTAAACCTCCCAGCATCCTGCAGGCTTGAGATAAGATTGTTATTATTATTATTATTTTAAACACAGACATGCTGTATCGTGTCACTTAAAAAATCCTACATAGATGTTATACATATGGGAAAACAGGCCATTAAAAACCAAGATTTGCCATCTTTCAGTTAAAAAGTAAAAACTTAATTTATGTTTTTCTCCAGCCTGCAGATAGTCACAGAATGCAATTTGCAGGGATTCAGCACTTACTGGCCAGAACTTCGGAAGTGTTCACTGCCCAGCCCTTCTCAAGTAACCCATATAACAGAGCAAGCCGTTTTGGGCTCCATATTTAGTTCCTGAGCTCCTGCATCTCCTGTCCTCCTCAACTCGTTTGCAGAAGCAGGTTCTGGGCTGTTGCATGAGGAGGAAGTGGCCTCTGGGGAAGATAGTGCCGTGGTTGTGCTTTGCAAGAAGTGAAAGGGAGGGAAGAATCCCTTAAACACAGATGAACTGAATGCTTTGCTTTATGACTGGGGGCATTCAGTTTTAATTGAGGTCGTGGATGGTCAGCTTTTGTTTTCTACTATACTGACATGATGGGACATGCGGTTCAGACCTGGTTTTATTTTGGAAGAGTGAGCCAGGTATGTAAGCAGTTAGAAGGAGGCGAGGCAGGTAAAAGGGAAGCAAGCAGAAGTTACAATTACTTGGTGTTTGTTTTGCAGTTTCTGTCTCACTTTTCCACACCACTTAAATCTCTCTTAAACCCTTAAAATAGAGTTCTGAGAGTGACATGGTGCTGAGGCCTTGGTGCTGGCCAGTTTCACCTTATCATATTTGCTCAGAACATTTCCAGCCCAGCAGAATCACATTGCTGACAGCCCTGCACAAGCTCCAAGATACTTCCTTGCTTGCAAATTAAGTTTTCTCGGCAAGCCATCCTGCTACTTCAGTTATCAACACTGGAGAACGGATGTCCTAAGGGACTCAGAACGGACTATGCAGTCTCTCACCCATGGGTTTTAATTTGACCTTGCTCGCATCACTAGTGACCAAAAGTTATTACTGTAAGTGGCTTATGTGAAATGTATTGGTCTCAGTCAATTATTAGCAGACAGTTGTCTGCATTACCAAACCACCATCACAAATGGTGCTTTTTTGGGAAGTCTTAAGCAGAGCCAGGGTCAGTACGGCTGGACTAAAACCTCAGCAAAAGCGCAAGGAGAACAGACTTTAAGTTTTGTGCTTATGTACTTTCAAGAGCATGAAAATAACACAAGCTGTAAAATAGCTGCAAAAGCTATTTCAGGCCTGCATAAATTAGAGAAGTCTTGGGCTGCTCCAACTTATGCATGGGATGGTCCCACTCGCCAGAGAGCCTCCATCTTCAGAAGATACAAAGGTGGCATAAAGTCTTTCTGGAAGCTTCTGCCCCCCTCTCTGCTGAGGCAGGGCAGAGACTGGCAACCCAGGCTGTGCCCAGCATGTCTTTTTTTACCTCGTGTGCCAATGCAACAACATGCTCAGCTTTGCTCTATGCAGGGTATCACACTATGGACAAATCAGGATGCTGTCTGCCAGGTCTTTCCAAGCCATAGAGCACCATCAGATGTGCTATGACTACCCAGAGTTACTTGGCTTCATCGGGGTACAGATGGGGTGAGATGTAGAGCCAGAGCCATGGCCCAGAAGGAGGGAGAGCAGTTGGGCTGTTTTGCTTGAAGTGACAGGCAGCAGTTTTCCAAGCTGGGGAAGGCTTGCAAGAATTGATCTGGAAAGTCAAAATAGCTCATTTTATGCAGAATCAAGACACCAAAGTAGACAGTTTGAATCAGCTGAAAGCTCCTGTTTTAGTAACTGAGATATTTAATCCTGATTTTGCTTTATTTATTCATTTATCTTGGTAAGCCTGTATTGTCTACCACTTGCTGCTAAATCTCCAGAGCCTCCCTTCTTCCACCACTCTCCTCTCCCCAAGCCCTGACAGCTGTGCCGTGCTTGAAATGTCGCAGTGCACAGCTATAAGAAAAGAGCAGTGGCAAGCGCCTTCTTGGAGGCTGACCCTTCGACATTACTTAATCATGTCTTTATAGCTCTCCTTACAGTGAGGGAAAGCTTTGCTCCATGTCTGAACTCTGGCTTCTTCTGCAGCTGTGTGTAGTCCTGCAGTCATGGGTACAAACTGGGTCCTCCTGTCTGCTCACCCTTATAGAAACAGTGCCCTGTATGCTCTTCATTGGGGTGATTTAGGGTGCAAGATGCTTCACATGGCTCCCTATGCAGCAATGCTGAGCAGAGGCCAACGAAGCTCTACTGCTCTTGCTAACTGTGTTTTCACCACAAGGCCATCTTTGTCAAGCTGAACATGAGTTGCACAGAGGTGTTTGTGTCCCCCAACCATCAGTGTCATGGTAGCACATCAAGGGAGGTGGTATGGTGGCAGTGAGGCTCACTGAAAGGGATTCTCCAAAAGAAGCAGAAAATGTGGGCAGGAGTATCTTGGTGGACCTCAGTGGAGCTGCAGCATGGCATAGATATTCTGGGGGAGGCTGCAGGAGCCGTGGCCCTCTGTTAGCATCTGCTGATGCAGCACATGGCCCGTGTGGCACTGCCATGTGGTGCCAGGTGGAAATCCTCGAGGTGCAGTTCATCTGGGCAGACACAGCTTGGGAGACCTGAAGTAAATGGTGGTTTCTGTAAATGAGAAGGGCATCACCAGACTGGAGGAGTACAGCTTGCTGGTCATGGTGCTGCCAGTTTATGGTAAGGTCTGCTGATCAGAAAAATTATGCAGCTTTCACCTTCCAGAACGCAGAAATTAAAATAAAATAATTCCATCTCAAAAGCATTAAAATTAAACCTCAGCATGAGATTTCTACCAAGGGACCCAGCAGAAGGTCTAGTCCCTAGTTAAGGACTGTGTATATAATCTGGGGTTGATTAATGTGATAAGGAAAAAGACTGCCCTAAAGCATAAAGTCTAAACAGCGAAAGAATTATTGAGATCTTCTGTTTTCCTTATTTTGCCAAGACACTCAAGATGCCTTGTCCGCAATCACACAAAAATCTGAGCTAGAGTTGGAAATATGTCCAAAAATCTTGACTACTAATGTTATGCCTTAGCTATAAAAGCATCCTTCCTTCCTAAATTAGTCAAGTATGGTCTACACAGGGAACAAAGAGAAATGTAGACTTTTGTCGCCAGTATTATAAATCTGAATAGAGCCTTAGGTCAGTGTAATCAGACATACGGAAAAAAGAAGGATGACATCTCTATGACATGGTTGAATTACTGGCATTGCAGAGCTGGTCAAATATTTTTTTCATAAAAGCTAAGCTTATCAGTTTGGGGGACAATCAAAAGTTCTTGTGAATTTTTGCCTAGTGACAAAATAGTCACTATAGTATTAGAAGATAAGGGTCAAGGGAAACAGAGGGGTGAAAAAGTAGCATTTTTTTCAGTGCAAAAGTATCACTGGAAATGATGGCAGTTTTTAGTATTCTTAAAACAGACTTTCATTTTTTAGGGAATATTTGTCAAGGAAAAAATGATCCAGTTAAAAATATTAAAAATCAAAGCATTTCATTATGGTTTGACCAAAACATTCTGGGTTGACCTAAAATTAAATTTGTTGTCTTAACATTTCACTGAAAAGCTTTAAAAATTTTATTCATCTTGATTCAAATTTAATTTTTCCTGATTTTTCTATTTAGCCAACTGTATCTGATGGATCATTCTTTACTAAAACAACATCTTTACCTTTGCTAGTTTGATCTTGCACACTTAATTTGACACTAAATATATTTTTGGTTGACAGTTTCTAGTAGATATTTTTGAATGTAAAAAAAGGCAAAAAAAATTTGAAAATTAAATGCATTAAATTTTCATAATGTGTAACTTTATTATGGGTCTGTAAATATTTCATCCCACTTTGGTTCCTCTAAAACATCCTTCAGCCCATTGACTCTAGCAATGGGTCGGGTAAACATCTTGACCTCTATCTACTCAACTTAAAAACCCTATAAATAACTTTTATTGGTTTCTGTCCTCTGCAGCTATACAGAGTGTCACAGCTAAGAATGTCATTGCACAAAAATGACAATTATATTTTCTTTGGTTTTTTTTTTTTTTAATTTTATTTTATTCTTACATAGCTTATAAACTGCAAAGACAAGAAAAGTCAAAAGGAAGGTCTTCATTCAAATAAAGGTAAAATCCTGCTGCAGACAGAAAAGTGACTTTGGAGGAAAATTACATCACCAGGCTCCGTATTTATTCTCTTCAGTGGCATCCAGATCAAATTTACTTGGTTTTCAAGGTGATGTTTCTAACCAGCCAGCCCTTAAACTCAAATTGGGATCTGAAAGTCAAGCTGTGTCCTTTCTGACTCATGCATAATCATCCTTAATAAAGTTTCTACAGACAGGATTTAGCTGACAAGTTGGTGTTTATCATACACAAGACAAAAACATTAATCCAAGTCTTTCATCCATAGCTAGGCTGACTCTTCATCATTAATTGGTTAAATGCATGCTATCTGTAAAGCAAGCCAGAACAAGATGATATGAAGAGCAGATCTGCTAAGATGGAGTTGTTTTTGTGCTTTCCCCCACCACAAATGCATTTCATTTTAACAAAATATTCCCCAGACAACCCCACTGGTGGGCTCCTATGATACCAAGCCTGGGAGCAATCCCTTTTGTCTTCTTTTACCCACCTTTGTGAGTATCTGCTAGCTTCCAAAGCAAAATGTGTTTGTGGGATCAAAAGTAGGGGGGCGAAAGAGGAATATGTGGGGCTCTGCTCTGCAAAGTGATCAGCTGGCCAATGGAAGATGTGGTCAGATTTTGGGATTTCCAGCCCTGGAGCTCTCCTTATTGAGCATCGTACCACATGGGGTTTGGCACACGACCCTGAACACCCTCCTGAATTTCTTGTCATGTGCATTTGTGTATTTAAGGTACATGTGTGGCAGCCTGACATGGGCTGTGACAGAAACGGCCAGCGATCTGTGCGGCAAGCTGCCATCTTCCATCTCTTCAGGGTGAAGTGAGGATGCAGTTTGAGCTTGCTTTGAGATCTCACGTCTTTTTGATGAGTGTTAAGTCTTGCCTTAAATGTTATTTTAATCCACTTGTCATGTACTTAGCATGCTGAGCAGTCAGGCGAGGAGGAGGGAGCTGGGCTGGTACAGGCTAAGTGGGATATGTCACTGCTTGGGAGGGCTCTGGTCCTTCCCCTTAGCCACACCTACCTTCCTTACTTCTGATGATGAATGTTAAAGGGAAGAGTGGATGTCACCTGGCATCTATCCTGTCACCTGGCATCTATCCTGTCACCAGGGTAACCATAGGAAACTGGAGGAAGCATATTCTTCAATTTGAAGCAAAAGTGATCCCTGTTAAGTAGAGAAGGGAGAAGATCATGCTTACAGGAAGGATTGCTTTGCAACTAGTGCACTAGAGCAGGAGAGTGGTGGCCAGTCTCTATTCCCTGATCTGCTGCTAGATCTCCTTAGGAAGCAAATTCACCCCACCGAACCTCAGCCTACTCACCTGTTATTGGCTATGGAAATACCTCCTTTGTAGGGCGCTTTGAAATCTGTTAGTAAAGGAAGGAGTATTACTATCACAAGGCTATTAGAGTTACTCAGTTTCTGTCTGGAGAAAGATAAGATTCTGTTGGTTTCTCAAACAGCTGTGTAACCAGGTATCTCAGTAGAAATGGCTGTTGGCCATTACCTTCGAACACTCACCTACTAGCGGCTTAGTCTGGGGCGCCTCCATGTTGAGTCAGTAGTGTTTGAAATGTGGAGGGGATCCCTTTGGAAGCTGCCAAGCCTTCCTTTGGACTGCATCAGTGAGTGACATGAGACTGTGTTTCCTGCTGCCGTCTGCTGCCCTGCAGCGTGACAGTCTGGGGCTGAGCACCCTTTCTTCTCTGCCTCCATTACTGCTATTCTTCCTTCTCCTTTGATCCTGCTCTTCTCTGCTCCCTTTCTGTTCCTTTCCCTAGCCCCATGTTGTTATTATTATGCTTGTCCTTTTAAGTTAGCCTGTTATTTAACCTAGCCTTCATCCCATGCCCTTTTTGCATTGACCCTGTGCCTTTCCATGCAAATTGTACAGTGTAACTCATAAGGTTCCCTATCTTTGAAGAGCCAGAGATGGCCAGCATGCAGCAGTCCTGGCCTCCCACATCAGGAACACACAGGTAGCTGGTTTCTCAGGGACCCTCAATACAGTGAGTGGGCAGCAGTCAGTCTAGGGCAAGTTACATCTTACCAACAAGTCAAGGTTGGGAGGCATTTAAAGAGGGCTGGAGGGGATCCTCCTCTGTGTACTCTTTGATTTAACCCATACGTGAGTTGGGTGACTTTGAGTCCTCCCTCCAGTACTGTTTCCTCACTGTCTTCTCAATCTCCTGTCCATCCATCAGCAAGACTGTACCATGTGTCTCCCTGGGATCCTGTGGCTGGAGACTCAGCAGCTTCCTTCACTCTGGGAATGCAGCTATACATAATCTGAGGATATATAAATTGTATACAGTGACAGATGCAGCTCCACAGTGGTCTCAGGACTCTGTGATTGTGGGATTTGGTGGTCCTTTGCTGTCTCAGGAGTAGTCTCTGTGCACACAGAAACTAAATAAGGATTTAGTTAAACAAATTTTTTCTTCAGGGCCAAAATGCCATAAAGACTTTGGAAAATATTTTGAAGCTTTCTTTTCTGACTATTATAGTATATTCTGATGCTCCTCCTACTGAGATTTTCTGAGCATGTGATCTTTGTATCTGTCTACTAATAGAAAAAGCAAGATATGAAAATAATCTGGAACTCATGCTGCTCAGAAAGAAGCAAAAGCCTGGAGATTAGCTCTGAGACTCGGGATAGGACATTACATGTTAATTTCTAAAGCAGCATGTTTGCAGAAAAGTGACTATGGTTTTGAGCTGCATATATGGAAGCACCATATCACAGCTCAAGGTGGTAATAGATTTACTCTATACAGTTCTGATACATTCACACCTAAAACCATCACATCCAGCCTTGCACAAAACTTCACTAGCAGTTTCTCAACAAACTGAAAGAAGTTCAAAGAAGAGCAACAAAAATTATCAGGATGGCCTCAGAATTGATTTAGGTGGAAAGATCAGAAGAGCTAAATTTGGGTAAGAGATGATGAAGGTGCAGGTGCCCTAAAAGACTACAAATATTTGGTAGGTGTTAATACTAAGAGGAGAAGAATGACTGTGTGATTCAAAGGGGTATATGATGAGAAATGACACACAAGGAAGTGACAAATTAGTCTGAAAACTACAAAGAACTTTCTGCTGTCAAAATATGTAGTACTAACTTTTTCTTCAGCTTTTGTTGTCAGTAAAGTGATAGGGTGATAAAGTGACAGGGGCAAGGTAACAAGGTAAAGGCCCTGGAGGCAAAACTTTAGAAGCTATACTAGATTGAGTCAGCCTGCACCAGAAGAGAGGTCAATCTGAGATTTCTTGTTCACCTGAGACAGCTTCCACCTACCACATATTTTGTTTCTCCCACACTGTCAGTTTTCTTTCCATATATTCTGCCAAGAAATAATAGACCAAAGTAAAATGTCAACTGTCAGATGTGAGATTAGAGAGACTGATCAATACCAGTTACTTTTAGGAGAATGAATATTATGGAAAATTACAGAGACAATAGTCATCTGCTTCATTAGCACCACCAAGGAAGCCCTCTAATGCCACAAACCTTGTAGGGGCTTGTCAACCCTTTCACACTTGTGAACTTCTGGCCTGACAGAACAAGATGATCAAGAAATATTAAAAATATCATCTTTGCAAATGCACTGTTCATTCAACCTGTCCTCTTCTAACCCAACAAATCTAATTTGCATATTAATTTATTGCTACATGGTTATGACTTCCTTATTATGTTCCCAGTGAGTGTGCACATTTCAAGAATCTTGTTAACATAGCCCAATCTTGAAAATGTTTTATCTAAATATCTAGTTTTCTAAAACTCCAAAACCAGTCTTAGAGAGTTCCTCTGCTGGTTTAAACACATTAAGATCTGGTGAGTTAACCCATCATGTACCTTGCCACACAATTAAGAAGAACAAATGTTGTCTTCTTCCTTAAGGGTGAAACACTTCCTTGTGCCACTTAACAAATCTCTTCATTGCCTGAGGCCCCGTTGCCTTTAGCAGGAGCCCCTACAAGCTTGGAGACAAAATCTGCATTCCTTGTAATTTTGGTTTCTTCCCCAAGTAAGCTTCAGATTGCTTTTGTTTTGTTCATGTGCAGCACTGGACTGTTTATGTCCAAAGGCAGCGGCTCTGGATCAGACCTTTGGTCCTTGCTTGCTAAATATTTCTGGAGGGTGTTTTCAGCGGATGTGAAATGTGCCTGGGTGCTGCCGCAGGGCTGCGGGTTAGGACAAGAAGCCAAGGAGATGAGCAGGAGGATGCCTCAGCAGGCTGTGGGTGCCGTCAGTTTTTGGACGAGTGAGGCAAGCAAGAGACAGAAGTGCACGTCCTCTGAGTGCTGCTGCAAGGGTGGAAATTTTGGGTGCTTTTCTCTTGCTCTTTGCTTGACAATTAATTTACTTCAGTGGCTGTTTACTGCTGGAGGGGGAAGATGCATAAGGCTTCTACATGTTAATGTCTTCTGCCACATGAATATTGTAAATAATTCTGAAAAAAAATTAGGGGTGGGATTTGTTTGCCTTTTATCAGTTTGAAGTTTTCCTGAGGGAAAGGAAACACCAACCACTTTTCACTCAAGGTCTGCTGTCGCAGGCCAGATCCCAACTGGACACCGGTGGGACCATTTTGAGTAGCTGCAATCCCTGAGCCTAGTGACCCCCACAGTGAGCCTACATGTCTTATACATCTCTGTTATGGGCCCCCCCGGCACTGATGGCAGACACAGGCTCCCCTCAGCAGAGGTAGTGCTGGCTCCAGGCGCTAACAGCCCTTAGTGGCCCTAACTGACCCCACCTGAGGCCGAGGCCCTCCCACACCTGAGCCCGGAAGCCATTTCTGCTCAGCTCTCTCTTAGTGTCAAGGTACAACAACATCCTCTAAGACTGTCAGCCCTTTTTTGTACTCTGTTGTGGGATGGTGGTCTCCAGCCCCATCTCTGGGGTGTGCTGTGGTGCCAGCTCACTCCTTACAGTGCTGATGGGTCCTGTTACCAGCTTCTCATGCTCAGTTTTGTAGGGCTGTATCCCTTGTGAGGCTTTGCCTGCTGTTTGAACAAGGTATGTGCTTGGCTGGGCCCTGTAGTGCATGTGGGACTTGTTTTTGTGCTCCTGGAGTCCCCTGAAGCTGGCGGGAGCTAGGCTAGGGCGTCCCTGTGGGTTGAGGACCAGGGTGTTGTGGCTCCTTCGGGCTGAACCAGCAACGTGGGCTTCAGTGGTGTCCTGGACTGGGTGCAGATCTCCTTGCATGCAGGTTGTGTGAGGGCAAGCAGCACCTGGCTGAGACCCTACAGGGGTGAGGGGCGAGCGAGGCAGAAGCGTAAGAGGTGGTGCTGGTCGTGTGTCCTGGAGCATGGCTCTGTGGGTACAGGTGTGGCACTTTCCTCAGGTGGGGAGCTCCCCTCGTCCGGGAGGTGGCATGGGAATCACTAGTGCTGCAGGGACCTCCCCTGTGTCTCCAGGAGTTGTGTAGCTCTTGGCTGTGCAGCCTGAGAAACTGAAACACCATGTTAACTTGGGGATGACATGGCATCTTTTTCTTTCCTGTTTTTTTGCTTGGCTTGGGGAGATTTTGTTGTTGGTTTGTGGCATCATCACTTCTGGGAGATGCTGTGGGGGTTTCTCCTATGAGCCATCTAACGTGGTGATGTCCCACTGGGGCTTGGGTTGGGAGATGCACTAAGGCAGACTTGGCTTGTAAAGTAGGTGTGTGTGATCCTGATAACGAAACTGGCTGCCTGTGAGGGAGGCGTTGCACCGACCTGTGGGTGTTGAGGCTGGGCAGGGTCAGCAGAGGGTTGTCCTCTTGCAGGCTGGCTCTTCAACTTGTTTGTTCTCAGTCTGGGGAGGCTGTAGCGTGGGGTCTCCATCTGCCTGAGAGCTTCTACGGAAGGTGTCCCAGTGCTGGCAGGTCACGATGGCGCCGAGCTTGTGGGCCTTAAGGGGACAGGGCCCACCCAGCATGATCCGGGCAGTGGAAATGCTGAATGAGTGGCACAGGGAAAGTGCTTTGTGTATGTTTACTTGTGAGTGAGTGGAAACAGATTTAAACAAGAAAGGAATTTACCAGCCCTTTCCCAAGAAAGGTCTTAGTTCAAGGGTCAGATGCATCAACAAAAATTAACAGGCCAGATAATGTTCCTTAAGTATGTGGTGTTTTTCCAGTTTGGGGGTTTTGATCGTGGGGTTGTTGACTTGCCAAGGGGTGGGGGGAGAGAGTTAAAAGTTGTCATGTTGCATCCTTGTTGAGGTCTTTACCCAGCAAATACTTCTGTATGAAATTTAACACCTTTGTGTGATTTCATTTGTTGCACTGACACCGTTTACAGGGGCAGTTGTCGCACAGGTACCACAGGTATGCTGGCACAGAGCCTAGGACTGGCCAGTCATGGAAGCTGCTGCTTTGCTGCAATATGTGTAATTATTCAGCTTGTGACTTGGTCAGCAGTACTGTATGTGTCAGCATGTAATTCTTCACTGCCCTAAAGTAATGGCCTTCGACCAGTGGGCCAGGGACTATTTCTAAGGATTTGTGAAAGGTAATAAGAAAGTGAGGCTATTGTCATTAGGCTTAAATTCATTATCCGGGGATCCATGCCTCTGTTTGAGATGCTTTATAAGTCCATGAGTTTAAATAGGTTGAAACCCAGAACTCTGACAGCTTTCTTACCTTTTGATGGTCCCTTACATAATGCAATAGCAATACTTTTTCCCAGAGTAACAAATAGCAAGCATGCTAATCACACATCTGTAGAGAAAACTATTACAGGGAAGCTATAATGATAGCAGTTTAATTGAATTTATATTTTATGTGTTATAAGTGAAAATATTAAATGAACCCTATTATAGTATGTATCACGTGAGGTTTTGGGGGATAACCACTACTTTGTGTCAAATGCTGTTGAGAACAATATTATTCATAGGGAAATTATTAGAAAAGCTGTCTTTCTTGCTTGATTTATGTCTGAGGTCTAGGTTTTAATGCTTTTGCTCATATCTGAATTTTATTCTGTTCATTACTTGACAACATCCTCTTGTTGTTTAGCTCTAAAAAAATTGAGATTTAAAAACAGTACAAGGTTGACAAATATTGCCTTAATTGTTATTTTCTTCTGGTTATTGATGAATAACCAGATATTCAGGATATGTATTCAGCTGTCTTCCAGGAGTACAACTGCTAGATTCCTGGAGCTGAGCCTTTAAAAGTAAAAATATTGAAGTAAAATATAAAAGGTTGGTAACTGGAGTTGGAGGTTGGCAGTTGGAGCATAATAGAGAATTTGATGCTACTCTTTGTAAATACTATAGTATTATAAAAAAAGATGTACTGTTAAAGTTAGGCTTGGTGGGACCATCATCTATACTGTGGGAGTTTTCTTCAGAAAAGAATCTAATAAAGCCTACTTGGAAGAATTAGAAAATTTCTTATTTGTGTGAATGTTGCATATCCAAAAGATATAAGGCCTATGTGCCTTTTCAGCTTTATTTTGGGTGTTAAAATTTTAATTTATATGTCTTAGGCCTTGTGATGGCAGATTGCACAGGGGTATTTTTATTAGGAAAACCAGTAATATCAATTGCTGTTAAATTTGTCTAGACAAGAGAAGAGAGACTAAAATAGCACAGTGGAACATGGGCAGGAGGGAACAAAAGACAAGTGTTTGTGTTGGCGGGCGGGACTACACATGGCTGCTTGTACATTCAGAGCAAATCATCAGGGTTACCACTGTCAAAGGGAAGTCTTGAGGACTGATGGAGCCCCAGGGATGAGACCTGTATGAAAAATGAGAAGGAAATAGTGGAAGGAGAGTCCTAGGTATGGGATTTTTAGTAGTTCAAGATAGGCTCGTTTTCTTTTGTCTTTCCTCCACTGGACTTCTTCATTACTTGCTATAATGAAATCCTAGTTTTCTGATTGTTAAACTGAAATTTTCAATAATGTTTCCAAGCAAATCATGGAAAGTAACTGAAATAAAAAGCATGAAGGACTTACATAATTTAGTCAAGAAAAAACAACTTACTTCAAGGTAATAATCCTGGGATCTGATTCACCACTGCTGTACACTGGCAAGAGATGCTTCACAGGTGTAATGCCAGAGACCTCGTACTGGCCCTTCCTGTTTCAAGCCTGGGCTCTGTAAAGGTCTCATTGCTGGTGGGCAGAGTCCTGTCTGGGAATAGTTCCTTTTAGTGAAAAAAATATGACCAGTTGTAACTGGTGTGAGAACAGATATTAAACTGACAGGATTTAAAAATGTATTATAAGTGTAGAAGAGGGCAAAGCATCAGAGTACCTCAGAACTGTTGATAGCTATTGTCTTGCTGCACAAAAGTATTTCACTCTGCTATCAGAATAATACTGGGGGGAAATCAAAGAACAGTAAAAACTGGGACACTGGGATGATTGGTTTAGGTGTTAAATTCTTTTCAAAGCTAAATCAGTAGGGCCAGATATCAGAGCTTCTATTCATGTTGAGTAGTAGCCGCATTAAAGTCACTGTCCTTCTGACTTTATGCACAATTAAAAGGGTTACTTTTGAGAGCCAGATTAAGGGTATCAAAATCCAGCTTTTGGACCTTGACACAAAAAATGGAGCAAAAGACAGGAGATCATCAAGATCTCCATGGTTCTAGTGAGACGGAAGTTTAGGGAAACACATAGAGGAAGTAATTAATAATAAACTGAAAAGTAAAATTTTAGTTCGGTACAAGACACAATTGTCTGTGGTCGTAAGCTGTGGAACTGGATTCTGAGATAAATGGTAAACCCTGATTGCCTGAAGCTTTTAATATGTTTGAGAAATTACTTAAAGCTCCATGTAACGTAGCTTCATGTATTTATCTCAAACTCCCAAAGTGGAATGCAACATCAGGAAGAGAGCATGTTAGTGTAACCCCATGCTTGATGCAGTTCATTGTGTGTGCTTTGTGGTGCTAGGAAAAAGGCGACAGCTTGTTCATAAATGTGCATTTTCCAAATCTTGGAGTACTATAGGGAAGATGGAATAAAGAAAAGTGTCATTTTCTGAATTTGAGAAAATTATCCTTAATTGGAAGGCTTTTAATATTACTATGACAGCATAAGGATATGTGGAAAACTCATTTATAGCTTGAAGGCTTGCATAATTCATCAGGTGTGGGCAAAGAAGTGAGTTTCACAGCATGTCCTCAAATGAAGGATTCGGTATTTGCAACCTAAATCACATGGCATTGTTTGTTTCCTGGGAGGGTGATTCCTGTAACCACCCAACTGTTAACTGTGAGTGTGCAATTAAAAATGTATGCTGTGTTTGTCAGCTGTTTAAACTGTTCCAGCTAGTTACATAAAGTGAAAAAATTCATTACATAATTCACACCATGAATTGCAAATTGTTTACTTAGTTATGACAATCATAGCTTAAGATATTTGTAGGCTAAGAGCTAGTCAGTGAAGACATTTATGAACCATTTTGAATAATGAATAATTTTAATTTATTTTTTTTTTACTGCTTGTTAGCAGACAATTAACAGAGGACAAAACTTGTCAAGTTGTATTTAAATTATTCAGTCTGTTCCAGATTGGTGACTTAAACTGAGTAGCTCGGTTTGTACTCTTGACTAAATCTGGCAGTTCATATTTTGTTGTCGAACTCCTGAGTCATCTAGACTTTAGAATGTTTTTCTGTATAAGTGTATAATTACATTGAGAAAATAGAGTAAGTACATTAATAAGGCTTAATTAAAGCATGTATATGCACACATACTCGTGTATACACATGAAAGCATCAAAACTTTTATCTTCTCCTGATTGAGCATCAGAGACAGTAGTACTCTGCAGTGCAAATTTTCTGTAAACTTTTAGTCTTTTTTTCTATGTTGGCACAGTGTTTCAAACAGCCTGATGATGCGTTAGCAGTTGTGCTGAGAAATAAACAAAATTTTTCTTAGTTAACCTCCAGCTTTTCCAATAAAATAGCTTGTTCCAGTTCTGTAACAAAAATAAGCTATACTAGTGCTGGGTGGTTTGCCTCTAACGCAGTGTACTGAAGTTTCTGCTCGTATGATTCTTCAGGAGAAATATTGCCTTTATTGCAATAATAATGTGAAAGCCTTATTTTAATGCAGACTACCCCTTGAGTCTGTGTTCTAGAGGATTTTGTCGATTCCAGTGAAGTCTGACACTATGGGCTATTCACTGAGAAGCTTTTGTGTCAGGTGTGGGTAGTGGGAGCCACCTGTTACAATGGCAAGGGTCTCTGTCGTCTTTTCCTGAGATGCAGGTGACTCAGATAACTAAACTCTAGTTCTGTGATCCTGTGGCCTTGGGGAAAATGTGGGGTCTGGCTGTGTCCTCCTTCCCTTCCACACTGCTTTTCTTCAGCCTGGCCCATGAGAACTCATTAGAGGTGTGGCTGAAGGTCACTTGTACTGACAGCCTGTGGTCTGGCTCAGATGCTGGGTTAGTTGAAGATTATCAGTTCATGGATGCATGGATCTCCTCTCTCTTCTCTTAGCTGAACTTTTGGGATGATTGACAAATGCAGGGGTGCTGTTGGCCAAAGTATGTTTTTTTACAAGCAAAGTAGCTCTTCTGGGGCTGGAATGGCTCACAGCAAGTTGGCTGTGTGTCAGCAGAGCAGCATCAAGTTGTCATAATATAAAATGGCCTCTAGCTCTGTCTCTGTTCACCTGTTTGATGTAGTTTTCAAGTAGTTTGGTACCTTACAGGTACCTTGTGGTGATTATTGAATGTTTATCATTCTGGAAGTCTTCCAGGAGAAAACATTTAATAAGTACACAGGAGTGTTGTTGAAATGCACTTCACTGCATAGCAAGAAAATATGTATTTAATTGCTTCTGTAATTGCTGGGCATCTTTTCCGGAATGTGAGTTGCACATGCATCACACACAGAACATCTAAGTTTTTAACTGTTCATGTTTTTAAACAGAAGCATGTCTTCATGTACAAACTTCTGGTGTTGGCATGTGTGTGAGCCGTACCTGCTTTGAAAGGTGGAAATGGTCTCTGCTTCACTCTTAGTTCAGAGACAATGAACCAAGTTGCCTAGTGAATGAGACAATAGAAATATAGAGAAAGGTCTATGTGGGAGAAATGGGTGTGGGAAAAGCAAGAAAAAGAAGAGATTGGCTTTAATGAATGTGAATGAATCCTAAAATGTTATGGAATCACTCGGAGATTAAGAATATAAAATGGAGAGCAGCTCCCAGCCTGCTAAATACTTGTTCCTTGTCTGGGAAGTAAAGAAGATCAGCATGGAACTTGGATCTTAGCTGTTAGGTGGGGTGAGTTGGGCATGGAGAGGACATAGTTTGAGTCAGGTCCTCAGTGTTGTCCAGATATCACCTGTGCTATCCACCTATCAAACATGAGAAAGTAGTTATAAACACAACTGTTTACACTCTAAAAATCAGTCCTCACTCCAGTGTTACCTTCCTTAGAAGTACTTATGTTAAATATAAGGGGACAGGGAACATTCAACTAGTAAAAAATATATATATATATATATTTTTTTTTTACACTGGTACTTTATTATCCTAACAATTAATTTAGTTCCCCTCAAAATAAAATAGTTTGCAAGTTTTCTGTTTCCACTGAGATTATTCCTGGCCATCTTGACTAATTTATTTTAGCAAGGTGAGAGAAAACTCAATTTCCCTAAATATCGACATTCCCTTCTGCCCTGCTTTTTGTAGTATTTTGTCTAGCTTTAATCATGATAGAAACAAATCTGTAAAGCAAAATGAACAAAAAAGAAATTTAAGGCAAATACATGAAGCAAGAATCACTGTTCTGCATCTACAGTAGAGTGAAAGAAGATGCAGTTCATTACCAGGCAAAGTAATTTCAGAATAATTTTTTACCCTTCAGGAGCAAATATTCCCTGCTGCTCTTTTGTACAAGGCAGCACAGCTCTGGTGCTGTACAGAAGGTTCTGAAAGGTTGTACTAATCTAGTCTTATGGGTGGGGAAGGGTGGGTATAGTGGAATGGAGGCTAGAGGTGGTTGATCCTTCATGATAGCTGACTAGAGAGTTCTTCAAATAATGTAATTACTCATAGTATCAGAATATACTCGTAATATATCTTTATATATTTTGAATTCTCCACATAGAGAATGAAAATGTGTAGTTATTTATGTTTTCCCTTTTCACTTCCAGGAAATCCAGATCATTCCTACTGTCTTCTCCTGACATCTCTGTGTAGGACTAGGGAGAGCTGCTGAATTGCAGACATAAATGTCTTCACCTACATCTGAAAAATTAGATTTTTTTTTTTTCCCCCCTTTTTCTTGGCTCCCACCAAAATGTAGGACTACATCTATGCATTTTTAGGTTTGGCCTCATTCTTAACTTTCTGTATTTTCATAGGTAATAGTCTTGTCCCAATGATGTGAGTCTTCTCTTTTGCAGCTTTTGCCATCAGAATGAGTTTTTTTCTGTCTCGTTGTCTCCACTGCATCTCAAAACAACAGCAGAATGTACCCTTTGTCAGTCCCTTAACTCCCTTCCATATCTGCTGTTATTTGCCTCTACAGGGTGTGTTGGGATTTAACATGGGGAACAACATGCTCCAGAACTCACAGCTGATGGAGTAGATTCTTCTTTGCCCTTAAAGAGCAAAGAGAAGCAATGGATGCACTTTAGGTATGAAGCGGTCCTGTCCTTTCAGCCATAACTCTTGTGCTAATTAAGATGCTAATATTAACAGAGTTCATGAACCTGTTTCTTGTGGCTGTAGTAGATGCATTTGCTAACATCCCACATTTGGATTGTGTTGTAGTTACTTTGCCTAGTTTGAAATCAAGGTAGACCACTTGAGTTTAGTTACTACAGTGGGACTTGCCATCAGTATAGAGAAACTCTGGTGATGCCAAGCCATAAAATGGAGCCTGTATACCTGTCCTAACCTGCGTGAGTCAAAGGCAAAATACTCAGATGATGTCTGAGCACAAATCACAAAGGCTACAACAGTTCTTGAACTGTTTACCCAGAAACTTGCTTCAGTTTCAGCTACTGATGTGAGTGTTTTGAGTCACTTGAGAGAATTTGTGTGAGAGTTTCTGGGGCAGCCAGAACTCTATCATACATAATTTTCCCCTTCTTGATGCTCCTTCACAGTTTTCACAACTAGCTCATTGCTTAACTGCCTCCAGCTGCAGCTCTCTAGCATGGATCAAAAAAATTGAGTGGTTTATAAGCTGAGGAAAATATAAGCATCACCCTATCTCAAATTGATATTTGACAAGGAAAAGAGCTGAAAAAGACCTGCTAGTGTTACTGGTAAATGTATGAAAGAAACAGGCAGCCACCTTGAACAGAGATTTGTCTTCTTGCCAGGGAGCCACAGGGAAAGAAACCAGCACAAGCTGCGTCCACTCACTTGAACATCACTCAGCCATAGTAAGCTGTGTGATGGCTTTGTAATATAACACTTCAGTTGCCCATGGTCTGTGAGCTGTTCTATTCAGAGCTTTAATTCTCAGAGGATGTGAATTTTTTGTTTTTCTTTTACAGTTGGTGGTTATTTAATTACAGAGAGTTCTACTTGGGAAAGAATGCTAGTCGTGCCAGAGACTATATATTGGAAATGGAGAGGGGTGCAGAACAGGGAACCCTTAGTGGTGCTGCATTTTCCTGCTCTTCTTAAAACAAACTCCTTTGATCTCCAGATGAAGTAACTAACAAAATAGTTTGTGTTGATTGATAGCACTCAATCATCAAACAAGCCACTTGGCTTCTGCAAAGAACATTAGTTCAGCAGCACTGGCAAAGCATTGATGAAAGTTAATTTTAATGGTAATTTGGAGCCTGGCTTATTTCTCTTTTAAAAGACTTTTGTACATGAAATAAATTTTTATTGCTTATTCATTTCATAATCATCTGGTGTGAGTTCATGCTAAATAGTGCAGTTCACAGTAAACTTCTGTACTGGGTCTGGCTGAACTGGAATTGGGTTTTCCCCTACAGCAGCCCTCACAGTGCTGTGGTTTATGCTGGGAGCTGGCAGGGTGTTGATAGCACCCTGGTGCTGTGGCTACTGCTGAGCAGTGCTTACACAGCACCAAGGCTCTTGCCGACATTTCCCCCCGCAGTGGGACGGGGTGGGTAAGATCTTGGCAGGGGACACAGCCAGGACAGCTGACCCGAACTGACCAAAGGGATATTCCATACCATGTGACATCTGCTCAGTATAAAGCTGGGAGAAAGGAGGGAGTCGCTTGTCCATGGGAAGGAGAGAGTAAATCTGTTTGCTTTTGCTTCCGCGCGCGGACCTTTGCTTCATTTTGCTTATATTAAAACTGCTTTTGTTTCACCCACAAGGGTTAGTTTATCTTCTTTTCCCCTCTTTACCCTGTTGAGAAAACAAGGGGAAAAGGCGGGGGGAAGTGATAGAGCGACTTCTTGGTGGATACCTGGCATTTAGCCAGAGTCAAACCATCACAACTTCCTTTTCTGAGAAGAAGCTCTTTCCCCCTCTTAAATACTCTCAGCTTGTGATTGTTGTTTGTAGTTCAGAGAGGTGAACTGTAGGGATAAGGTTAGTCCAATGAAAGGAATATTTGTTTTTAATCTTGCAACCTTGCAACAAGTTTCCCTTCCTCTGATCAGGTAATTGTTGACACAGGAGTCTGGGTCTGGCTGCTAAGACACTCTATGGAGTCTCCAGCAGGCCAGTACTTGGACTTTTCGTGTTGTGTTACATCTGACTGATGGGAGAAGCATAGCCCTAACCCTAATGCAAGATACACTCAGGACCTTCTATCATGCTTTTACATGATGTGGCAGAGCAGTACAGGTCATGTGTGAGTATCTCCTCTCCCTGTCTAGGACTATCTGACTGCATCCCTGATGCAGCGCAGCTGTAAGTAAGTGGATTCCTCCAATTATGAGGGTGCCCATTTTTGACAAGGCACTTGAGTGATTATCCCTGTCCTTTCTAGCAGGAAGCTGAGGATCCAGCAGGCACCAACATTCTCCAGATAGAGATAAGTAACAGACTATATCTAGCATAGCTTTCAAAAAAAAAAAAAAACCTCCTAAAAATCTCATTAAGAATATCTGTGGTGACAGGAGTCTGCTTGTCTCGTATTAGAAGTGAGACTGGCATCCTTCAGCTATTGTGCACAAAGGCCACATGGTATTACTCAAATTCATTTTATGGGATTAGGAGTAATAGCTGAGAGGAAATCATGCTCAGCTTGATGCCCAGGACAGCATATTTGGGTCTCTGGTTCCGGAATGTCGGTGCTGAGAAGTTGCAGAGCTGTGCTGAAATGCTTCAAGTGTTATGATGTTGCCATGGGTCATGTGCAACTGTTTGCAGTAAATGCCCTTACTGATTTTGTTCTTTGTGGCATGGAATCAGCACTGCAGAATGATCAAAACCTCAGACTTAATTTTTCTTAATCAGACAAAAGGCATTTGAATAAATCAGAGGAGCATTCTGAGACTCAAAGAATACTGCAGAGACAATCTGCAGCTTAAATGAGTATATAGTACTTTGCCCTGTGACCTAAAGTGTCTACAAATTCTTGCTTCCTCTTGGGGTACGGGATGCTGAGTCTCCTAAACAACCAGGACTGTTTCAAACTCTGTTTTCTGCACCAATGTAATACAAATAATAAAATTACAAGCTTATCCTCAAGGAAGAACTCTTGTGGGTAGATGAGATGTATAGTTGAGCATAATGAGGCTGTGTGGGTAGGTGAGATATATGGTTGAGCATAATGAGACTGTTTCACTTGGTTATGTCTTTGCTTGGGCCTTGAATATTAGTAATATATACAGATATTTTCTTTCACTGTTTTTTGTTTTTTTTTTTCTGTAAGTACCTCTCCCCACCCCAGTACAAAGTCAGATTATTAGATGTGGTATTGGAGACATTCAGAAGCACTTGAGATTTTTATAAAATGGTAAAGGAATTGGGTCTGGGACAATTTCGATTTCATGATTGCACAGTGCTTGGCCTCATGGAGACCTGCTCCAAGACTGAGGCTAATAGGCATTGCCACAGCACTGCTGAAATACAGTAAATGTCACCAAGACTGCGGGAATAGAGAACAAAGATATGGTCTCTTGCTCCTTTCTTTTGATGACAACCTAAGTATTCTTAAATATTATAGTCTATATGACATGGAGGGATGCTTGTTTTTCTTTCAAGTAACTTATTATCACACACTTTAATAGCCAAATCTTTCTTCCATAGCTGAAAGGCTGTGGAGGGAATGGATGAGTACTGTTATTTCTCACTCTTTAAGGTAACTTGGTTATTTTCCTGTAGGAAAGATGTTTACTAGATGGTGGGAAATACCACCTAGACATACTTGTTTTCTACCTGCTGAGGGATTCTCCACTTCAGGGTAACTTGTTCACTCATTTTGTCAAGATAATTATTAAATCTCTGGGATTCTATATTGCCAAGGTGTCTTTTCTTTAATAGAATCCATTATGAAGTGCTGACATCTAGTCTCACCCCTGTGCATGCTCCTGGCAAAGGCTTCTCTTTTTTGTGTGGATGAAGTCACATTCATGCAAGTCCAAGCTGTTTGCTTTCTGGTATTTTAGGATTGGTGTATTTTACCAGTACTGTGTCACTGTACTGAAAATGCTTATCCCTGTGTCCTGCAGCTGCTGTGGACATCTTTAGAAGAGCTGTTTGATCCTTCAGGTGTAAAACACACCACATCTGCAGATTTGTTATACAAAGATGTAGAATGATGTTATAAATTTCAGAAATTGGGCTATTTTGTCTTTCATTCCTCTCCCATTTTCTTTTAGAGCTCTGTGCTGCTAGTTCCTTTTTCTTGCTGTTGCGTGATTGTGTAGCTACAATCATAAGTGCTGTAATCCATCCTGTTAACCATGTAGGCTTGGGTGCTCTTTTCTCTAGGCATGATCACGCTAATCAGTTGCTGGAGGAGGCCATGTTAGTGTTTGTTTTTTTCAGCTGATTCCAGCAATGAAAACCAAGTCTATTGTATGACAATTTGGGGCACTGACTGTTTTGCCAGTGTCTGGCACTTGTCTACCCTCACTGCATTTCTACTGCAGCATGAGACTAGCTTTTTGCTTCTCCTTGCTAAGTCTCCTTGTCCTGGGAGTGCTTCCCTGAATCTCAGCCACGTACCTGCCACCTTAATCTCTTCTACCCTTTGAGTTAGACTGTAGGTAGAAATATTTTTGTTGAAAATGATTTGATTATATTTTGCTCACTGAGCTGGTACTGCGGTCTCTTTCTAGTGCCGCACTTGGCTCTTACCCCAGTAGGTGGAATCTCTGGGCAAGATCGGCTTCCAGCTATATCTCTTTACTATGATTTTTGCCACAACTGTTATAATTAAACCTGATATTACAGAACCCTGGGGGATAACAATAAAGCTAATGACATATTTTCTTAAAGGTTTGGATGTTTTCCAAAGAACGTCTTTTCCATTAAGCTGACGTGTTCTCTTCGTACCCTTCATCAGTGTGGCTGATGGTCCAGTGGAGGCATGTTAAGAATCATCCTGGATCTTCTTCACCTGTTCCTGCAGTCAGTGAACTGAAGCCTCATGTTTTTGGAGTCTGAGAGGCTGAACACAGACCCTGACAAAATAAGAGGAAAGAAATTAGGGAAGTAGGTTAACATCTGCCTAGTCCTTCTCCTAAGCTATGTTGTAACTTAATGTAGGAAGAATTTCATATTGTAATAAGAGGTTGTCCTTAGGACAAGAAGTGATTACTTGCTATCCATGTTTTTATTGCCTTAAGTTTTAATTGTGATGTTGGAAGGTGGGCAGTAGAGATCTGCTGTCTAATAAATAATTTATAGTTAATAGAATGATGGATTAAAGTCTGCATTTAGACCTATTGCAAAGGGGATTGATTGTGCTGTCCACAAGTTAGTGTACAAAGGTAGGAAACAGAAGGCCTGACTTCTTGGGGGGATAGTGTGTAACGATCAGCAATACTACCTTTATTAAATGCTTTGAGATATTAAGAAATATACTGTTCATGGTATTGTTAGGATAGTAATTAGAATAGAAAGTAAACCATTAATAGAATGCAATGGTCTATAATAACACTTGAATTTAGAATTAATTGTACAGATAAAAATACAAGTCCAGAAGCACATAGGAGGCTGAATCAGAGTTAATTTCTAAAATCAAACATTACAGTTCAAGACTTATCTTTACCTACTAAACAAAATGAGCAACTAGATGTGGAAGGAAGGTACAAAACAGAGGAACTGCAAAAAATCTTCCAGGGCACAGATTCAGTTCACTGTACATCAATCTGCCTCAAGAACACCTCTATTCCATCGGGTGTTATCAGATGCTACTGAGACACAGGCATTTATTGCAGCTCAGACTAAGAGTAAAGAGTAAAAGAAAATAAATCCTGAGCGGACAGTGTCTAAATAAATGCCTGTTTCCGTAACCCCTTCTCTCCAAACGTGAGGCAATGTTCAAAACTGGTGAAATTCCAGTGTGGAGTTAAAGGGCTGTTCTGTACCTTGCAAGTGGTGCTGGGAAGTGCTTTCTTTGCCGATCCCATACATGGTGATGGGTCCTTGGGGATAGGTTGAATCCTCACAGCAGAATGAGGGTCGTAAAGCAGGTTCTTGACTTGTAAAGGGCTGAATAACATTTATGACTATAAGCACCAGTGGGATTCTGCTGATCTTTCAGGAATAGGGGTGTGGGACAAGATGGATAACAACAGATGTCTTCAGAGGTGCAATGCTTACCTTTTAGATAATATTTCTTGCTGCCATCAGTAGAGTTACATTAACTAATGGTGCTCTGTATTTTGAATCACATGTGTCAAGCTATGAATCCTTCTTGACAGGCGACAGAAATATTTAGTCCAGATTGCCCTGGCCGGAACCTCTAACATTGTAAGGAGAGTGGGAGACTTTCATATTGTGACATAATAATTTGATTTGTCATTTCAGACAGGATGATGCAAGTAGTGGTAGATTACATTGACCAAATGACAAGAGGGTGTTATAAGCAAGGGAACATCATGCCACAACAGCCTCCGAAAGCAAAGCAACATCTACCTGTCCATGCAAAAATCCCCAAACCCAACACCAGCAGCAAAAGCCCAGTCTGCTCCTTAGTCTGCACTGACCCAGCAGCAGACAGTAGTAGTCTATTGGATGAGAAATTCTCATCCCACAGTAGTCTTTCTACATTTAAATGTACACCAGCTCTGGATCTAAGCTAAGGTCACGTGGTTTTACAACAGCTTGTAACTTTGTCATTTAAAAAAAAGCAGTATGTGCTATTAGTGCTACTTGGGCTTTCTCTACTCTGTTTTGCTGTTACATAAGCAGGGCTGGCTTTTGCCATTTTTAAATTTCTATATTAAATGGCATGTCTTACAGATGTCTTAAAAGAAATGCTGTGAATCTTAGCTAATGTGCTTGGAGACTAGATGCCTTTGGGATCTGGTTAGAGTAACTTAATTCCTAGTTGAAGACCATGCTGGGAATAGGTATTCCCACTTCTAACGTTCCCATAGCTGGCAGCAATATATTGGCAAACCCTAGTCCTCTCAGCTTTGTATTGGGAATAAGCAAAGGGGAAGTTGGGGCTGGAGATAAGTTGGTCCATTCTCAGTGTCTGCCCCCCTCTACCTCCATACAAGGGTATTTATGCTTTCAGTATTTTCAGCCACTCTTAAACATTTCTTTTTCATTTGATGCAGACTGTCTGCAGTGATGTTGAGATTCTAGCCCTAAATTGTTGACTTAAATACTTTTGAGTGCAGCCAGAACTTCATGCTAGCACCAAAAATAAATAATTATAGCATTTGTAGAGAGGCACTTAATGTCTAAGCCTTCTGGACACATAGGTGTATGATGGTATTGCAAAACTCATCACTGGATAAGTGAGGGCACAGTCCAGCCAATTGGAAAAATATTTTTGATCACATCCACCAATCTTTCCTAATTCAAATACTTCTTCAAGAATCATTTCCTTCTGTAAGGGAGAAACCACTTATTTTGGACAGCTGCAAAGAGATTAACAGTATCTGTGGTTCATAGGTTTTTAGAATGTCTCAGATTTTTTAGCTCGTCTCAGATTTCACAGTACAGTTGTCTGATCTTATTACCATCATCTTTATCTTCTTCTCCCTTTCCCTCTAGTTGTGTATTTCAGTTTGTTTGACTATTCAAGGACTACTTTTTAAATACTTACACAACATTTAATTTCTTTAGACCTTTATTTGATTCATACCCTCATGTACGATAGTAAGTCCAGTTACAATAGCACAGCAAACGTCCTTGCAAGGAAAGGTCGGTCAGCTGTGAAATCTTTTGTCCCTCTGAATGCATACTCCTTTACAAAGGAAGATGGAGCATCCTTGCAATTTAGTGATGGCGACTCACCAGTTAATGAATAATCTGAACAAGGATAATCCTGGGAATGACTTTACAGGGAAAGAGAGTGGTCAAACATGAAAGTACTCCTTACTTTGGAGAGCCATTATACATCCTGTCTCTACTTGTCAGTAAACAATTCCAAGGTTTATCTCAAGGTAGTTTCAGTAGCTTTTTGTCCATCAGGCTGCATCATCTGAGTAGATATTCAGCTGGTAGAGTTTATGGGGCAAGAGAAATTATGAATTTGGAGGGGAAACTCTGATCACTTAGGATTGATCTCGTCTGTTAGCTTTACACTGAACATACATTTAATAACTGCGGTATACCTTTGGGAAATATTTTTTGTGTGTGTGTATGAAGTAATGTTACAAAAATGCCTGCCTTCTAACCATACTACCATAACAGTTATTTGAAATAACTAGAATCGGGACAACATTAAAAAAAAGTATAGTAAATCTTAGGGAATCCAGAAGGTAAGGATGTATTAAGAAAGGAATCTTTCCACCAAAGAGACAATATGTCCAAAGTCTTCTGTTTGCATAGTTTTAAAGTCTCAATAGACTTCTTGATGGATGGAGATAGTCTGTCTTGTCAGCAAAGAAGGTTACTAGCTCAGTTCACAGTAAATTGAGAGAATGGTTGATGAGCATAGCAGTGTGCACCTTTTCTGGTCTATCTGTTCTGTAGTCTTCTCATGGGGAAAAAAAGCCAGCCTTGATGAAAACCTGATGCTGAATCCCTTCCTCACTTATTTCTTTGATAGGCTAGTTGATTGCTGGTAGTGGTTTTGGAACTGCAAAAACTTTCAAATCCTGTGATTTTTCATCATTACTTTTTGTTTAAAATGTGATCCATGTTAATGGTGTTGTGCTTTCCCAAATCTAAGATGAGCCAGTTCACCTCTTGCATGTAACCATGAGAGTTAGGAACCACATCATAACTTCAGTATATAAGCAAAATGCTTTTTGACTGTGTGCCAGCCCTTAAGATAGGGGGAAAGAAATATAGTTGTTAATCAAAAAATGAGTTTCCTTAGTTTGATTCCTGTGATCCCCTAATATATGACTCCTGCCAAGAACTTTATCCTTCTCTCCTCTTTTTCTTAACAACAATATGTTCTAGTTGTGAAACTCCTCCCCCCGGCAAGCTCAGTCAAGGAACAAAACCTGCATGAAAATAGTGTCATGTAGATAAATTCCATAGTCCACATAAGTCCTTTCATTTAAGTGATGTACTTAAGAGACTGCTGCAGGTGCTGGATGAGGCTGACTATAAGTAGGACCTCCTGGGAGATCAGTCTGTGTTAGGTCTCAGTTTCAGTTCCTTAATGTGAGATGCAATGCATCTGAATGATTCTCTGTCATGTCGTGATTTCTGCTGTTTAAACACGAGGTTGAAGTGCTACAGGAAAGCTAAGTGCTTTCTCCAGCTCAGCAATTTGTGGAGCTAGCTGTAAACTAACAGTATGGAGACACAGAGAAGGGTGTGTGTTCCTCTCACTTTAAGAAGAGAAGTAAATATGGTAAAAAGCCACATTTATGTTGTAAATCAGCATATAAGATATCTCCAAGCTACAGAGATAGGCATCCTTGGGCTTCACTGTGCATGACCACAGATATGCAGCAGAACTAATGATATCATTGGACCCATTCTTATTTTCTTCTTGGCAACCTGGGACCCTGCTTCATAGACATCTCTTTGAAATAGATTTCAAAGCTCATTCAATAAATACCGAGCTTTATGGGAGTATCTTACTATAAGAATCAGAAGATGTACATTCATATAAAAGAAACCTGTCCATGGCATAGCCTTTGCTGTGCTTTTTCTTTGGCTTGACAGCAGTGCTGAGATAATGCTTTGTTCCATGAACTATTGGGTCATTGGTGAGTTTTTACTGGTAATTGCTGTCTCAGTGACTTTTTATTGATCATTTAATTTCTGCCTCCAAACAAGTAGGGGCAGATATTTTTCAGCCCTTTTAACCTCCTTAACTTTTCATCTGTGCTCTGCTTCCCTCTCCCCTGTGGCCAGCCCAATGCAAATTGGTGGACAAAAAGATTAATAGAAGCAAAGAGATGCCTTCCTCCTCTCAAGTGCCCTGTGGCTTGGAGACTGTTATTAATAGCTGAAGTAAAAAAGTGTTTCATAACCATCCTCTTGCTCCAGCTTCCTTGCCAGCCCCCTTTCCTTGGTCCCTGGAGAGAAAGTGTGAGCTCATCAATTTCCAATGCAAATTCAGCTTTTGGTGTTGTACTTGGATTCTTTTCTTATCATGGGTGGAATATTTATCTTCTGCCAGCTGGTTGCTTTAAGCAAGCTGCTATTTGCTGGGATATCCAGAGAGCATGTGGGGAACAGGCCGGGCAGAAGCTGTTCAGGCACTTTTTTTTCCTCTACTCTGAAAATGTTGCTGTCTGCTCAGTGCATGCACACATGTCTGCACCTCTATCTTTACTCACACGGTGGTTGAAAAGGAAATTTAGATATTTCGATGTGGAAACAGAAGTTGAAATTGAAATGTAGGTGTTTCAGTTTGAAATATTTGAAGTCCCTGTGTGGAATCTGGTCACCATACAGCCCACACATGACAAAGCTGTGTGTCTGGAGATCTGTAAGCTTCATGCATAGCTTCCATTTCATGTGCACTTTGTATCTCATTTTTTTCTGTATCTCTAGAGATCTAATGGACCGCTATTGAAAGTGAGCTGGCAGGTTTTCATCCCAGGTGACCTGGGAAGAACGGGAATGGCATACTGTCATCTATCAGCCCATTTATGTATGGATAGTACAGTATAGTAAAGTATGTTGGATCCCTTTAACTATCCCCCCTGCTATGTTTTCATTGGATTTTTGCAAGGCTTCTTTACCAGCTGAGCACTGTCTCACAAGTTTTACTAAGCTATAGGCTCTGCAAGAGTCTTGATTTGGAAATAAGTGAGATAAACTGTAAAAGAAAAATGGGAGGAAAAAAAGACCAGGAAGGTTCTGCTTGTCACACTGAAAATCCCTTTCTTCACTTTCCTAATGAAAATCTTTAAACTGTACATTTTGTTAATGTATCTGCTGGGTATGTGCCATTTCAGGGACAAAGTAATATTTATCTTATGAATGTCTCATCCTTTCAGTGGCTGCCAACTTGGTGAATACAAGCAAGCTTTTCCTTCGGGTAAAACAGAGGATGCTGTTACCATCTATTTTGCTGAAGTTCTGCATTCATTACATTTTTTGGTGGTCAGTAAAGACATCTACATGTAAAAAGCAAGTTTAGGTGATCTTGTAGTGTTCTGGCTATTGGAATATCCCTTTGCCACTGGCAGCCTAGCAGGCTTTCTGCATTTCACCCAACAGGGAAAAGATATGTACCTAGTGTGTCTGTCAGTACATTTATAATAAGTACAGTTAGCAAATTATTATTTATTCCCATGCAGAAAATTGGATCTGAAGCAAAGAGCTTGCAAGGGAGCAGAACCATTTGTGAAACTCGATCTAATATGACTGATGGTTTCAGCTGGAAAAAAACACCATGAAATTAAGAAAAATGTCAGTGTTTTAGAATTCTCAGATTTTTTTCAAATTATTCTTTAAAGGTGTCAAAATAAGTTACAGATGAATACAGTTTTGTGGCTGTACAAAACTTTTCAGTTGATCTGAATTCTTGTTTTGTTTGTTTTTTCCTGGTTGTGTTAGTGTTCCCTGACCTGTACTATTTGTGAGTGTGGCTGTTGCGAGTGTATCACTGATGTCTGCAGCTCTACAGAACTTGTCTGAAGACCTGTGCTTCTCGCTGTGATACTGTTCATACGGTACTTATGGTGGCTGCTCCATATGTTTCTCCAGTCTTGGAGATTAAACATCTAGGTAGATAAGGCATCCTTCCAGGCAGCTTTCCTAGAGCTGTGGTCACTCAGGGCTAAGTTTCCTTTGGCAGCCCTTGCTAGGATGATTCTAACTGCAGAGACGCAGCATGCAGCACCGGTTAGATGCACATTTGTGAACAGCATGGTACAATGAAGGTGGATTTGTAAGAAACAATTGGTGCTTAGGGTCTACTGTTTGTTTTGTGTTTTCAGGGAAGGGTGTTACTTCAGACTGGCTCTGCTTTTGTACCATTAGCTGAATTCCCATTAGCTCATCTTTCAATTTAGCTTTATTTGTGAAGAATCTAGTTATTGTGGTCTTACAGCACATTGTGTTATGAACCAAAGCATGGTAACTAGAGGTGATCAGGTTATTTTCAAATGTGCACTCCTGCACATTCACTGTCTCTCCCGATATATGACCTTGGGTGGGTCTGCAGATGAGGAAGGGGACTGTATTACACCCCTCACTCTGATCTATACATAAACCTGTAAGTGTGAGTAGAAGCTGATAGTGCACCTCTACCCACTTGTAGAGGTAGCAGTTAGGGACTAGCAGCTTTGTCTTAAACACAAAAGACACAAATCCCAACCTGTCAGCTGAAGGGAGGCATCAGCCCAATTTCCTTGCCGACAATAGCAAGCAACAAGCAGTACCAGAAGTTTTCTCCTTACCTAGGACAAGTAGCAACAAGTTCTAGTGGCAGACCAAGCCAAACTTCAGTTCAGGATGACGCTAGACAGCCAGAAACAAATACAAACTCTTGTTCTAAAAATCTGGCCCATGCTGTGACTGAAAATCTATCTTGAGTTCCAGTAATTAGAACATTGGTTTCTATTTATGCATATGAGTTAATGAATATTCATCAGATATGTTGATTAAGGTGGCACTATTTGCATATCCTTCCTAGATTTTTAGACCTTTACCCTTAGGTATTCTAGTATGCAAGATATTTATGTGGCACCAAGGGAAATTCTGATTAGATGTTGGGGGGGGGAAATTTCATAATTAAGGCGGTCAGATGTTGGAACAGGTGCTCAAAGATGTTGTGCACCTCCATTCTTGGAGGTAGTTAAAACTTGACTGGACAAATCCTGAGCCATGTGAATTATCTTTGATTTGGTTTTAAGGTTGAAGTTGTTCCTCCTGGGGGGGAGGTGGGGGGGGATTGGGCTGGTTGACATGTAGAGGACCCTTCTAACATAAATAATGTTCCTGCATTTTTGTGATTATTATATTTATAGATGGGCACAAATATGTAACCAATACTTTCATGGTTAGTATTACTCCAGAGCTAATTAAATAATCCTGTTAAGTGTGTTGCAATACTTTATACTGAAGTTTCTGCCATCTTAACAAAGATAGTTACTCATCATGAGTTCACTAACTAGTCAGCATATCTGACTGCAATTCTGTCATAGCAACTGGCCAAGGTAGACCTAATTTGTCCTCTTACCTTCCTCCAGGGTTTAGTTTGACCAGTTAATGGATGTTGCAACTGCAACAACCACCTTGCCTATATCAAGGTACCTCTAGATGAGTTCATATGATACAAATGAAATTATTTAAGAGACTGAGGGCAGCACATACAGCTGAGGGCTGTAATTCTTAAATTGTACCAGCCTGAATGGCTAGGGCTGGTTTCGAGGCTGCATAAAATGCTAGCACAATGTGACAATGAACTTTTCCGAGGGAGACAAGACTTTAAAGACATTGACAGATTATATGTATGCCACGTGCAATTGCTTTGTGTAACCTGTTACTAGCCCTAACTATGATTATAGCCTGTGGAAACCTTACTGAAATGTTATGCAAAGGAAAAACTATAAACTTTCTCTGCTCTACAGAGTTTCTGAAGATAATGTGAAACAATTAGAAGTTAAATGACCAATCTACATCTTCTCTCTGGTATATAGTCACCCAGTGAGGGAACAGTAACCAAACCATGGGATTAAGGTGATGTCTCATACAGAAGGCAGTTTCTCATCATGAATAGTAAATATATGTAGTGAGTGCAGTTTGCAAGCCAGAGGCTAAGGTTCCTTTTACTGGGAAATGTTTGTGTAGTAATTCTCCAACAGATTTGTAAAAATTAGAGTTAGCACAAAGAGTGAATTCTCTGGAATAAATTGCTTGCTACGAATAGTTCATCCAGAGGTATCTACAGCACAGAAGGAGGAAAAGCTGCCTGGAGGTAGCAAAGGCTCGGAACATCTACGTCAGTCTTTTCAGGGAAGCTCCTCATATCAAAAGCCTTGGCAGGAAATGTAATAAAACAAATACTGGCTGTGCAGCTGGATCCTTCTTAGAAATCAACATACATACTACAAGAGAAGAATGGTTACCACCTGGTTTCAGATCTCTGCATGTTACAGAAAGTAAGGTGACTGTCATGTTAGTGCTAGCTTGTTATGAAGTCTGGAATGGCTGTGCCATAGTTCATCCAGAGCAAGTGAGCTGCTGGCCCTGTGTCTGTCTGAGTTTCCTGCTTTCTCTTACTCAAGGATGGCTGCAAAGAGTCTTAGAGAAATTCTTCTGTGTATCTGTGAGTCCTCAAGTTACCAGAGGTAACTTTTTCACAAATGTTGGGCTAATCTGTACCTTAAGGATGGTTCTATAGTCTGCAGCCCTGAAAGTTGGGGGGGGGGGCACGCAGGAAAGTGGAGTCTTGTAGCCCTTGTCAGGAGGGGAATATAGTCAGATAACCTGTGCAAGTAACTCTTCTGTGTGCCATCTTGGTCTGAATCTGAAGTGACATTACTGACACTTACTGAACTGCTCTCAGAGACTACCAGTTTCATGAAAGACCACCTGAAGGACTACTTTCTGTTGCCAGCTCTCAGATGAGTTGGTCTGTATTATGCAGAAGACTAAACTATATGGTCACAATAATTGTACATTCCTGAAACTTGACAACCACCTTTGCAAAAGTCAAGCTGACCTCACAGGGCAAATGCCTCAGGGCACTACTGAAATCCAAACTGTAGGACTGATGTGACCAATACCCTGGTGGCAATTTGAATTTTTATTCTATTTCTTAAATTAACCATGGCTAAAGACTGCTTCTTGGAGCAGTCTGAAAGTGTTGAAATATTATTGTATTGGGGGGAGGGGTGGGGCTTGGTGATAAAGAAAAACACTGGCCCAAAACATCTGAAAAATGTTGCCAGTTTACACACCAGACAAATACAGTATGGGTACCAGTGGTATGACCTTCCCTTTCATTGATCTCAACCCTGTTTGGCTCAGTCACCCCTGAATTACCAGACAGTTTGGGGTGGCTACCTGGGTAGTACTTACAGCCCCAGTGCTGCAGTGGGAGCTGAGTTTCACTAGCAGCTGAAATAACATCAGGATATTGGGATAGTTTTGAAAACTGACTGGAAAAGAACCACACAATGTTTTCAGGCGGTATTCCTCCTATAGCACAGCTGAAGGATTTTGCTTGCAATGGAAAGAAAAGGAAATATTATATAATGATAAAGTGATAGTGCAGAGCAATGCTCAATGGACATAGGAGGGGAGCTGAGCAGGGAAGTGGCTCAGTAAGAAGTGTGACATGTTTGATGCTGTGAATACTTAACTGTTCTGGATGGAGCTATCTCTGGTTTCCTTATCTCAATTTTACTTGCCATCTGAACTTTGCTGGAGCAGGGGGTTGACAACCACAGTTACAGCTGCCGAATCCCCTCTGAGCATCTGTGCTTATGTGAGGGTGGTATGGCAGAGTTCTGCTCTGCATGCTTCTAGTTGCATCTTCCTGCTGATCCCTTTCCTAGCACTCTATTTGAAGATGTCAGCCACTTTTCTTTAGGATTTTCAGCAAACAGTTCCTTTTGATCAGAGGAACAAGAAATACACTGCATCTGTCAGTGGAGCAGCTTTGTGGTGGTTTCATGTTTCTTTTGGCCAGCTATGACACTTTCTATGGCAGCTGCATAAGTGAAAAAACAGGTTCACTCATTTGCTCTATAAATACTGCTCCCAGCTCTTTGAGCAAAGTGCAGAGCTCATCTGCAGTTGCATTTGGTCTTTTTAAATTAGTGCTGAAGGCTGGAGATGCTACATAACTTGCAGTTACCCTATTGAGCATATGGAATTTTTTTTTTTTTTTTTTTTTTTTTTTTTTTTAAATATACTCTTGCTTCCCCTCCTACTCCAAAGACTGGAGTGAACATAACTTACTTATGTGAAGGTAAGGATTTCTTACAGCTTTTCTGAGAGGACTTTCCAGGAGAGTGGTAGTTCTGATACTTGCTGCAGTCACTGCCTCTGCTCTCCCAGGGGCCTCCAGAACTGCATGTTTGGGGGTCTTGAACGTAGCTATCTCCTGTGTGGGACAAGTAGGGAAACATCATGAAGTATGAAATTGTCACTGCTGTAAACTCATCCTGTTCCTAATTTGTTATTGGCAGGTCCAGGCAAATGAAAGTATTTTATGAAGTTTCAAAAGCGCTCTCTCACCTCTGGCTAGATATACCCTGATGCAGATGCATTAGCTGAGCAGGGGCACTCTTCTGCACCTGTGAGAGCAGGTTTAGATAAATGGCTCATGTTTAAATGCCAAGCAATTGCAAACCTTGTCAGTTTGGGCTATGAAAAGCTTGAGATTCCCAGTAAGATTGTGTCCGCCTCTCCTATCAGCAGTGGCCGCGTGGGTGAAGATGGCTTCATGCTCTCTCTAGCCATTGCTGCTGTTCTAGATTCTGAAGTAACCAAAGTGCTGGAAGCTAACAGAAGACAGCTTTGAAACACTCAACTACATTCTCCTGAGTGTATTAAACTCAGTGTTCACAAGAGAGCTTAATAGCCTGAGGACAAAAGGCCCCATTAGCTCATGCAAGTTGATCTCTGGTATATTATGGACTATTACATTTCATCCATTTATGCCTTTATGGAGCCCAGTAACTTGGATTAGACTCAAGTATTTTGAGCCCTCTAACAAAAAATTAATTTGCTTTACCCATTCTGGCAGTGAACCTATGTTTAATGCTCCAGAGAAGGGTGAAATTTCAGGAGCAGCATCCTTGTCTGTCTGACCTGGGGGTATGTTTACCTCTGTAAGACAAGTAACGGGGACAGTTCCTAGGTGCAAGTGAGTTCACTGTACTGTGTTCATCCTTGCTGAGTGCATGCAGTGGCAAGCCCTGATATTTCAGAGACAAGTAGGAGAAAAAGAACACATCTCACCATGTGCACTGAAGAACACTTTACTTTCCGGTCCCCACAAACTCATGGTTGGAGTCATGTTTATTGCTAATAGCATGTTATTTAGAGGTGGGAACAGTGTTGAAATACATCATGTGGCTGGAAAGGAGATCATAATGAATTTACCACTCAAATCCGTCAGTACTTTAGCTACCATTGAACCATTGCCACTGCAGTTGTACTCCTAGTTCTAAAGTCTTTAAACATGTATTTAAGTCTCATTAAAGCCATAGGAATGTAAGCATAAGCCCAAAATTATATATATGGTGAATTCAGACCATAATCTCTTTTTCTACTTTAAACTTTGGTGAGATAAGATAGTGAAAATTTCACTGCATTACTGCTAACAGTAAGAATAAAAAGTTTGATGGACCTGACTAGAAATTGGTCTCTGGTGTTAAAGGAGGTGCTTTCTGCTGATTATAGTAGAAATTGTAGCTAAAGGAACAGGGTTTTTTTCTTCTCTCCGTCTGTATGCTTTTATTTTAAATCTTGGCTCGTGTTCTTGTCTGGTATTCTATATAAATCTCTTCTCTGGGCAGGTATCTGATAACTCAAAGATTATTTTCTGACAAATAAGCATTTCCCATTTTCTTGCCAGTGCTTCTGATCCATGAAAGCAGCCGAACAAAAGGGAATAGGAAAACCTATAAGATGGCAAGGTTGTGATTAGGGGCCTTTTTTTAAACCTCTTTGCACACTAGCTGTCTTTTTTTAAAATACAGTTCTTGGTTTGAAACTTTAATTCTGGGCGTACATTTGGTGCCCAGATGGTGCAGACTCACACAGAAGCCCATCACGCTGTCAGGGCAGGCGGATACATATGTAAATATTTTGCCTTTTTCCCCTATAATATTTGGCTTTGTCTAATCTAATTGCTGTCAGAGGCAGAATGTGAAGAATGCTTAAGAGGAGCAAACAATGAGGACCTCAAATGTTTGTATTGCACTAACTTTGGAAGACTGCAATGTAGCTAATTTAGTTTCATGGGTTTTCTTATTCACGCTGTGAATTCATGGTGTATGATCTAAGTTCATGCCAAGTAATATTTTACAACCTGAGGTAGAAACCTGTATTTCTAGTGGCATAACAGCATATTTAACCCCTTGGAGCTGTTGATATAAAGCTAATGGCTCTGCCTTTTGAGTTCAGGCTTGACAGTAAGTGTTCTCTACCTGCTTCTTGGTGTATATAGCACTCTTATTTATATAACACATTGCTTCATTTAATTTGTTCTATTGAGTGCCTGTCTTAATGTATTTTTAATATATAAAAGCATTTCCAGCGTATTTGCTTCTCTGACCAGCGATATCTAGTAGTAAACAGTGTGGCTGACCACATCAGGGATACCTATTTAGTTATTAAAGGCCTGATCCAAGATACCATGATATTAATGGAACAGTGACTTTCATGAGCGTTGAATCCGAGTACTTGGAGAGAAGGTCTAATAAAACCAGCATTAGTTGAGGATGCTGGCAAAAGGGATGTAGGAAACCTTACTGTTTGTCATGATTTAACCCCAGCTGGCAATTAAGCACCACACAGCCACTTGCTCATTCCCTCGCAGTGGGGTGGGGAAGAGAATCGAGGTGGGGCAAGTGAAACTCACAGGTTGGGATAACGACAGTTTAATAGGACAGGAAAGGAAAATAATAATAATGAAGATAAGAGAATGTACAAAACAAGTCAAACACAGTACAATTGCTCACCATCTGCTGTCTGATGTTCAGCCAGTCCCTGAGCTGTGGTGCCCCCAGGCAACTCCCTGCAGTTAATACACTGGGCATGACATCATATGGTATGGGATACCCCTTTGGCTTGTCTGTGTCCCCTCCCAGCTTCTTGTGCACTCCCAGCCTTCTCGCTGGCAGGACATTTTGAGAAGTTGAAAGGTCCTTGACCTTAGTATAAACACTGCTTAGCAACAACATCAGTGTGTTATCAATATTATTTTCATCCTAAATCGAAAACACAGCACTGTACTAGCTATGAGGAAGAAAATTAACTTTATTCCAGCTGAAACCAGGACACTGTTTTTTGTCAATGCAAGAATGGTTGCACTACCACAGGTTTCTGATCAGATGTGAAATTTGGCTAGGCTGTAATTCTTGGAAAGCATCAGGCTATGGCAGACCCATTCCTCTATGCAGAGAGATGCCAGGAGATCAGGATCTGAAGGTGTGAATACTGTAGAGGAAGCAAAGTGGCTGTAAAAGGAGAATGTAATAATATGACCAGAAGACAAACTGAAGCAGCACATGGTGCTTTTTCCCATGGAACATAGATGAAATCCTGACTACGGGGAGGAAATTTGTCCATTTCAGCCATTTGTGTTGCCATCTGAGGCTCATCATTCAGGGGTGCCAATAAATTCTGTTTCTGAGCCTACTATGAAAGTGTCTGGGTACCTTCAAGAGACATACCATAGCCTGTCATGTATCTTTCTGCTTGTCTTGCTTCTTGTCTGTGGGGTGGAGGGGGGTCAGGAAAATTGTTCACTATCTATATATATTACTTTTCCTGTGCTATTTTTTTATTACTGAAGGAAAGATCAAAGATGTTTGCTCTGTCTGTCTCCTGGAGTATGGGCACTGAGACATGTTACTGCATGATAAGCTAAGACATGAATTTACAGTTTCTCAGCAGTAGGTGCTGGTATGCCTGCTACTAGCTCATGGTTCAGAGAAAAGAAATTTGAGGTGATTTGCCACATATATATCTGATGGTAAAAGCAGACACCCTCGCAGCTACTGCAGGGCCTTTGGTGTATCATAAATCTGGATGTGAACTTAACCTACATGTAGCTGGTACATGTCAGGGGCCAAAGATAGCATGGGCTGTCCCAGTGGACTGATGGTAGGGATTGCTTTGCTCCTAGCCTTTGCTTTTGGTTGTCAAGCCCGTCTGGTCTACAGCTGGGAGGACATGTCACATTAATTTAACAGTACTTTCTCTTCTGCATTTTTGCCCTTCCCAGGAGCAATTGAGCGGTGCACATACATCAAGTACCACTACTCCTCAGCGACCATTCCCAAGAACCTCACGTACAACATCACCAAGACAATCCGCCAGGATGAGTGGCATGCCTTGCGTAAGTGTTGCTGGCTTTCTTCTCCATTCTCCACATGTGCGGACTAAGAGAGGTACTCACTGATAAATGAGAACAGAGGCTTTGACTGACAATCTGCTCAGAGCTCTCTTCTCACATAGAGTTTCTCTTTGTAGCAGGCTGATCGATTTGTTCTTAGGACCTACATCTCTGTTTCTGCTGCTGACTAGAAATTCTGCTGAGGCATGAGGAAGTAGCAGTGGAGAAGAGGCATTTGTATGCAGAGATTAATATTGAGTTAAATACAAAAATGAATAACAAAATCAATGCCCTGTTTTTTATTTCAGTAGAATGCTTTGTGTGTGAGCATATTCTCATGCAGTTCATGCTGCTGCTGAGTTTCCTGCTTCCAGGAGAATTCATTGCTGGCTTTTATTGTAGAATATGTCCTGCTGCCAGCAGCTCCTGAATTGTGGCATCACTGTTCTTTGAAGATCTAGAAAGAGAAATGCTGCACGCTTTAAGGCACAGGAAAAGAGCTTAGCCCTCAGTGATAATTGTAGCCAGTGGTCACCAACTTGTAACATTTGCTGAAGCAACAAGATCTGACAGGGATGGAATTGCCTTGGGATGTATTGGCAGGCCTTAAAGCTTTCCTCCTTCTCATCTTGGAGAGGGAAAAGGATTTTCACTGATAAAATGGAAGAGGTAGGATTTCACAAGGAACGATGCCATTGTAACTTGTTACTACATAGTGGACTGATGAATGTCCTGAGCTCCTCTGTCTTGATGGAAGCTGTTAACAGCTCTTGGAGATGGCGGGGTTGAGGGGTGCTGATTCTGATTGAAAACCTTGAAAGGTGGTAGTGAGCAGCTACTGTCCAGACTGTGTCAGTTTGAGAAATGTGTGAGACCTCTGGTCTTCCTAGGGCTTTTGGTCTCTGTTTCACTCCTGTCTTACGTGGCTGTTGCTTTGGGAGGGTCCTTTTAAGTTCTGGGGAGGAGAAGGTGTAATGAATGATATTGTTGATTTCCTTCTATTGTTGCGTTGGTGTAAGGTCAGGCCTGGTTTGAGACTCGTTGGTGCTTGTAGGCATGCTTGGTCAAATCCGGTAAAGCATTAAGAAAGTTCTAGAGGGTCTTGCTAAACTAATTTATTATTTTTTTTAAAATGTCTCTCCATGGATAAATACATATTTTTACAGTGGCATGATAAGAAAAGGTGTATTGAATTCATGTCTCTGGTCTTGCAAAATACTGTGCTGTGCTTGTTTGTCCCTGTAATCGGAAGATCAGACTGTTCAGTTCCCTTCACGTTTTCTGCTACCACCTGTCATCTCTGCTGGTGTCAGTTTTATGTTATCATTTCTCATCTGTGGGCAAAAATAAACACACCCTGCACCCAAGACATCTTCTGTTAGGGTTCATAGGCATTAGGAAGGGGCTCTGGTTTATGCTTCTGTTTGTGTGCTTTTGCCACTGCTGTGAGCAACAATGACTTTTCTGCACCCATCCACTGGGAATCTTACTATTTAATGTTATTGTCTTAAAGAAGTTCATCTTTACCTTGGCAATGGCTCGAGTAGAAGGTTATTCTGAAGTTCTGTGTGTACTCCCTCCGCCCTCCTCCTTGTCGCCTCCCCTTAAATATCATTGCTAATATACCTGGCCATGTAAGACACTTGATGTGTGCATCCCGTGGTGGGATCAGCAAGTTCCCGAGCCTGCTGTGTTGGCAGCAGACGGGAGCCTTCAGTAGGACATTTGTCAGTCTCCAAAGTGGCAGTCTAGACACATTGTGCTCACACACTTAGATATCTGATTTTGTCCGAGGCACTTTCAGGGTGAGGCTGCCTGTTCCCTCCCTGGGGAGGGTACACCGAATGTGTGGGTGTGCATGCATATTTCTGACCCAGATTTTCTTGCTAGTTCATGAGTCAGATAAGTGTAGGTAGATGTAGACAGGCGAGTCAACCTTCAGTTCTATCTAAAGACAGGGAAGGAGAGAGAGACTTTGAAGCTCTCTCCAAAGCAGTTAGGTGCAGTGCTGAGTACTTGGTATATGGGGTTAGCTGCTGGAGGATCTGGAGGTCACTGCATTTAAGAATGAACTGAATCTGTATAACTATATCCTGTTAGGAACAGCAGCCTTGCTGTTTTTCTCTGAAGACCTGTTTTAAGACAAGGGCAGTACTGATCTTTTCAAATTGTGTTTTGATTGTGGGGAATGTTCTCCCTTTGCAGCGGAGCAGACATAATTAAGACTCTTAAGTCCCTGTAACTTTAGTCCCTGCCTTAGCAGCTGAATGGGTTCTGTACCTCTGGACTAGCCTCATCCAGGGCACAGCTACTTCAGCTCATCCCTGCTCTTTCTGAGGTAGAATAGTGTTTCCAAGTCAACGCAGTCATTATTTTCCTCTGAACTATTTCCTGTTCAGAATTTCCTTTTTGCTGAGTGTGACAAACAGCAAAAAAAAGCAGGGCCCAGTCCTGTTGTGCTTCCTGCTCTTGCCATGGGTAATTTCTCAGATCTGTAGCATGAGATAGAAAAATGTATTTTCTGATGAAACACTGGGGTGAAATGGCGTCCTGGAGAATTTAAGAACTATAGGGAACAGGGTGTCTGGTGCCTCTTTCAGGCTGAAGCCACTGCTGCCCTTTGACATATCTGTATTTCAGTAGTGGTTATTTTCCTTCCCTGGTGCAAAGGCAGCAAACCTTGGTGCCTAGGAAGGAAATCTGTTGCTTTGTCTGTTTAGTGGGTGGGGGATCAGAGGAGATAAAGGTCTATCTGTGCCCAGCAGACTGCTTTTTTTCCAGAGTGGCAGGCAGGAGTGATACTCCAGCAGTTTCTCTTGAATTGCAGGAGTGGATGAGGGGCAATTAATTTGAGGCTGAGGACCCTGTAGCACCAGTCAGCACAGAAAGCAGATATTCCTCTAGCTATGCTGTCAGCAGTGCTGGAAGAACCCAGGGGAGCAGCTGGACCTGGAGGAATGGTTGGAGCTGACTTCATCGTTTTTGATTTTATCTTTTTTCATTCTGTTTGACATTTTCAAGATGGAACCTTTGCTCCAAATTGATTGCCTATGGCAGCATGAGCTGGGGAAATAGGACTTCACTTCTCTGCAATCACTTCCTTTCAACTATCTCTGGTTAAACAGGGATGGAAGGAAGGATGACTGTAGTATTGCCAGCTCTAGTCTGTCAGGAGATAAATGTTCATCTAATTAGACAAAACAAGAGCTGGGAAGGGAAGGGAGAAGGGAAGAAAAGCTGTGTCCAACAACTCTTAGCATGAGTAACTGTCTCTTTATAGAAGATGCCAGTGTAATGATATGAATGAGTCACTATTAAGCATTTACCCTGTCACATTTTAGACCCAACTTTGTGCACAGAAGCTTGATCCATAGTTCTGGCTTCTGAAAAACTCTAGCAGCATCTGATACTTTTAGAAATGAAGGCGTATATATATTATTTAAATAAAAATCCACGAAAGTCAGAACAATACTATATTTATTCACATATTTTCTGTGTTCCCTGTGTTTTATGATGTTCTCATAGGTTCGCTTTCAGTATACTACAGATCTGTGTTCACAAAACATGGGGAAAGTGATCATGGTAGGGTTTTGAACTGTAGAGTATGGTACAGGCATTGGGAGGAGATAGAGGCATTTTCAAGTGATGAAATAAGCACTTTAACCAGATGCTTGTACTTTAAGGTAGTTGACCATATAAAGGAGACTACATTGATGCTAATTTTTTTTCTTTTATCTCAAAAACTTCAGGAAATCATTATCTGGTATATTATGGCAAAAAAAGGTGAAAGGCTGTGTTTACTTTGACAATGGTAATACCACCAAGGCAATGAGGGCATGTGCTATATTGAGCTTGGCATCTTCCCGAGACCAGCGGTGCTGTTCCCTAAAGGCCCTGTGGAGGGGGTAAGGCACTCAAAGCCCTTGGAGCAAAACAGATAACCTGTTGAGTTGCTGCTGTTCTGTACCATAAGAAATGTAGAAAGGTCATTCCTTTCTGGGTTTTGGTGGTGGTTGGTTTGTTTGTTTGTTTTTTTAAAAAAAAACTGTTGTGAAAAAGGGTAGCCACAGCATAGAAGATAGAGGCAGAGAGGCATTTCTAAGTATGTTTAAGCCAGCTACATTTCATTGTCTTGCTGGGCAAGTTAGGATCAGAAATTTATTTTGAGGAAGACAAATAGTGCAGAAAAGGAAGATGCAGATGATAGGAGAGGCATTTTCATACTTTTAGAACCAGTCTAGCATGATGATGTCTTATTTTTGCCTCTAGCTTCTTTTTTTAAGACCTTATGCTTCCATGCTTATTTTTACCTTTGAACACATATTTGCTGTGGGACAGCTTTGTGCATGCATTCCTTGAATGATTTCAACAAGAAAACTGTGTAGGTACTATAGGATTGTGGATTAGCCTGCTGGGGGCTCAGACCTGCCTGGAGCTTCACAGGGCTGACACATGTGGGTCACTGCAGTCTTCCTCCCTGTGGTCTTGGCAAGGGAAAGGTAAAGCGACTTTTCCAGGGCCACCTTCTCTTCAAAGCAGGTGAAGAAAGTATTGTGCCTTTAAAGCACTGAAAACAACCAAGTTGCTGATGCATGTTCTTGAAGAGTGACATTTTTTCTCAGAGAAAAAGTCAAACTACTGTCTTTTCTCTTTCTCCTGCCTTGGTAGGTGAAATGGGACAAATGCTGCATGGTGCTCAGAGCTTTTGTACTGCAGAGCTCCCAGTGACTTGCACTACATCGCATGGAAGTCTCCACATCAGGAGAGAGATGAAAAATTCTTCCTTCTTTCCAAAGCTTTTATTTTGCTGACTCACAGACCCTATCAGTGAGTTAGATAGCTGGGTCTTTCAGTGTTATTTTTTTTCTCGTTCCTATATATCACAAACCTGAATACGTACTTTGGATTAAATGTGTCCACAAAAGAAGGAATTTCTTTTTGTTCTTGTCCAGCTTGCTATTGCCACCTAGGCCTGTCTTCTACAGCGGCTGTTTTGTGTTCAGGAATATGGAAAGTGTGGCATCTGGGCAGACAGTGGCTGGAATTGCTATGGAAACTGATCTCTTCCTGCACAGCTTAGAAATTGTGTCACCAGGCTCCTTTAGAGAGAACCAGTTCACAAATGAGTAGCTGATGCTTCCTGAGAAATGTTTAGAATTTCCTGTTATTTTGGAAATGTTCCTTGTCTAGCGCTGTGGGATCTCCTTTGCCTGTCTCCTACCCCCCACTTCTACTGCAGCACCACAGAACATGGGCTCTGAATTTAGACCACTGGTGTAGGGAGCTGCATTGTCAGGAGAAGAGGAACCATAATGCCTTGTGTTAATTGGAATGATAACGTTTGTCCGAGCTGTTGAAAACTGCAATAATCTTGTGTTTGTGGTGGTCTGAAAGCTATTTGCATAAAAAATGAATTGTGAAGTCCGAAGTATTAGCCTGGCACATTCTGAGAGGAGAAAGTATTGGAGGAAATGAAGGATTTCTACAGGATATAGAGTGTGGTAATATTTTAATTCATATAGCATGTACGCTGAAAGCTGAATGGATTTTATCAGCCTTAATGGTACAAACTTTGCAGGAGATTAAGGCTTTCTCATTAGGCCTACAAAGCACTCAAACACCTCCTTATAACCAGTTTAACTACTTGGGAGGGAGGGGATGGAAAAATCTCCTTTTGTGGAGGTCAGTTATGGTACTGATGACAGTGGCAACAATTAGCACTCTGGAAAAGATTGTAATGCCTACACTTCTAATTTCTATAGGCTTCCCAAGCCTTCTCATTCCATGGAACAAGATGTTGAGATTTGCACAGAAGCTCTGTTGATAGCTTGACAATGCATTAGTAACACCAGTAGGCTCATGGGCTTGACCCTGTCTGCTTTTATAAGCAACAATAAATATTTCATCACTGTATCTGTATTAAGTGCTCACCCAAGAGAATTTTTGCTTTTGTTTTTTTTTTCCTGGGTACTACCAAAAGCGGTGTTTGAAATAAATAGGCAGCATCCCAATTTTCTTGCTCCTTTCTTCCACTCTCTCTCCCATATTCCCTTGGGTCTCCTTCCATTCCTATCTTCCTCTACAAGGAAATGCTGTTTCATTTTTAATTAGCTACCTTGACCCCCCAGATGGAGGTACACCCTGAAGTATGGCACTGTCCTGCTGGTCAGTGCCATTTGGCTGACAATATGATGTCATTCCTTAATGCATTGGTTATTAAAGCAGACGGGGCAGCCATCCTGGAGGTTAGTCAGGCAGCAGGTGCTCACATGCCTGGAGGTCTAGTGGTGTTGGATTTCTGTCATATTTATTGTTCCCATAGCTTATGACCAGGTGGTAGTGACAGACCTTCTCATTTCCCTTTCTCTCTCTCTGCTGTAGGGTTTTCTTCATACCCTGCTATTTCAAGCTAAGATATAAAATTTTTTTTTTGGCATCAAAATCTAAGACCTATTTTGAAATCTGTAAGGGATTTTATTGCCTTCTGCTAGGCTTCATCTTAGGATCTGCTAATATGGCTATGACCTTAATACCTACACTAGTGAATAGCTTTCCCAACTGCATACTACTTTTTATTTCCCATACTACCTTTGCTTCTTAAAGACAGAAGAGCAGGGAAGGAGTAAGGGAGGAGTACTCAGTAGACCCAGTAGACTTCCCAGTCCTGTGTTGACAGGGGAGTCTGAGTAGAAAACATGGCCAAGGTTTGGAAAGGGAGGCAATGAGGACAAGGAAAAGGGTAAAACTTTGTGGTGGTGAGTTGGGAGAGGTGAGACAAGGGATTACTGAACATTAAGACCGGGATAAGGGCTAGAGTGGTCAACTGGAATAACTTGGTGGGAAAGGTACAAAAATGGCCAAACTCTGTTGTTTGTGTATGTTGGAGTGGGGTGAGGAATGAACAGGGAAGGATATCCCCCAAAGCCCTGTTCAAAGTGCACAAGTCAGGAGTCTTACTGTACATCTTCTGCAAATGCATGTGTGGCAGAGGGAAGGTCTCATCCTGCTCCTTCAGCTAGCAGGTTCTTCCCCCAGCTCATGTAACAGGGAGCTCACAGGCAAATCAGAAGAGTCTTATTCTGCTGATGAACCACTTGCTGCTCTTCTGAGTTAGTAAGAAACCCTAAACTAGGATTCCTGCTTTTCCAGGTTGTTGTTTATTTTAAAGTTAAGAACTTAAAATCAGATGAGCATTTTTGATGTTGCAAATGTAAAGTTAGGAGATGACACAGTTCAGGCTGCATACTTGGCCTTAATTTATCTCCTCTGAGCATGCTCATTATCAAGTCTTTAATTACTGTAATTGCATCCTGTATTTTCCACAGGACCCCTGCCTTGTTCCATATACCATACAGTTGGGGGATTCTGTTGCCATTCAGTGATGTCTTTGATGTTTGGTTACTTTTTCATTGCTTAATGTATGGCTGTTGGCCTTTTTATTGCAGAATACACAGCTCCTGCTCCAAAGACAGAGTTCATGAGCTTTGTCACATTTCTAATTATTGTACTGAAGCATGGTATGTCTAATAACCTTTTGAGGTAGGCTATAATTTCCATTTTAGTTCTGGCAATCAAAGTTAACTGGCTTGGGTGGTTTTGGGTGTCCAGTTGGGGATGATGAAGCCTTGGGTTTTACAGTACTTAGCCTTTTGTATGTTCAGAGCACAGCTCCCATTGACTTTCAGAGCAGTTATAAGTGCTTCATACCCTGTAAATCAAATGGTCACCCAACTCACACTGGGTCAGAATAAATGAGGAAAATATGTCTAGGCACCACCTCTAAAAATATTTCTTAGACTAATTGACTTATCACCATAGTCTTTTGGGGTAAGTGTAGAGACAAGTGCTTGTTTGAGAGGGAGAAGGAGCTGTATGTCAGCTGGCTCATCGTGGCTCCGACTGCTCTTTCTGAAGGGTTGCATGCCTTCTTACCTTTCACACTGACCCTTTCAATGGGTCACATTCTTGTATTTCTTACCTTTGGCATGCTTGACTTGGTAACCTTCGTGTTTTGATACTTTTTTGGGTTTTGTTATAGTTGTAAGTGCAGGCACTTGGATTCCCCTTGGTCTAGGTGATATTTTACATTGTCTCCCACTGTTATATTGGAAAAAAGAAGACATGTTTTTATCTTCATCACTGAAAAGAGTCTTAGGGTATTTATGGAGCTGTTCTGAGTGCAGGAAAATTGAGAGCAAACCTCCTTCAGCCTTACTGGTGTTTTTTTTGCAAAGGAGTATTAGAGACATTTTGCCTGTTTCAGTGTGGAGATGTTGACAGGTAAAACATACCATTGCTAATCATTTTCAGTCATTCAGCCAGTCAAAATATAGCTTTATTAATATGCATACAGAGCTCTCTGTTTCCAATTTCTCCCTCTTGAGAGACACAGAGGGGTAGAGATAGGCGTGTTTCTGTGTCTCTTGGCTAATCAAGAATGATGCCTTGTGCGTTCTTAGGGTGAGAACACAGGAAAGAACAAACAGGATGATCTAATGGGTCTCTTCCATCTGACTTCTATAATTTTTGATTTATATACCAATTTAATGCCTGGTTTATGATGATTTATACCCCACTTTATTTCTACCCCAGTCTGATGCCCCACCCCACACTGTTAGTGAGATGAAAGCCAGCCGTTAAATATTTCAAGGTGATTACGTGCCACATGCCACACACAGAGTTAGTAATGAGAAGTAAGTGCTTCCTTGCTTCAGTGCAAGAAGAAAGACTTAAGTGGAACATTTTGGAAATGAGATTATTGTGATTTGTTCACAAAGCCATGCACCATCCACAAGGGAACATCACAGCAGCCAGCATGAGGTACATGCCAACAAACTCTGAATCAACCAACCTGGCTTTGACCCTGACAGAAGCTGCAGACTGAAACCTGTAGGAGATTTTTATATGCTGATAGTTACTAGGCAGTGGTTGCCATTTTAATTACTGTTTTGCAGTGATGCTCTTTGTACATTGGATTACAGAATAAGACCGATCCTCACGTACATCTGGGATATCCTCCTACCTGGTACTTTGAAAAGGTCTAAAATGTGTTGAAAATGATAATGCAGCTTTACAACCTCAGAATTTTATATTGTTACATGGGCCATGATGATTTTGACCACACTGTTGGAGTTGAATGTAGTTCTGGCCCAGAAAGACTGGATGAAGCTGAAGGATTTGTCTTGAGCCCTATCCCAAGGCTCCTTAATTGGCTGGGTGAATCACAGTTTAGCTGTTCAATTATTCCCTGCCCACCTCCAGGAACTGATTGCACAGTTGGTGAGGGAATAGGAAATCAGGAATATAAATCAACTTTAGATATCTCCTGTGGGACTTCAAAGTTCAGTCTCGCAAATCTCATCTGGCTGCTCTGGATGTAGGTTATATTTAATAGAGCTTGAGTCTGTGTGTCCCTCTGCATCACTGGAATTATGACAGCTAATTTGAGTCTTATCTGCCGCTAGTGTGTGCAATTGATCAATATCTCTTCATAATTACAAACTCTCTCTCACCTCCACTTCCATCAGCTTTGTCTTTTCTGGCTTGCCCTTTGTATCCCCGTTTCTTTAGGGCTTTTTCCCCCAAACTTGATACTCACCTAGATATTCTGAGAAAGAAATCAATGAAGAATATCACTTACTGACCTAAGAGGGACTTCTTTGCCATACACAACTAAGGCTGTAAATAATTCAGTAGGGTCCCTGTCTTTTCTTTCTTCCCATAAGATTTGGTTTATTAAAATTTTATGGGAGGGGGACATGGAGGTGGCTGAATTACTGGTTTTATCTGATACAATCTTTAGCAATGCATTAGCTCGGTACTAGCTGCTCTTTACTCATCATCATAGGCATGTACTAAATCAGTCTTCCTCGTAGAATCCATTCTGCAGCATGTTATAATCACATATTTGAGCATGATGTAATGCCATTCCTTATAACTCACACTCATACCTGATTGTGTTGCCATGGGAAGGAAAAAACCTGCCGAAGCAAGGCTTAATCTTTTTTTCTAGTATTGGGAGGAAGTCAGTAATGGCATGAATCTATATACACAAAGATCCTAATCAGAAGGGAGCAATAGGCTGGGGACTGAGAGTTTGGTTCTGTTTATATTTATACCAGAATAATAATTCTACTAAAGCAAAAATAGATAGTCTAAGATAAAAATAATGTGAAATCAGCATCTGAGTGCAAAATATTCAGTAGATTTCAGAAAAAGTGCTCCTTGTGATTTTGGACTTCTTGATATTTCAGTAAAATTGAAGAGGTTCAACAATTACACTTCTCTGTTAATGCTGCGGCTGACAGTGTGTAGTGCACCTTCCATCCTAGCCTCCTGAAACACTTGGGCAACGGTTTTACTCAGTATCATTCTGAATTAAGCCGGGTGCTGAAGGAAGGAGTAGAACCCAAGTACGCCCATTTCACATGCAGAAATAGAGTTACAGAGAAGTTAATTGACCTGCTAAATGTCACACAGAGAGTGAGTGGGAGAGCCAGAAACAAAACTCAGGTCTTTGGACTCCCACTGCTGTAAGTGCTAGACAATGCTGCCTCCTGTAGTGCCAGAGATTATGCAGCATGTCTCCTAGAAAAGTCCATTGCAAAACCTTGTATCTGGGATAATGTATTTGTACAGATATTTATTAAAAAAATTTAAAAATTCAAGTGAAAGCTTACTGACCAAAGCTCGAATCTATTGCATTCCTCAGTGATGATTTTTTCTTAGAAATAATGGCAAAGAACCTTCAAAGGCTGGTAGTAAATTAAGGTATACAAAGTGGGGATTCCTCAGCACCTGCTGAAAACCAGGTCCTCAGAAATATCTGAGGGTGAGCAACTAGAATGAATAAGAATTTCAAAAAATTATCTCCATTAGAATGTGTGTAGGTGCTGTGGATTTTCACCCACATAGGAACTGGACTCAAAACCAGTGTCTCACTGATTGTCAAGACAACTGATATGCACAGCAAGAATAACATACCGGTACCCAGTTTTACCTGAAAGTAATCTTAAGTGTCATTTTATTTGAAAAGTGATCAAATGAGTACATTTTGAGAAATAGTGGTTATCAGTCCTGTTACAGAGCCATAAAATGATCTGGAAGAAGAAATACACACCGAATGTAAAACTGTAGGGAAATAATTTCAAAATGGCCTTCCTGATATGGCCTGGGAAAAACCTCTCCTGTATGACGAATCCTCCTTGGCCAGCAGAGTGGCAACAGCCAGCTCTGAACCTCATCCCAAAATGTCATGGGTGAGGAACTGATTAATTGGCAGGTGTAGTCCTGCACCACAGTTATAACTGAACCATCCGCTGCCCGGCTGTAGTAGAGCTACCTGTGATTTATTCCAACATAAACCTAGGTTGAACTGGTCTTTGGCTCATTTCAGGAGTATCTTCATCTTTCATGGAACTTGACATATCAGGACCTACATGTTGATTATTTCTGATGTATTTTATTGCTCTTTAGGTCTTTGTATGAAAGCAGGATTTTTATTCAGTAAATAAGCCTTGGCTCTGACACTTAACCCTTCACTGGAGCACTAACCCTGTGTACTGACTTCAGCTGATGAAGTAGAAAAGTCTATGGTGACACCACTTCCAAGTAGGATCAGATTTTTCATGTGGAATTGAGATTTTTTTTTTAGGAATTTTTTTTTTAAGAAGCAGACAATTAATGCAAAAGACTTCTGCAACAAGGAACAGGGCAGACAAATGCAAAAACTACTTGATATGGTAGTAGGATTAGCTTTACAGAGTAGTCCTCCTAAAGTTTTCCAGGAGGAATTGATGCTTCTCTGAAGAGCTGAATTGACAGGTCTGTTAGATGGAGCTTTGTGATGGATCAAGGGTAGCACAGGCAGGAGCAGTTTGGAAATCTGTGTGAAGCATAGATGGATTAGATCATTTGATGTGTCTCTTTGGCTGCTAGTTTGTAGGATTCTCCGATTAACAGTTCTGGCCTTGGCTTTCCATGGTAAGGTATCACCTACGCAAGTAAGAAAGCAGAGTTTGAGGTAAATGAATCCCCATTTTATGGCAGTCAGGTGACACTAAGTGCAATTTAAGGATATCCTTTTTTTATCACTATTGAGGAAGACTCAGTATTTTACTAGCCAGAAAAGAGAGGCCATTTGTCATCAGCTTATTGGGTTCATGATGAGTGTTTTGCTGTCCTTTTCTCACAGAGCAGAGGAGCTGATCTGTCACTGTACAAAAGTAATGCTTAGAGAAGGCATAGCAAATACTGTTGTACAGTGTAAGACCCTGTAGTGTAAGGTCTGGGGGGGGCCCTAAACCTGGTAGTGTAGTCCCCAGAAGAGGTGCATTAGCTGGAAGGGTTCCACCTGAGTGGGGGACTTGGGGAGAGCTAATTCCTAGGCAACGATGGCCTATAAGAATTGTAAACTTGACTATGAAGTTGGCAGAAGGAGCTTCAATCAAAGAGGTTATAGGCAGGGTGCTGACATGGCCCCAGTTATTTGCAGAAGGCTGTGACCCACATGGCAATCTCATCTTATTGGGGTTGGGGAGAAACTAGCTAGGGGCAGCCACCTGCTTTGACTGCTGCCTTCATTTTGATGTTGATAGAAAGGTGAAAGACATCTGGTGGGTGGTTGTTTAGTGGCATGTTTAGCAGCTGGAGGAACATTGCTGCTTTACTAGTCTTTTATTCCTGTATTGTAGGCATGAGTAGACAAAATGCTCTGGTGTAGGAGCAGGACTCTTACAGCCTTGGAGAGTGGTGAGTGAAAAGATGAACTCTGTAGGACTGGGATTCTTTTGTGTGTGTGTAAGTTTCCATGAGGATGCAATTGAATAATCTTTTAGTGGTGCCTTTAAGAATATGAATAAGGAAGCTGAGGTGATCTGTACAAACACCTGGGGAGAAGCTAAAAGAGAAAACAGAGTAATGGAAAAGCTGCTTTTCCATTAGGGGGAAATAAAATTTCCAAGGGGGAAATAAAAATGCAATGCCGAGATGCTCCTCTGTCTGTAGAGAGAGCCTCTCTCCCTTGTTTATTATGCATCAGTGTAGATGCATTAGATTCATGTGAAAATCGGACAAATTCCTGACATTGCTGGCATGGCTGAGACAATAACCAGAAGCTGTTTCCTCTGTCAATTTTCGTCTGCAGCAAACTGGCATGAGTTTGCCATCACTCATTACTTTTTGAAATTTACTTCTTGGTCTGTGTGTGTCAAGCGCATGGCACAACACTGATAAGCAACAGAAAGGTTGAGCAAACAAAGCAAAGCCTTTCCACAGATCAATAGAGATCAATCTCTTCATTTCAACTGAATGACAAAACAAAAACAGCAATTAAAAGTATGTTTGCTGGTAGCTTGCAGGCAGCTCCCAAAAATAAAGTACTAAGGGACACATAGAAGAGCTCTTGCCTGCATGTTATTTATACTGACCCCATCAGAGGGATGATGTTAGCACAGAAATGAGGATCACACAACAGGTAGATGTGCCTTGAGGCATGTGTGTGGAGATCCTGGACAAACTATTTGACTAGATATAGGTTTGGTATGCTGTTGTTTACCAGTGGTCCATGACAATGGCTGCAGTGCCATACGACTTTGGGTGTATGTATGTCCTGGACCACAGCATCCAGGGCAGAGCTGCAGGTGATGTGGAGATGGGACTATACTTCAGTGTTAGTCAATCTCTGTAATGTATATTGATACCAGATCATGTGCAACTGTCCACTAACACAGCACATTTGGCGCACTGACTTACATAAAAGTCTAGTAGTGGGATGATTAGTTCATTTAGGGGTCATTAGATCATTCAATCAACTGCACCAGTGCACTGAACCCCAACAAACCTTGCAGGTATAGCTTGAAAGCGGCATAACAAGGCAGTGCGTGAGATTCAGTGCACTTGGTTTCCTGACTGACTGCTGCATCCTGAAAGGCTTGCTCACTGTTGCATTCAAGGATTGAAACATTGGTCTTGGTGAGGTAGTTTTAAAAGGGCTGTCAGTACACAGTGTCATCAGGAAAATAGTTGTCCTGGTAGGATCACTGACTACCTAGAGCACCAAGTTAGAAAAACATTACTGTAGGCGCTGTGGTATATACCCATCTTATACCCACTGCATGTGAATGTCTGGGATGGATATACGACAGGTGGCACAGGAGAGTAAGCACTGTAAGTGGAATATTACTTCTAGAAAACATCAGTAGATGATGCTTGACTTTTTTTTTTTTTTTTTTATGAAGGAGTAGAATTTTTTTTTCAGTTGTTATAAATTCAATGTGTTGTTTTGTTTCTCTTGCTACAATGCTGGCATCATCAATAAAAGTAAATGAGATGCGGTTGGATGTGACCATTCTGGTGGGCCTCTGGTGTGAATGAACAGACAGTAGGAACAGAACATTGGCTCCTGCAGTAAGATGAGTTTTCTCTTTATTTGGAGGTATGTGTGTGTGGGAAGGCTGAAATAACGTATTGCTTGTGAAAGCAAGAGAGTTGACAGCACTGGCTAAAACCAGGCATACTGCAGGCAAGTACTGGGCATTTTTCCCAGTCACAGCCACACCAGTGTGCTTAATCACCGTGTACAAACTGTTGTTCTAGCAAGGCTTGATCCCTTGTTGGTGTGGTGCGCTCTTTTGTCTTCAGACCACTTTGCTGCTGTGTCTTGAACCTCCCCTGCATTGTATTGCCCTGCTTTTCCTGAACCGTAGCACTGTTGCAGCTGCAGCCATGTAGCTCTGTTCCTGGGGCTGCCCCTTGCATCGTAACACGTTTTGTTTGTGTCAATGCTTTCCCAGAGGAGGTCAGATCCTGTAGACTCATGTCCATTTGTAGGGTATGAGTTCAACTCATGGCCCTGATCTTTATGTCCTTGGCTTTATCCATGCCCTAGTTTTGGGGCAGAGAGTGTCTGTTTGATGCATTTATGTGCTTCTCATACAGCTGTCTACAAGCACTTTGGCCTCTGATGCAAGTGTGTTGTAACTGGGCCTGACAGATGTGGCCCTGAGAACTTGTTGCACCAGTAGATTTCATTGAAGAGCAAAAGCCCTCTGGAGGGACTGGTCAGGTCTTATTCAGTTATGAAGTGGGAGAACAAGGGTTAGCATAGAGTCAGAGATTTTGGCTTCCTGTAAGCTGAAGGCATGCCAGCTGCCTGAGGAGTGGGCTGAAGGTGCTGCTGGGGTGCAGCTGGAGTGGTGCAGAAGGGCTGTGGGCCTGCCTCCAGCCCCTGGGAAGGGAATGCTGAGGCTCAAGACCTGGTTGCATCCCTGCACTCCCCTTCTCCTTCTTGATGCACCTGTGTGGGTCTTTCTAGGGGTGAGTGGAGGAGAACAGAAGAGCTGCAAAAAGGGAGGTCTAGAAGCTTATGGAGTGACATCATGTGGAAACCACAGGAGGTGGAAATTTTTCACTGTACCATCAAGTGAGACAAAATCCCAGCACCTCAGGCAAACAATAACAAGCCCGGAGTTGAGGAAGCTGCCCTCCTGCAAAGCCTTAGCTGTCTTGGCTTTCCTGCTCTGCCACAGTTGCTCTGAGGCTGCTCAGACACAATTACCTCTCCTCCTTCTTTAGGGAAATGACAAGGGGTGGGCTGGGGGAAAGGTGACAGCAAGCACAGAAGGGAAAAGAGAATAGAGAAAATTTGATGTTGAATGTATTCATCACCATCTATTCTAGGGTCAGTTGTTACAATCTTGTATTAAATGAGGTGTTATTTTTAGATTTCCAAATCCATACATGGAAATTATTCTCAAGCTTTCATCCCATATGAAAAACACAGTCTTATCTTGATAGCACATTTATTGCATTATTTTTGTGATTTTTTTCAAATATCTTTTCTTCCTGCTCCAAAAAAAATATTCCTTCTTGCTCCCCTACCTTGGCTAATACTACTGGAGATGCAGCAAGATATGGCTATTTAATGTTTTCACTTGTTGCTTTACTATTCTGTTAGAGTTATGGGGGAAGTGCTGGTGGGTTAAGAAGAGGCTTAGCCAGCAGCCCACCCACTTCCTTGTGATTTTTCTTCAAAGAAGAGTCTGACAAAGAAGAGTTGTTCTGTTGCAGATTTGCTGAGTTCAAAGCAAGTGCCCTACAGATACAACTCTGTGATTAATCCTCAGAACTCACACATAAAGCTTATGCTATGCCACTGCTACTAATGTTAATGGGAGTCAGGCAGCTTACTCACAGTGCGCTGTTTTAAAGAGTAATAATTTACCCAGAAAAGTCCTGAGGCAAGAGAAGTGACAGTCGCTTATTAATTCTTTTGTAAATCCTTTTGTCTATGGTGCTGGCATTGCTTTCCATCCATTTCTAAGTCATGATATTTTGGTGAGCCCTGGCCTTGAAATGGGGAGGCAGGATGGGTTTCTTTTCCATGTCCTTGAACTCTTTGGTACCAAGAGCAGGGTCATAGACTAGAATTCCAGGCTATATTTACAAAGGAGAGACAAAAGCCTCAAGTGTATTTTACACCCTCTGTTGCACATGCAAAATTAGTGGCTGTTGAGAAAAATGGGACCTTTAGGCAGCCATTGGAAAGCACATGGAGAAAGCTGCCCTGTTAGCTTTGATAGGAAGCAGTCCTATATCTGGAGCATGGTTTTGACATCGGAGAGATATTTATTTGTAAAAGCATGTGCTTTTTCAGGGGGAAATGAATTGGGGTAACTGATTTTGAGATGTCTGTTGTGAAGTACGTTTGAAAGGGCCTGATGGGCAGTGGAAAAGGGCTCAGCATTCCTTGGCAGCCTGAGCAAGATTGTCAGCATCTGGCTATTTATGTGCAGCAATACCTCCTGGTATAGGCAGCTGCCCAGCAAAGGTGTCCCTTTGCCATTTGGCTGTGTCTGTTATTTCTGTATAAGTTAGACTTGAAATTTCCAGTGAAGATGCTGCTTTCTCAGTGGAGGAGAGCTTTGGCTAGGAACCAACTCATGGAGAAAAGGCTGTGTGCAAAATTGCACCATAGTACTGGATATTTTTTGCTATGTGTGAAAAGTTTCCTCCACACATACAGTGGATGTTGGTATTCTAAAAGCAGGAGAACTGTAATTCTGGGATAATTATAAATTACCATACTGTGTTGATTTCTAAAAGCACTTGGATGACTTGCATCCCAAATGACCCTAAAAGACACAGGCAAATCTTGAAAAAAATATTTTTTTTTTTTCCTAGAGAAGATGAACCAGCACAAAAACTGATGAATGCAAAGTTTCTTGTCGATTGTAGTGTGAATTGACTTTGAGAGATATGTGGCAAATGGCAGCTGAAGTCAAAGGACCTTCTGAATACGAAGTTTTTGTCTTGAGATGAATAGTCATAATTACAGCGACATTCGTAGCTCACAGCACAAAACTTGAGGTTCCGTCAGAAATGCTATTTGAAATAATGATCTTGCAGCATGAGCTTTGAGTGTCAGTCTGGGGGAGTGGATCATTCATTAGGTGGAATTCCCTTTCCCTCCCACCTTCCCATATACATTTTGAATTATGTTTCTTAACCTTTTCTGCTTCTTTTCCTTCCTTTCTAAATGCATCAATTTTTATATTCTTTTGCACTTTAAACTACCTAATATTCATATGCATATCCCTGTTGTTTCCGTATGTAACTATGGGATGATCTCTCAGCTAGTTTCTCTCTTTGCTTGATTATTTTTTTTTTGTGGCAATGAAACTGGTGCTAGGTGGCACTTGATCAGAGAATTTTTATTTATTTGAACAATGGTATCTCAAGTATTTGGGTTCAGTTCCCTGCCTCTGCCTGTGGTGATGACAGTCAAAGGATAGAGAACACACTGAGTTTCCTTTGATCTGAGGAAGGTGAGTAGTGGCAAGCTGACTTCTCAGCAGAATGAATGGATAAAGAGCTCTAGATAATTCTTGGTATGAACCATTTAAACTGCTGGCTGGAGCTGAGCAGGCAAAGTTCAACTAAAAGCACATCATGCCTTCATTTGCTTGCCAGCATATCTCAGAGGGATATGGGGGTTAACCTCTAGTATGGCGGTGGCCCTTAGTGAGGCTGACAGAGGGCTTGGAAGCAACATTTGGTGGCAGCAGTTGCTGCTGGACCGTGTGGTTGCTACTGCAGTTAGCAGCCTGCCTGATATCAACTCTGAGCAAGTGTAGAAGGACTAACATGCCTACGGGGCTGTGCAGTATACTTCTGTCCCCTTTCCTCATCTTCAGATCTGAAACAGCCTCTTTCAGACCACCATGATTACCAGCACAGGTATATTTTGGATTGGGTTAGTAGTGCAAAATTCCAGTTTACCCTCGAAATGGAACATGATTATACTGCAGGCAAAGTTTTATTCATTCAGGCAGCATAGGCTTTGCAGTCTTGTTGAGTTTACATGGATATTTTACGTGCCCTAGCAAGATGTTTGACAGTGTTCTCATAAAGTCATGCCATTATTTTATAAAAATGTAGTTCTTGTGTTTCATTTTTGAGAGCATACTAGAGAAATCTGTGATAATCCAGAATGTCTAGGCAAAGATGACTGCTTATTTTCAGAACTCACTGTAGACCAAACACAGGAAAAATATCTTGTCTTTCAGGACAAGATTGAGGACTGTAATTACACAAAATAGCATATACTTGAAATGAGTTGAATATTCAAATTTATATGTTCAGAAAGAAACCATACTCATCTGTTGTCCTTTTTCCAAACTGTAGCATGAACTAGTGCTTGGAGTCTGTTTTTTTCCATTATTGGCTTCTAATCCATAGCAATTAAAGAAACAAACAAATTCCCCTAACTCCCTAATAGGATTTATAAGTTACCATGCAAAAGTCAGAGCAGCCAGACTCTAAAATCCTTCCTTTAAAAAGTCATTGTGAATCCTTACTATAATAGTCAATACGATTATTAAATTCTTATACTGCTTCCCATCAGCCCTACTCCTGTGCCCTCATTGGCTTCAACTCTCTGACATTCAGGTATCAGATATTTATCCATGAGATATGGGTATTTTTTTACTGAGCGTGTTTCCCTAAGGGAGACGGTCAGCAGTTTGCTAATAGAAAGTATATAAGAGGGAATTTTTTGTGAACTTCTTATATTATGTGAATAAAGGATGTCTGTACACCTCCACTTCACTTTGTTTCCCTTATGACCTCTCTCCATGTCCATTTCCTCTGTAGAAGGGCACACTAGCACCTTGCTAAGACTTGTTGCACATGGGGTGGGGCATCTTCCAGGAGACGTTGTCAGTGCTTTTGCTCAGCACGAGCCGCTGATGTCTCTGGGAGGCAGCAGGAGCTACACGGTGGTGGTCATGGGTGCGCAGGCACAGCTCGCCTGTGCCCAAGTTGAGAGGTAACTTGTGCTTCTGCTTGCTTACCCGTCGAGCTCAAAGCACACCTATGACAGGTTTGTTCTTCAACAGCTTGGTTACAAGGTAAGTTTTTTAACAAGATCAAATGTTGCACGTAATATAATGGCACCATCCTGACCCCGTCCCCATGTTTTCAACCTCAGGATCCTGCGGGCTGCAGTTACTCAGTAGGTGCTCCTGCCCGGGGCTGCTCAGGTCCTTCACGCGCTGCTTTGGCAGCTCTCAGACTCTGGCTGCATGGCTCTATCTTTAGAGCTGCAGAAAGTCCAGTACTGCAGGGTCACCACATCCTATGGAGTGGGCAGTAGAGCAAGCTGTTATTTGAATTTGAATTTCTTGCAAATTATTTCTTGGGTAGGAAAACTTGTCTGAGTTCATGCACCTCAGTTTTAGAAGCGCATTAACTGTAGAAAGAGATTTTGACATGTGCTTGATGCAAAGTCTAACAGTGAGGAGGCTGACTGCATGATGGAGTTACATTTTGTGGTCTTTTGATGTAATTTCCTTAACCTTGTGCTGGTTTTATCACAGGGATATCTTTTGTTACATTCTACTTACAAAAGAGAAGAAAATAACTAGTTAGTTATTATTCTAGTTGAAACTCTTACAGAATAATTCAGACACATCTGTCACACACTTCTAGTATCTGAGGAATATCAGCATTATGAACTGAATGTTATTAGCATATTTATTATTAATGGTGCACAGAATTTATTTATTAACAGTAATGCACAGATAATACACTCTTTATGTGCTTGCACTTCTGTTTTGATGTAGTTAATATTGAAATAAGCTTGTGTTTTTCAGTTTACGTTAAAAATATTGATGATAAAGATCTCATTAATTTGCTGCTACTGTGTGTTGTGTGTCACCTCACATTCCCTTAGGGACAAATTTAAGGCTTCACTTTCTTAATATCCTTTAAGTATGTGCCAAGGTGGTGTTCTCAGTATTGATTATTGCTGTTGATTCTTGCAAATTTCAAAATTGCTCTAGTAAACATTTGATGTAAAACTTAAATCAACTTGTAAATGCTGAAATCAACAAATAATTTTTCACCTTCATATTTTCAGTAACAAACATACACTCCCTAGTGCAAAACAAATAGCATGCGTGGCACTTTATAAATTTACATCAGAAGAGCAAATTATTTTCATAATTGCTGTGGATTTTTTTCATTGACAGGATTAAGACATAATGGCACAAGCCACACAAATAGCCCTGGTTCCAGCTGTGGCTGCTCACAAATAAACAGCACTATTTCAGGCAGTAGCAGAACCCAAGCTGATGGGTTAATGTGCTGATGCATTATGTCTTTGGGAAGCCCTCAGCAGCAGCAAGCCGAAGGCTCTCTGGTTGGGAAAAACCCCATGTGTTTCCTTCTCTGGGGAAAGAAGCAGCTGCCCTCCTCCTCTGGGACTGCGTTCTGCTCTGTCCTAAATAGTCTGATATGTTTGACGGGCGTTGTGGTTGCTCAGGATGCAGCACGATTCCCTTAATCATTGATCACAAACATCTTGGTGGCATTGTTCAATAAATGCTGCACTATGAGGCATATGGATGTCCCCCCAGCACAGATGACCCTCTTGAAAGCTCCGTTTCCCAACTTATGGCCCTCTGTTGAGGGGAATCAGAACAAGACAGGTCATGCATCATCCAGAGGGTGTCAGAGAAGTCTCTGTGGCTGATGTAACCCTGTGGTGGTTATTGCCCACTCTAGAGGCTTAACTGGCTTTTTAACACCTGGAGAGAGGAAGGATGCTTTCTGCTTGGTCAGAGAGAACACTGACTGTTCGAGAGAGTCTGTCTGTCCCAGAGATGTCACTTGTAGGGGATGGTGGAAAGAAAGTACATGTCAGGGAGTTGGGAGGATTTTGAGAGCTTTTCTCAATCCTCTGCTGAGCTCACGTGTAAATTCCAGTTTTCTGGGACCAACATGTGTTTAGTATCTTCTAAAACATGTTAAGTCTCACTTTCTAATCACTTGCTGCAGCTGTCATGTTAGACCAGATTCAGTCTTGGAGAAAGCAGGAAAACCAGGAGTGAGAGTTGGCCCATTTTATATAATGTCATGTCTGCCACAGGGAGCTGGGGTCATGCTGTGGATGGAAGGCGAGAGATGGGGCAGTACATGTACACATTTCTGACTGTTAGCTACAGCTCTGCAGGGGATAGCTGGAAGTTTTCTTGGCTGGTCTGTTATCCTAGAGGAGAACAGGAATTGATATTTACCAGATTTTGCACTGGGGAGCTCCTTAGCTGATTGCTGCTAATTTATTTATTAGGGGTTTTTGTTAACCCTTTAGCAAATGAAGACAGATCTTGTTTTACATTAAAAATCCATGACAAATGTATAAGCATAAGAAACAACAACTCTTAGCCAGGGAGTGCCTAAGGGATTAATCTGTAGTTAGGGGTTTATTCAGGACAGTTGATTTAAACAGGCTGCTTGCACAAAATATCAAAGGTGTTTTATATGGAGTTAGGTAAGTGGCTAGAGATAAATTTAGAAATATATCTTCTTATCCAGAGATCAGAAGTGTGTGTGTGGGTTGAGTGTTCTTAAAAACAGTCTGTCTGAGCCATTTCTAGTCTATTCAGGCAGAAAATTTTAGCTACAATCTCAGTGGTTCTGTGCACAGACTGATGTTGCCCCTTTCCCAGTGATATGAGCCTTATAATGTCTGAATAAACTCTTTTTCAGTTTCCAGTGATCTCCTTATGTTGCAATTGTCTAGTTTTCCCTATGCAATAAGTATTCTACAGGAGAACTTGCCTTTTTTTTTTTTCTTTTTTTCTTCAGTACTCCCTTTTCATCCTATAAGTATTTGAATATGATTTCTCACAGGACAGTGAGAGCAGAACCATACTGACATCTAAGGATGTTCACCCGAGGTTTTCTCATTACACTTTATATCCCATTTCATCTCCAGAGGAGGGGTTTGTCTTTCCCACTGAACTTGCTAAACTAGTCCATGCAGAACGAGGCTGCCTTTCCTCTTGCATTTCTGCTGTATCAGGTCCTCTTGAGCCTTAAATATCCTCTAGTCTGAGGGATGACAGTCATACCAAGAGGATTCTTGGTGTTTGGTCCCCAGTGCTCTGCTCACAGCAGCACTGTGTTCCTGGTATTTTGTTGTTTCAAGCAAGAACTCAGAATGCTCAGATTTTTCCTTCCATGGGATGTGATTGTCTGAGTTGAAGCATAGCTAACAGATTGCTCCCCCCACCTTGTTGACGACTGCAGTCTTCAGTTTTGATACTTGATAGACTGTCTCTTTCTTTCCTATTCTCTCCCTTGTATCTGTGGCACACACACACACATGCATATATATGGGACTGAGAGCAAGCTCATCATGTTGCATAGAGGTCCCAAGTGTGCAAGATGTGAACATAAATAAACATTCGGTTGTTATGCAGTTACTAATGGTAACTATGGATACTGTTGTCTCTACTGAAAAACTGTGGAAGTCAATGCAAGTGGATAGTCTTGAGAGCTTGATAGTATCAGTAACTTTTGTCACGTATGTAGACATCTTGCACAATTTCTCTATGCCTTCTCAAGGTTTAATGCCCTTAAACAAGTGCCTTAACATTGATATACCTGTTGGGATTCTAGAGGGCTTTCTGTGAGAGAATGGCCATGTGAGCAATCCTGTGTGAGAACAAGACTGATAAGAGCCTCAGCCGAGCAAGAATGCGATAAGGATGTGACCCCAAATGAGGGGGGAGAAACTCGAGGAGACAAACAACCCCCGGAAGGGGTTGGGACGGAAGAGGAAGTTCCACAAGGCAGGTGCCTGGCAAGGCTGATGTGGCACTTTTATCCAATCATAAGAAGGTTTAAAGCGCGGGCTAAATTGACTGTCCAGTCTTGAGGACTTGTACTGCATGTTACTCACGTGTGCGAGAGAACATTATAAAAGGGCTGAATTAGTTGTAATAAACGGGCATTGCTTGATCACATTGGCCGTGTGCATGCTCAGCTCTCCCACAATATACCAATGCTGTCAGTGGGAGTACAACATCCCTGAGTTACCCTGTGCTCAGACAGAAAGGGCAAGGGCCTCAGTGTGGAGAGAGAGTTGTTCTTCCTTCTCTTTCCATGAGTGCCTCAATCATTTCACACAACTACCTATTCAGTTGTCACCTTGTAGCAGTCTCAGAAGAGAGGCCAAGAGCTGAATCAATCAAGAGACTCTGCTGGTCTCAGTCTGGCAGGTAAGCTCCCTCCTGGTCACAGCTGAGATGAGTTCTTGTTCTTTTTAACTGTGCTTGCAAGCTGCCACTCTGCGAGCTGTTTCTGCTGTATGAATAAACTGGGGACTTCAGCAAATTTTCACCCACACTAAACTTCCCAAACAGCAGTTACTTGACAACGTTCTTTGGCATCATCCTGTACTTTTTGCAGGTATTTATGCTGCTAGGAGAGGTTATCTGCATTCTGCTGGCTCGTGGAAGGAAGAGACCTGTAATATAAGGAGGGAGAAGGACTGGGCTTAGGATAACTTCGCTTGAGATGAACCCCAGAAACTGGATTCTGAAGAGGGTTCCCAAGTCTTCTCCTGAAATATAGAGAGCAGGCTTAAGCTGAACTTGTATTTAATTTAAAGTTTTTTTCTCACACCG
>NW_020799092.1:16611306-16624526 GCF_003259725.1 Athene cunicularia | reverse complement strand
AATAATGATTTATTACTACCCTCCAAAAGGCATTTGAATCTGTTTTCTCAACTCATACAGCACAATAAATTATCAGGAATTAGCTATCAAAGGGCTAATAGACTCGTTCCTTCAAGGGCTAAATTAGTTTTATCATACTTCATCTGGAAGGGGGAAGGTTTACAAATGTACACTTCCAACAGGTTTGGTTCCTCATTATGTATACTGAAGCCTATCTTCACCAGCCACTCAAGGGACTAAGAAAAGTCAGCCGCTCAGCACAGATGGCCTTGAACTAAAGGTCAAAGAAAAGAGCATGAAAAAACATGGAAATATTTTAAAACCATTATTGCAGACAGCGGTTGCTGGCTAGAGTTACCTTTCTGTATAAGCTTCACTCTCTTTGAAATGCCTTCTCAGTATTACTGCATTCAATTTAATTTCACAAGATTTATTTTTTTTTTTGGTTTAGCTTTGCTTTGTGTTTTAAGTGGGTTTTCTGGTATCTCTCAAGAAAGGAAAAAATATTTGCTTCATTGTGAAAGGATTAGGACAGCTGAATTAGCTAAGAAATTGTATAATATTAAAGCAGTCTGGACTCTCCATTATACAATAAAAACTTCACAACAAAAGCCCTCAAAAACAGATTATGAGAACTATTTTTCCCCATATATAACATTCCGATCCCCACTGGCAGCTGAGTTGATGAAAAAGCTATACTGGACATTATTGCATCTAGGAAAAATTCTGGGTAAATACCTATTGTCTAAAGACCCTTTCAGCTTGTCAACCGATATCCAAGCAAAACAGAGTATATCATTACTTCGACATTACTGCTTAACTACTGCTTGCAAATCACAGCTTAGTGCTGTGCGCTGTACAGTTTATTTCCAGTACGCTCATTAATACAGAGATTATATAAAAACAGAGATCCCAGGTGTAACTAGTACTGAATCTCAAACATTCATAAAACCCCTCAGTCTGTGCTACCATCTGGGCAAAGAAGACTTTTGGGTAGAGAATCTTCCCTTACCTGGGTGAGGCTGGACCAGAAGATGTCCAGAGAGTTCATTCCAACCTGAACTATCCTGTGGTGTGACGTTCATCACAACTTTTCTTTATACAGTGTTTTTGAGCAAGTTGGGAAATAGAACTGGTAAAAAACCCTGCCACTTGAGTGCCATACATGAGGTACCCCTTGTATATGGGCATATGAAAAGATGTCTGTGAAAATCAGATACTTTTTCTTTTTTTTTTTTCACATATCGTTTTTTTAATCCTCTTAAAATACATTCTGACTGGTGAAAAGAGACTTGGGCACGTGTATGCCGTGCATATTGGATTTGGCTCATGAGTACTTGTATGCAGGATCCTGGAACGGCTGCAGTTTTTGGGGATTTCAAGTTATGAGGAGTCAGCAGTGTTGAAGGAACTATTTAAGAGAGAAGTGTCATGGCATGAAGGCATCATCCATCTTTTCACTTGTTTGCAACTAGAAAGCATCTCATCTGTCTGAAAGTTTTTGGCAGGTGTTCCGGTTAGTGCTGTTGAAAGCATGTGCAAGGAATTACATTTTAAAAAAAATTATATGCCTCATTCAAGCCAATTCATTGTAAACTGGTTTTGGGCCTTTATAATAACATGAGAGATCCTTCTGGCTTTTTACCAGTCTTGGAAAATTGACACAGCTCACCAAATGCAGGGAGGAGGAGAGGCGCACAGTGCACTGTCGTGCTGCTCTGTATTCCCTACCTCACTCCCTGCAAGCTTGCTGAGGCCCATGTTGTCTCATAGGAGGTGGAATGTTGCCTTGCATTTTTGTCGTTGTACAGATGAGGATGTTAGTTACTGATGTGATCTTTGAAGAGAAGGTGCCTCCATTTTTGACACACATAATCTTTGATGGAGGATACCATTTTCTGGTATGCTATCACTTCCCTTTTAAATTTCTTTACTGCTGGTAAATTTTATTTTATTTTTTTTGTCAGGCTTTTATAAACCCAGAGCTGAGTTTTTTCCCACTATGACTTTAATGCTTCCTGATGTGATTTCACAGCCAAACCCAATTTACAGTTGTCGAATGTCAGTACATACTTATAAAAGATACAGAGAAAGAATGGGTGAGTGTGGAAATGCTACATGGACAGGGTGGTATTTTCATATTGAACCAGTTGTGTTTTGAGGACCAATGGACGTGAATGTCTTCTAATGGCTTACCTCATCATCTGCAGACTGAGGATACTTGGGAATTCTTATGGAGGAACATGGGTCCTAGGTGACCATACTATTTCTTTGGCTTTAAGGCGTGTACACCAGAGAGAGCAGTGGGATATCTTCTTGTTTTGTAAGTACACCTGTTTGGTACAAAAAACCTCAACCACTCACTGCAGATAAGTTTGGTATTAAATGTGAGAGGTGAAAGACTGATACGTTTCCCATCTTCTCAGGGAGGGATGAACCTCAAGGTACTTCATCAGGTCATAAATTAATGAAAAGGTTCTACAGTGTGATGCCTCTAAAGATTTGACATGTGAATATACTTCACAGGAGTGAGATGTCCATAGCACGGTTACACAGTGCAAATACCTTTGCTAACAGCTGAGCACAGAAGACTGGCATCACTGAATCTGCACAAACTACAGTGTCTTCTTGACTGAGATGTGTGTGTGGGAAAGTGCTTGCTTCAATGACTATTTTTGACCTATTTTGTGAATAAATAGGACTTATGCCTCAAGAGCTTTCAGTCTGGCAATTTTCAGGAGCACTGCATTAACAAGGAGAAGAAAACAATTATTAATAAATACACTTGAACAGAAAAATTCTCCTGACACAGCTTTCAAAATTCCATATTCAAGCTGATTTTGTATGAAATGCACCTCTAAAATTACCTTAGTTTTTAAACAAACTCCTATTAGTTATAAAAATCTGATACTAGGTTTTTGTTCCTCAGTTCCACACAGGTCATCAACAACAAGATCGGGGATGAGAGAGCTGTAAAGGGAGAATCTGTAGACAGAAAAGTATCTGTGGGAAGAGCATCAGTATTCCCTACCTGCTCTGGTTTTCCTATTGAATTTACTTAAGATATAATCCAATTGCAAAAATCTTTAAAACAAACTTTTGTTCTGAAATACAATGTGGGTGTGCTTTTCTTTTTGCAGAAAGGCATGAAGGAGAGTTACCAGAAAGATGTTACCTTATAGTTACTTTGATGTGCACGACAGAATGCAGTTCAGTTTATTCATTTTTTTTGTGTGTTAGCATAGTAGAGCAAAACTTGTTCATATGAATAAAATAAGTGCATAATATAACATCGTGTACAAGAGAAGACATGAACTGGAGCTGCTTGCTAAGGAATGAAGTTCTAACTGCTTCAGGTATGTTTAATAAGAGTGATTGGAGAATGTTTTTCCCTTAAAAGCCATGACAAAAAAAATTTAATGCTTGTTTTGAGAGGAGAACATTGGTGTTTCCCAGTAATTCTTCTATAGTGTTCAGGTAAAAACTTTTTGGGTCTTGGTCTTTTATAGCTATGAACTGTTGAAACCTCCAAACTTCAGACAAATGCTGAAAAGTCTTTAGCGTTTACTTCTTCAACAAAAACTTTCCACATTGCTTTTTTTTTTTTTTTCCCAAAAATCTAGTTATCTATTTAAAAAATGTTTCAACGGAAATTTTTTTTACAATCTCTGAGTAATGTTGGGTTAAAAGACTCCCCTTTTAAACACAATACATTTTTTTTGATGGTACTTTCCAGCAAGACATGTATAAACAACCAGAATGCTCTGAAGACCTAAGAGGGGCTGCATGGATTTTATTTAGGATGATTTTTTTAACCTTTTATTGGAATTTGGTTTTTAAGGTGGTCAAGATAATACAGCACCAGCCTGAATCCAAGGTCATGAGTACAATGTATGCTGGGTTATGATTCAGGACCTCCCAGGCAACACCAGTACTATTTATTCCATGTGGTACAGCACAGTGAAAAACCCAGTGGATGCATCGCCTTGCACCTGGAGGCAGCAGAACTGCCTCTCCATGGCACCGTTTCTGCACTGAAGAGCCTGCTAACACCCAGACCTGAGCTGGCCTGTGTCCCGCTGCCTTTGAATCTCTGTGTGATGCTCTTCAGCATTTCTATTTCTGGGTTTAATGTGGAAATTCAGCTTGGGTCTCTCCATCCCTGGGATGAATTTACCCCTGTCTTCTCCAGTTATTCTGCTTCTAGTTGCTGTATATTGGCCTAGTCAGAGCCCTTAGAGCCCTCTTCTGGGTCACCTCCTTGCCTTTTCCCGGGGGAGTATACCAAGCCATACCTCCCACTGAGCTTTCCTACACATATGCTAATAAGATGCTATTAGTGCCACCTTCTTCCCCAGAGAATTGGATAGCATAATGGTTTGGGGAAACAGGGACTCTTGGCTTCTCTCCCAGCACTGACACTGTTCTTCCAGTGACTCTTACCAGCTCAGTTGCTATCTTTGACTGAGTGTCTAATGTTAAAATTGAAATGATGACACTTCCCTACCTGACAGGCTGGAGGCGAGGTTGGTTATAAGGATTAGTTACCCAAGGGCTAGAGCATGCCAAATGTTATTAAGAATGCAAAACAAGAAATGTTCTGAAACAGAAACAAAATTCTTTCTTTTTGCTTCGAAGGAGAGAGTTACTAGGACACTGTAAATACCTGCTTTCTGGTCTGGTGGATTAGCTGATGTCGTATGGCGTTACAGAAGTACATGAAATAGCGGGAGAGGGACAGGCCTTGAAGCGTCTCCCATGTCTGGGTCTCTGTGATGTTCAGCACATTAGTGAATGAGAGAAAATGGCTCCTGCCTGTGAGATGCACCTGCCAAAAGCTTCCCAGGTTGTTTTCTTAATTTAGCATGTCAAGATTTTGCTCAGATAATTACTTATATCTTTCACTTTTAACAGTCTCTCCTAGAAGAGCTGGTGGAAGATGAGAGAGAAAAAGACTCCTTGTGTCAGTATAGGGGTGAGCAGAGATAAGAGGGGGGGGAAGGACAGCCAAGGACAGAGAAGAAGCCAATAGGTAGGTGGAGGGAGATAGAAGGGAGAGGAGAGTGCAAAAAAGAGAAGGAAAGACAGATTCAGTAGCACTAGCACAAGCTAAAAATAATCAGTGAAGGGAATGAAAACTGGTTACGAGGGATGGAATGTCAAACTGCTGGAGAAGGCAAGGGAGAGTGAGTCAGGGAATCAAGAGGAGAGGAAGAAAATGAGTTTATTATCTGTTTTATCTGACAGTATTGAAAGTGGTGTAAAACTTGCCTGATGGAGAGCTAGCAATTACCCTGTTCCATGTAAGTGTCTGCTTAAAAAGTGGTAAGGAAATCAATCTGATTGAGATGGCCCTCTGCTCTGCCATCGCTTATGTGCTGGAGCAGTTCCTTTTTCTCTTCTGGATCTCCACTCTCCAAGCTGAGCTGCTAGCATGCCCATCATCTTGATGCTAGTATTATGCAATGCCTAGAGGGGGTCTCATCCATGCCAAGAGGGGGAATGTAGCAAGCACTCGAAACACTCTAGGAAGAACACAGGAGTGGGTTGCTTCATTAATCAGTATTATTTGTTAACAAGCCCCCAAAACCTGCATGCTGCACATCACATCTCTGTTTACACAACATCTGGGAGGCATAAGGGGTTTGGTTCATGCCTCTAAGCTACTGCCTTCAACACTGACACCTGTGGAGGCTTGGGGGATTTCTCTAGACAAAATCTTGTTTTACTCTGCTGCTCTGCTGCAGTCCCACACCCTGTCACGCTCATTAACACTCTCTGCAAGAGGTAACATGCACTTCCATGTCCCTGCTGTAGGTATTGCAGTCATGTGTGCTCCTTGTGTTTGCTGCTGCCGTAAGTAGGCAGTGTAGTGCCAGGGATCAGCTCTGCTCCTGACAAAGCCACTTGTGAATTGGAAGGGTGCAGCACACGAGCTTCAACCAGGAAAGAACAGACAAAATGACTTTGTAGCCTGACAGGACTTAGGGTAGCCCTAGAAGCTGCTCTGTGGCTATTGAATCTCATTTACCCGAGGAAGTCAATTCCACTGCAGTTCCTTGTGTCCCTGGCACATTCCTTATCATGGGACTATAAAAAGTTGGATTCTCTGCCAACTCACTGGTCTGGCACTGGGGAACCAGCCTCCAGCTCCTTTCATTTCTCTTCCATGGCTCCAGGAAACCAGTGCAGCAATACAGACATGCTGGAAGAAGGTCCCTGTTCCTCATTTTTAAGTGGGATAGGTTTTGACCTTTGAATTGAGATAGTGTTGTAGTAGAAATATAGGATCAGCTGATGATTCTATCTTTTTATTTAATTTTCAAGGATTAAGAACTTTCATCTCTTAAAATTTAGCTTACATCCAGACCAGAGGTAATGGGTGTCAATCACTACCACTTGATAATCTGGACAGATATCATTGTTATCAGATCCCACTACATTTTAAGCCATATGGATAACATACCTTGCTGACAATCAGGATAGAAACTAGGGAATCAGGAGCACAAAAAACTACCTTCATAGAAATGAGCTGGAAGAGAGAGGCAGTGTGCAGGTCTGAGTTCTAGATTTCATCACTGATGCCTGCTGATGTGGCTAGCTGTTATGTGTAAAATTGGGATAAATATTATTTATCTGATTGATGTTATAAATTATAAGTTACTTAAATATTATGTAAATGAAGGTTCTGTAAATAATGTGGAAGTATTGATGTGTGTAACTGTGGGAAGATGAGTAGAATGAGAACAGGTTCAATCTGAAGCAGAATTTCACTCTGCTGAGTGAATATACAGGGAGTTCATAAACTACTTATTTTCTGAGTTGAGCTAGTTGATAACACATAAATGACTGGCACTAAATAATCTTATATGTTTATCTAGTTGGTTCACTTCAACATTCTGACGTTTGAGTTATTATTTAAGAAATATGTCTCTAAGAGTAGGCCTTAGGTTTGAACCCTATATTTTGATCTAGGCCTGCTTCTAATTTTTGGGAACTAAAATCTGCTGTCAGGTACATAAGCACAGTTCTCTGGGATGTGGATGAAAACTGGAGCTGCAGAGCTAAATTTGCTACTTAGTGTATTTTTCATAGTGGCAGAATAAAAAAATAACTTTTTTAAAATCTCTTAATTTTTTTATTGAATAGAAGTAGTGTTTGGTGATAATGCACTCATTTCTGATGAGTGAACTCAAAGACTGAAGAACTTAAATACTTCATAGTTTCCAGGACTGCACCAGCTTCAAGTTGAAGCTACAGCTGTGCTTATGAGGTGGATGGGTGGGTAGTGTGATGCCCTGTGTTGAAGGGGAAGCTGTGTGATCTCAAAGCCTGCCAGGACTTGGCAAAAAAAGCTGCAGTTGTCCAATGTAGTGCAGAAGATAAAGCCTGGTTATAAACCCGTGAGAGATAAACATAGTCTATCATGTAGATGCAGCACATGAAGTGTGACAGTGGGAAGCATCTTCTATGAAAGCTTCCAGTGGTACACCAAGAAGAGATCCAGGTTTTTCTGCTTTCATGTTTCAATGCAGGACTTGCCCTTTCATCGAAACTCCGTTAAAGGGAAGCTGGAAAAATTCTAGTTGCAAGTGTAAAGGCAGAAGCAAGTGCTTAACCATAGGCAGTCCTATGTGAATCTGATCTGAGTATAATCTATAAACAGCACCCAAGTACTCTTGATAATGATTTAGGTATGATGGTTTTGGGATATAATTACATCATCTTGTAGGAAGAGGTAATATCTTTAGGAAGAGGTAGTGTCTCCTCCTTGGAGAAGGGGTTGTGTGCCTGACTGCATCTTGGTATTTCTGTCAGTTGCTCTAACAAAAATAACTGCTTTTGGCACTGAAAGTTCTCATTGCTTTTTTGCTGTCATGAGTGGAACTTCAGAAAGGCCAAGGCACAGCTACTTAGATGAGTAATACTCATGGACATAACAGAAACCAAACAGGAATTACAGTGGCATCTAAGGTTTTGGAAGAACAGGGAAATAAAGATGTGTTTGCCAACTGTTTAAAGGGGGGAAAAAAACAATAGAGGCAGGAGTGCTGCTTTTTTGCTTTCAAATAACGCAATCTTGAAGAATAAAGCTGAGTCAATTTAATCCTAGTGGTAAATTGCTAGCATATTTTTCAGTCTAATTTCTTACCTCCTGCCCTGGTTTTGCTGGAATAAGAGTTAATTTTCTTCTTAGTAGCTGGTACTGGGCTGTGTTTTGGATTTAGGATGAAAATAATATTGATAACACACTGATGTTTTAGTTGTTGCTAAGCAGTGCTTGTGCTAAGTCAAGGACTTTTCAGTTTCCAATGCTCTGCCAGCAAGAAGATGCACAAGAAGGCGGGAGAAAGCCTGGCCAGGGCAGGTGATTCACGCTAGCCAAAGGGTTATTTCATACCATGTGTCATGCCCAGTATATAAACTGGGGGGAGTAAGCCAGGTTGGGGCCAATTGCTGTTCAGGGACTGTTTGGTAAGCGCATGGTGAGCTGTTGCACTGTGCATCGCTTGTCTGTCTTGGGTTTTATTTTTCTCTCTTTTTGTTATCTTCTTTTAATTTTTTTTTTTATCTTCCTTTTTATTATTATTAATTTTCTTTCAGTTATTAAACTGTTCTTATCTCAACCCATAAGTTTTACTTTTTTTCCAGTTCTCCTTCATATCCCACTGGGGAGGGGAGTGGTGGGGGAGGAATGAGCAAGCAGCTGCATGGTGCTTAGTTGCCAGCTGGGGTTAAACCACGACACCTACGTTAATATAATGCGCAGTGATGGTAAAAATGCAGCACTTCAGACTGAATTTTGGATTATGGCTGGAGCTGGAGAGAGAAGCTCTAAAAAGCAGCTTTATGGGCACTAGTGAAATTCTGGCTCTTGAATGTAAAGGAAGCTTTGAAACACCTGTATAACTAACTGTGAAAGAGCTAATATGGAGTCAGACTTTGGCATGAAAATTAAGGTTTCACTTTGCTTTATTTTTTTTAGTATTTTCTCATATTTGTGAACTGTGTCAAGGGATATAAATAACATTTCAATCCTTTGCCATTATGCTATGAGGTATATGTGGGATAGAGACACGAGAGTGTAATTTAAAATCTTTTCCATAGCCCTTTGTTTCCAATAGGTATAAAATTAACCTGGCTTTAGTGCATTATTGAAACACCTGCACAATGTTAGATAATGTCTTCTCTGCCCTGGGAATTGTTTTTTTCAGTTAACAGATGCTCCCTCTGCTTGTTTTGAAGCTGGAAAAGATAACACAAGGTAGGACCTACATAAACAGAGAAAATTACTCTTTCAACATTTCTTGGCAGCGGTTGTGGATTAGATACACATGGATGTCCCCTCACAGATGTAGAGGTGATATTAAACTGAGATGTCATGTGATACCAATCAAACATGTATGTCAACTGGCTTCTGTTCAGTAATTTGTTTTTCCGAGTGTATTCCAGCATATTTAAAAAAAAATAAATCTGACACTAAATAAAAATAATCAGCCTGGCAGAGTAGTGTTTCCTCTCATACCATGAGCTTGTATGTTTTTTTCTTTCAGGGTTACTAACATGCCCTAAAATGATTGTTTTGCCTATGATCCTTTGGACATAATGATATGATATGGTGCAAGTCAGATAACTTGCATCTATGCAGAGTTTCAGACAAGAGTTTTGTGCCACTGGGAAGGGAAGTCACCCTCTTTTTCCCAGTGGAACAAACTCTCCTCCAGCTTTCAAAAGGTCTGAGATAAGAGTCAAGATATATTTAGATATAGCAAACCTATTTCTAAGTAGTTTTTTTTTTTTTTCCTTTTTGTCAGTTTTAATGGCTCCCTCTGAGCCCTCTGTGGTTGGGGTGGTTATAACTAAGGCACCTGGTACTTAAGCTTAAAAAATGAGTAACACAGTCCTAGCAGCACTTTAAAAAGCTCTTTGTATTGTTCCTAAAAGACCTTTTTAAACATGTAGCATATAGAGAATATATGATAGTATAAAGTTTTGGAAGTAGGCTATGAAGTCTACTTGATACGGAATAGAGACACTGTACAGTTCATGGGTTTGTCACTTATGTCCTGTGATGTGCATATTTCCATCAGTAGCGTGCTGTTTCCTGTCCACTTGTTCCTACTTCTGTACCATCTCCTCAGTGGTGCTAGTGCAAATCCTTGGGTGTCTGCACAGTAAAGTAGATCAGGGAGATAATCCCCCTTCATTATGACCTAAAGAGGGGGGAAAATGCTTATTTTTCTTCTGAATCAGTTTTCCAGACCAGATTTATTACAGAGACCCATGATCCATGCGGTGTGCAATGGGGCAGTGGTGCAAGAGCAAAGGGAAGTGGCTTTGTGGTGTCAGGGCAGGGCTGCTCATGCACGCTGGCCTCTGAAATAGTATTGTTCTGCCATATCTGCACACTGTTTTTCATGGGGATATATCATCTGATGAACAAGGGAGAAGGTGTAAAGACCCATACCAGAATGTGACAGGCTTAAATTAAATGAAATTTTGAGCTCACATGATGGAACCACTTTCAGTAAAGGATTACAGACACTTATTCCCAGTAACCCAACACATTTACTTTCATCCCTATGGGCCAGTAAGACACAAAAAAAATTCAGTTTAGCCTTCTGTTGTACCTTCTGCCAGGCAGACAATAAATTCATTTAATCTTCTCCTTGAAGCTGTGTCTGTTCCACACTTTCCTTTGTGTCTATCAAATATTAAGGGACATATTTACTTGAGGTGTTTTGCCAGTCCGTATCTTCCAACCTTCACAAAGGGGCAAAGTCACAAATCCTGCTAGGGTAAGGCACTGCCCTCACTCCAGCCATCACGTCCTTCTGTGACATGAGCAAACGGCTGGTTAAGGTTGCGGGGAGGATCATCATCCTGTAGGTCTTGCACATGTCCAGGTTGTTGGGTAATCTGTGTTTTGTGGGACACCAGGAGGCTTGGTCTGTAAATCTGAACTGTGCTTAGCACGAACTTCTGACAAAGCCTGTAGATATATACTATACTGCCTGTTTACTGGAGGAAGTCATCTGAACTGTTTTTCTCTGGTGAGAGACACTGAAATAAGCTTCACCTGATTTAACTTCATAGTGTTCTTACTGTTTACAGTGTTTCTCACTGTAAAGCTTTGAAATAATTTAATAAGTACACATATATGTGTATATAGGAATTCATACAAAAACGTATTTTTAATGTAGTGTGTATGTACGCTAATGTAAATGGAGGGACAACGTGTAATAAGATCAAATTATGCTGTACATCTAGAAGGTTTTCTTTACTGTTGGACTCTAGGTGGTTTTTTGGGTTTTTTTGTTGTGGTTTTTTTGTTTTTTTTTTTTTTTTTTTTTTTTTTAAAGCTATTGCTGAGAGCTGAAAGAGCCCTGACCCTGATTTAGGCAACTTCTAAGACTGCTGTAAATTTTGACAATCTTTGCCACCATCCTCATCCTTCCTTTGGTGATTCATTTTTTCTATAGCTTTCACTAAGGAAGAGAATAATGAAAGTCATTACAGATTTCTCTTCCTCTTCTGGCTGCAAACTCAATGAAGCTCAAAGGCTGTATGGATTTTTTCCTAACCTGTTGCTGGTTGCTTGCACCTTCGAAGTACAAGGAGGCTTTGCATCTCTTCCTAAAATCCAGGATACCCTTGAAGCCTATTGTATGTAAGATCTGGTGTAGAGTCTTCTATCTGGTAAGCTCAAGATCATGTGGAGATGCCTCACACAGTGTATATGAGGCTACAGGTGTGTTCCTGTATGCATTGTGGTAATTCTGTCAATCCCCTTCCTCCACCGGTTTTGAGATTCTTGCTCTCTCTCATCTCTGTCCCTTTCATAAAAGGTACAAAAGATTTATGGCTTTTGAACACTTTGAAATTTTCTTTAGACGGTTGTTTAAAATGTTAGTTTAGGAAAAGCCTTTTCAGCGATACACCAGTGCTGCTGTTATGTCATATTTCATGTTTATTTTCTTTTCAGGCTTTTTCAAATCTGAGTTACTTGCGTAGATCTTGACTGATAACTGTTTTACCAGCACATGGATTTTTGTCACATTAAACAATAGGTATATATTAACAAGAGAGTTAGGAATGAGGAATGTGTGTGAGGGGCTGAAGAGACAAGCAGTACATTTATACAGCCTTTGGTAGCCAGGTGGGCTCACTTTTCCCATCTCTAAAGCTTGCTTGGAAACATATCTGTGCTGAGCATTGCCCCCCCCCAAAAAAAAAAACAAAAAAAAACAACAAAAAAAAACCACCAAACACCTACCTAGGAAAGATTATGTAGGCATAGGCAGGAAGAGGAGGATATGTGGGGACATAGTTCATGTTCTCTGTCATTTTCTGGAGAATTAATAGTCTAGTCCTAGATAACTGAAGAAAACACTTTCTGATTTTCAGGTTTTGCTGTCTACCTTCACTGATCACAGAGCTTCAGTTAATGTTACCTTCACTTCTTTGTAGGGAGGTCTGCTGACCCACAAAAGGGATGAGACTAGAGGGTTTAATGCTGAGCGACCAGGTGTATTTTCACAGAAGCAGAACTGGACATTGTACAGGCAGTAAAGGTCTGTGAGGCTCTCGCCTTAGGTGCAGCAGTGAGCTCCATTTACTAGTTGGGAGACTCAGAATTCAGTTTGCTGTATGAAGGTGAAATGAAGTCTCTAGGATCGTGTTAATTTGGGATTTAGTACCATTCCAGTACTTTAAAACAACAGAGCATATGTGCAAGCCTGGTTCCCATGCACTCAGTCATCCAGCCCAGCATTGATCTTGAGGAGAAAAAGTAGTTCGAGAAAATCTTTGGGATAACCACCGTATTCTAAAAATACTTTTTGCTGAATGAAATTTAATAAGATGTACAAGGCTGCTTCCTTATTCTTTTGCAGAGCTGTCTTTCTATGTACTGATGAGATATTTATACACAAGGTCATTGTTCCCTGTTTGCTGATGGTTTGTATTAACTCCCTGGATCTTCAGAATCTCAGATAAGGAAGATTCGGGTCTTAAAAAAAAAACAAACAAAAACCAAATAAAAAAATAAAATAAAATTCTGCACAGCATGAGTGCAGTTCTTGGATTTTGGATTTTGCACATGTTCCTAGGCTGTAATCAGGGATGATTAGACAGCTTTAATGCAGTGCCACACTGCAGTACAAAGTCAGTTTTATGGTAGGTGGGCAGTGAGCAGAGCATCACTTACCGTCTGGGAA
>NW_020799092.1:16606568-16611256 GCF_003259725.1 Athene cunicularia | reverse complement strand
GGGGGGGGGGGGGGGGGATGGGGAACGACACATCTGTTGATCTGTGTCTCTGATTTGGTGTTGGATTGTCATCCTCTGAGTTAGACACAAACTCGGGGTAGTCTTTATCTATGTATGTGTGAGTAGGTGGGACTGTAGTCAAGCCATTATCTTTTGAGTAACAACACAGTGTATTCCTTGGTGCAAGGGGTACAGCTGTTTTTTGTGGGAAAAAGAGGGAGTATGAGAAACAAGGCCGGCTGGCTACTGCAGAAATCCTTGAGAAAAATGAAAGAATGGGACCACGCTGCCTACACCTCACTTCTCATTCCTCCTTGGCGCCATGACAATCACAATTCACTGGACCTTCATCCCATCCTGTGCTTGCTCTGGGCACCTTGTGTCAAGGAAATATGTGTGTTTCTTTTCTCATGCTTCCAACACTTAACACCAGCCCTGCCCTTTCTTCCCCTCAAGCCCTTTCTAGCAGCCAGAGAAGCAGGAGAGTGTAAAGAGAGGTTTGCCTGTGAGGAAAAAGGTTGGTGGAGACCTTACTGCAGAGGTAACAGAAGTAATGGTTTATGGGTCTCAGGTTAGACTAGGGGAATGCTCTATCTCAGGGGATGGGGATATGAGGAGAGCACCAAGGAGGAAGAGCGACTGTGTATGAACAAAGAGATCCCTTAAAGTTACTTTCTTCTCTCTTGGCCCCTGTCTAGATCCACCATCTCCTGAGAGCTTTCAGCTCACTCACAGCCCTCTTCACCCCTCTGGTATCCACTGCTACTCATTCCCCAACCCAGAACCTGTGCTGTTGCTGCTCAAAATTTAAATTTTACCTACAAAGCCAAGAACCTTTGGATATATGTCAAACCAGAAATTGTTCAAACATTGTTCTTTTTATTCTGCATTGTGTGTCTGTGGTTCGTATCACAGAGCTGTGATTTTTTAGAAAGTTGTGCTCATAGACTTACTTCCTCTTCTAAATTCTGAGCCATGTGTAAGGTCTCTGGTGGGGTAAGCAAGGTCATTAGCAAACTGCTGTTTAGAAAAGATAAAGTTTATTTAAACCTTTGCCTCGAAAGTGCTTGAAGTTGTAATGCTGGGTATGCAAAACAGATTGAAACCAAAAAAAAATTCCTTCTGTTGGTTAAGGTTTGAGAAAGCATGTTTCCTGCATTGCAGACAAAGTGCAGGCGTTCAGAAGGAAACAAATATTAAGAATTTGAAAAGTAGTAACAGCCTAAATCCCATGCTTTAGCATAGGTGCTTCTTGTTGCCCCCTGGTCAAGTTTTGCAGCAGAAAATGTAATATCTGATGTCTTGGGTGATACTAGCCTTTTGGCTTCTCTCTCTCTGATCTCTCCTCATGCCTGCAATGTTGAGGTAAAAGTTCAGTGGATGTTACCATTTTTTTCCTGTGCAGTGCTGCTTTTTGACTGTTCTACCAACGTTTTTGGACTACTGGCAATTCATGTAAATTTAGAGGAGTGTTCAAGCTTAGCTGTGATAGTCCAGAGCAGTTGTGAAAATATGAGAAACGTAAGTTCTGATCCTCTGTATAGACACTGGTGCGTGTCTAGAGTTCAGTCTGTGTCAGGACCAAGTACATGATCCGGTGGGCCGGCAGCATATTAGCTACTTTATATAACTGAATGGAGAAGGATGCAAAATCTTTAAAAATGTCTTGCTTTCCTTCAGATGCCATATAACTCTGATATTAGAAAGTATGTTAATAAGTAAGCAACCTCCTTTGCACATCTGAACCCAAATATCATAACCAAAAAAACCCCAAATCCCCAAACTTATAAATAGCACAATTATAATCCCTTCCACTAATCACTCTTAAAATTTCCCCAGCTTTAGACTTGTGATAAATAACATTTCACAGTTTCTGAAGTCATTATAACATCTTCCAGAAAATATCCAGATTTCACATCTAAGATACCAGCAGCAAATACGTTTTAAAATGAAAATGCATTAAAAAAATAAAATCTTCTCATAGTTCATAGACCAATAAAGAGTGAGCTCCAAACCAAGCTGGTTGTCCCTTTACAGGTCACCTTCAGGGCTGCTGAGCTGTGATAAAAGATATTTCTTCCCACTTGATAAGAATAACATGTTTATTGCATGGGCAGAATGCAGGTTTTGAGCTTCTCGGTTATGTATTTCCTGGGGCTTGAATTGAGCTGGGCCATATTTGTTCTCCAGTTTCACATTCTTTGTTTTTTTTAAAGGAAGTCACTGATCTTCCTGTCTGTGAAGAAAATTATGAAAATGAGTTAGCAGCATCCACCTGAGTCTGCAGGCAGCCTGCAACTGTAGCTTGTGGACCTGTCAGGAGCTGTGTCTTGGTAGCATGCAAGTCTGGTGCCTGGTTACTATAATTTCAGTGGTAACATCATGAATGCTGTACTGCTGATCAGCGTGCGGTTGCGGTAAAGGGATGAACATATTACAAACAGATGCTTTTTTGTCACTGTCATTTTTTTTCCTCTGCAAGGAGGAGTGTAAACTGTTTATTTCAGCTGGCATATGAGGATTACCTGGCATCTCAGAGAGGAATTTTCCTACACACAGGCCAGTTTTTAAATATTCCTTAATTTTGGTCCTGTCTCTGAAACTCCCCCAGGAGATGCCTTATGAGAGCAGTTTTAGCAGCTGCAGAATTTGTGGCTGATGCCTTGCTTTGTTGTCTCAAGTACATTTGTACTTATTTCCAAGTTAGATTAGTATTGTACTTTGTGAGTGATGCTTTAGAAAATATCACTGCTTGTTTGTCCCAAGTTCAGCCCTTGATATCCGTGTTTAATGGATGAATAAATACTTCATTGTCACTTAGCAATGTTAACTGTTGTGTAAGTCAAAATGTCTTTGTTGTATGATTTTCCAAGATTTTAAACATTTTGTAAAGCATTTGATTTCATTTTTGTTGGTACATAAATAGCAGTGGTGCTTTAAAAAAAATGATTAAATAGTAATTCAGTTTAAGAATCGAGTCTTTCAGTCTAAACTAGTAATTTCTGGAAGCGACTTTGATGCACCAGTAATGGCTTTGAAATTGTCACAAGAAAAAAATCTGTTAGTGAAGGCGTATTTTATAAAAGATCCATTAGCCCAGTATCTTTCTCTTGGTCAAAAGAAAAGATTTGCGGGTGATAATGGCTCTCAAAAATATATGCCTTGTCTTTCTTACATCAGGTTCTGTTTTAGAGAGTTATGTTAGGTTTTCAGATACTGGCAATTTGCTGAATGTTTTGCTGTTCCTCATCCTTGAAAAGTGCCTGTTACACTAGCAAGTGTCAAAATCCATAGATTCTATTTATTGCCCTTTATAAAGCACTTATCACTGTGATATTCAGGGACTGCACATGGATTAAAAAACAGCAAGGAAGCTATCTTGGAAGAGTTGGTGTGACTTGTTATGCTGGGCATGTTACAGTGTAAAGCAGTCTATAACTGCGATGGAGAGTGGACACAGGTAATCAAAAAAATTCTTTGCAGGAAGATGTAAAATACAGTTACTTAAAACTGAGAGCTGTAACCACACCAGAGCTGGGGCAGTATCTCTGCTGTGACTTGTAGCTGTACTCTCATGTCTTAATTCCATCGCCCTCACTTCAGATGTCCCTAGTGGGTATCCCCACCTGAGCACGGCAATGCTGGGTCCTCTCCCTCACTGTGACACTTCTCCTTTGAGTGAAGGAAGTACCGGTATCATGTGCAACATGGAGAAAAAGGGTTTATTTTATTTCTTGGGGGAGTAACTGCCTGGTTGGCCCAGGCTGTGCCACGTTCCTCCTCCTGTACACTGGCTGGATGCTGTCCGTGTGATCCCCAGAGCTGAGGGCAGTGGTAGCCATACACCTCCCAGCCTGTGCCCATTGGGCTGTCTGCAGACACAGATGGCTATCATTCACCTTCAACTTGGGGTATGGTTTTAGTGGTTTCTTTGCAAGTTTGGAGGCTTTAGTAGTTTCTGTAGCCAAAGTGTACCTCCTCCTGAAATGATAGAATCAGGAGAGGATTTCCTGGGGAATAGATGGGTAGTGGTTACACTGGTGGTTGTCTCCACAGGTGGCCCCTTTACTGAGATGAAGTCCCAGTGCTGGGACATGGTGCAGAGCTGTGCTTTAACCTAAGCATAATAAAAACTCCTACCATTTTTAAATAGACCTTCACGAAGCATTTCTTTTTCTTGTCAGTGACATTTAGCTACAGGAAATTGAAAAGGCCTTCAAAGACCTTTTTTAAAAAAACAACAACACAACAAACAAACATAAACAAGCAAGTTCAAGCACAGTTTTCGATAAGACAGTGGTCGCACCCCTAGTGAGTGGAAGGTCAGCAGCCCATGCCAGGACTGGAGTGTACGGCCAGCAGCCCAAGGCATGGCTTCAGCTTTTGAACCCGGAGCAAGGTGCTCCCCTCTGCTCATGCAAAGGCTTTACGGAGAGGCACTGCCTTTCCAGTCGCCAAAACTGCTGCTTCTGCCAATGCCACAGCTGCAGCATCCTACAGTCTTGTCCTGGGCATTTGGCTGTCAGCTTTTTCGAGACAAAACCCCTCAATCAAAGCCAAAGCCTTCCATAAAAAGATGTCCTGGTGAGCAAAATAAAAGAAGTTTAATAGCGTCATATATTGGTAGAAATTACTGCAAGCGTTGCTTTATAAGTTGAAAGGTGTTTTGTTTCTCCCCCCCCCCCCCC
>NW_020799092.1:16570877-16606518 GCF_003259725.1 Athene cunicularia | reverse complement strand
CCCCCCCCCCCCCCAAGAAATTTTGAAGAAAACTTCAGTTCTGAATCAAAAGTTAATTTTAAAACTTTTTCTTTACATCTACCTTTGGAATGGTTTCAAATGTTGATGTTACAGTTACCACTAAAAGTAAAATGCTAACTTCATCTAGTTTTAACAAGAATACTGATTTCTCTGTACATTTACAACTTTGTAACACAGAGTGTGTCACATATTTGCTCTTCGTGGAGCTGTATCTTCTAGAAGTTCCTTCCAGTTTAATACTAGACATGTCTTTCAGTGTGCATGTTCATGTGCAGCTTTGCCCTTTGAAGGTATCAGCTTTTTCCTGACCATATATGTCCACGTGGTATGTTATATGTGAAAGGATAAGCATGTACAGGACTGCAGGAGTGCCTGCAAGTTGCTAACCAGACTCCCTTTTTTTCGGTAGTTCTAGATGTGGGAGGTTTTATAGTGGCTGACAGCAGATTTATCATCTTCAGGGAAAATGGTTGGGCGATAGATTCTAATCCCTTGTGCCATGTGCAGTCATCTGCATCACTGCCAAAGCGACTTCCAAGTGCTGCCATTTTGGTGTGGCATGCCGCAGTTACTGCGTGCCCATGTGAATGACTCCGCATGGTGCTGAGAGACAGTCTGGTTTTCTCTCTAAGCAAACCGCTTTAGTATTTTGTTACACAAGAAAGAGCTCCACAAGACGACATGAGAAAGCAGACATAAAGAATAGAGTTCAGACATGACTTCAGTGGTGAGCGTTGCTCTGTAGTCTACAGAGCTGCTGAGTAATGCAGATTACTCTGGTTTTCCCCCTTCAGTAGTAAGAGCCGTTGTGGCTTGGGGCTATTGGTTCAGCCTGGTCTCCCTTTTGCTGCATGGTCCTTGCAGTGGTATGGGACTTTTCTTGTTGTGTGGTCTGAGAGGCCAGGTCCTCTTCCCCTCTCGTTGCTCTAGATGATGATGTAGCTGTTTTGTGCATTCACCTGATATAGGGAAGTTCTCAGCAAGTGCTTGTGCACAAGGGAAGGCAAACGTGTGCTTGCACAATATGTGAAGGTATATGGGGAACTGCAGGTATGTTTTGAGTGTCCAAGGTGAGCTGTGCTTGCACTGGAGTTGGCATATTTGTGGCAGCAGACAAGGCTGGGGCATGTGATTGATTGGGGCTAAACACATGGAAGATGAAGGATACAGTCCTGTTTTTTGACAGCTCTGGGAGTCAGGGGACTTGGATTCCACTCCAAATTCTGCAATCATAACCTAGTAGCACAACATCTTTGTGCCTCAGTTGTCCTGTTGATAAAAAGGGAATGCAGCTTTTTGCTGTATTGTGCTGATACTAGGAGGCCAAATTCTTTTTAGTATTTGCAAATGATTTTGAGATCCTGGGCTGAAAGCTGTTATGTAAATATAAAATATATTATTACGTTTTGTTGCAAAATTAAAAAAAAAAAGTTTTAATTGTGTGCTGTTTGAGCAATCGGTTTCTTGCAGTAATACAAATAAAGATCACAGCTTTTCACATCATTTGAAAGAGGCAGTTGGTAGCAGCATGACAGAAAAATACCTTAGGAAATTCAAGCGCAGTCATCTCCACAGAAAGTACTTCAGGATTTGCCCTTTTATCTTTCCTTTTAAATTCTGAGTTTCTTCCCCACGTGCCCTGCAGATAGTATCCCTATGATACTGTAGTCTGTATGCAGCCACACCAGCTTGGAAAGATACCCCCCTTCCCAATACCTAAATCTTCATTTTCTCACATTGGTGGGTGTATATTAAGGAGTGGGAGCTAATGGGAAGAATGTTATTTGACAGCTAATATTGTAAAAGCTGTCTAATATGGTTTGTATATGGAAACAGTAATAGCTACTGCTGCTGTAGGTTTGTTGCTGCAGGGAAAATGCAATAAATAGGAATTTCAGAGGAAGATCTAGTGATGAAGAAGGGTCCTGGGATTTCATTTGTTCCTATTGTTCTACCATTGTTAAATCTCCCTTCTCATGTTACTGGAATAAAATATATATCTAAACAGATCCTGGCATGCTATGGATGTACCACATGAAGGCCATATTTATATGTGTTCCTATTAAAATTCATCTGTACGATCCTCTGTGGAAAACCATGACGTTGTGTTTCATAATAACTTCCATTTCAAGATCTCAAAGCACTCTCCAAAGACTAATCACTCATCTTTATGCTGCCCTGTGGTAAGTTAGCATTATTGTTCTCTTTTAATTAGGCAAAGAAGGTGAGATGCTCCATAACCACATCATAAGCCAGTAGCAAAGCTGGGAAGATTGCACACTTCTAACTTCGTGTGCTTTATCCACTAGGCTGTACTTTCTTCCTTGCAACCTCAGCAGTGTCTGCCATTGCACATCATTTATTGGTTCCCTTGCTCAGAGCTCCATCTTTCCCTTCTTTGCTCTTCCATTTCATCAAGGCACCCAAGCATGCCAAGGCCTGCAGAGCACATAAGGAACGAGACTGTAAGGGAGTAAGATGCAGATTCTTGGCTTATTAAAATAAAGGAATGCATTTAACGTGTGCCCTGGCAGTAGAAGGAGGAAACAAGATAGTTCGCTCTCTCCTTTGCATGTGTAGGCAATGTTCCTGGAGCCCCGTGGAGGAAGCTGCTGCCTGACTTACTAAGCTGTTCAGACACAGTGTGCAGTAACAGAACATAAACCCAGTATTTTATTATAATTCCTCTTCCAGAGTCATTGACGAATATTTGATTAGCCAGCAAGTTGTATGACAAGGCCTGGGGATGTCATGGCTGTGCTCATAAGCTGTCGGCTGCCTTTTCTCTGTCTGTCTATTGCTGCATGTCTGATAGGCAGAAAGGGCAGTGAGGTTTCTCAGCTGGTTAAGAGCTCTGTGTGCTTATCATGTGCTGTCTCATTTTCCCCAGAGATACTTGGTTTTTGGGGCAGTGCCAAGATGCTTCTACATACTTTCCAGTGAAGCATTTTTGAGGGTGAAACAAAGGGTTGTTCCTTAAGCCTTAACACTGTTGTGACTCAGGCAGGGCTTAAGTATTTTTCTTATCTGAGATTGTTATGGGTTGGCCTGTTACTGGGAGTGAACTGTGGTATTTGTACATTTAAGTACAGGTCACATCACAAATCAGACTCTGTAGGGTTTTCTGCCAGAACTTAATTTCTCTTCAATCCCAAATGTTGCCTATGTATTGGTCTTTCCGTAGTCTATTAACATGATCTGTGTCATATCCTCAGTCCTGAATCTCTCTGCATAATCTGGTAAACACAACACCTCTCTGACTGCCTTCTCCACTTTCTTGAAGCAAGACAGTCATTTGGGAAATCTCAAACGTTTCTGTGTGATCAGATGCATATGTTTTAATAAACAAATCTTTCAACATCTCTGATTCTTCTCTCTAGGTGAGGTTTTCCTGAAGCCCACCTGCATTACTTGGGTGATGGTATCCTGCTCCTTCTGTGGCTACCTGAAGTTTGGTCCTTTAGGACTCTACTCCTTGTAGGATAGGAAGTCAGTAGAATAAATTAAGACAAGTCTTGGTATAACCTAATTTCTATGTAAGATAATTAAACCAAACTCTATTTCTCTGATGAGTGAAAAACGATAGTGGGAGTTTTCAAAGCTTCTTCATCAGAAGTCCCCAGAGTTTTTCCTTCTGATGAGCTCTGTGCCAAGGAGGCCTATCCACTGCCTCTACTCAGGGTTTCACTTGTGAAGACGACTTCTGCTTTCTGTCTCCAGTACACCATCTGGACACTGGCTCATCCCCTGATTTGTAACACTTGAACCTGGGAAACCTTTCAGTAGAGACAGCTGTGATCTGGCCAGTCTCCTGCTCTTGCTGATGCAGTCTCTTCTGTTGTTTTTTTGGTTTAATTTCACTCTATGAAAAGGCTTGACTACCTCTGCTGACAAGTCTGAAAGATCACAACCATTGTTTTTAGCACTGTGGCTGATCACTTTTGGATTGCACCCAGCTGACCCTTGGATCATTTGCTTCTTCCCATGGTTGAACTGGAGAGTGTCTAATTCAGTCCAGCAGTGCTGAGTGTGCCTGTGTAAGGGTCTGCAGCTGCACACCTTACGCCTACTCCAAATTTTTGTTCATCCTAGTGCATTCATCCAGTGAATGAGTATGGATGAAGAAGGGTTAACAAGATGCAGACTTAATCTGTGCATACATGAGACACTGAGGCCCAGATGGTGTGCTTAATTACTCTGGCCAGCTCTGGCACCATCCTGCTCCAGAGGGAATAAAATGAGGGATGGTGTGTCAGAGACTGTTCCTTTCCAATCTCTCCAGAACACTTCAGTGGCACAAGCTCCACAACACATTAGGCCTAGTTCAAACATCCCCAAGACAAAGTGGCTTTGGGGTGGTGGTTACCCTTGAGGTTCCCAGCTGGGCTTTTACACACTCTGCATGCCACCAGCGGTGCACTGGGAGTGCCTCATTGCAAGTGACACCAGGACATCCATTTTCTTTGCAGCAGCAGTCAACTTCTGATCATAAGCATAGCTCACAGAGCCTCAAATGCATGATGAGAGCTTCCTCTAATAGTTTTATTGTTAATCTAGTCCCCCCTCTGCTTACTATCACATGCATGGTAATACACTATCTTGGTGGCTTGCTTGCCAACATGCCTGCCCCCAGACAGAACTTACAGGGCTGATTCCCTGTTTGCTGTCAGAAGGGAAAATGGGAAAACCCAAACCACATCCACAGGATGTGCAGTCTCTGTTTTTGCTTCTTGCGTGTGTTTCTGGAGAGCAAGGCTGAACATCAGAAGAATACAAATGGCCCCATGGCAAGATGTGAGCTGCCCCCAGATGGTGCAGCTCAGCCTTTCCCAAGGACTTATGGCCTGGCTGCAGTTGTTGAGTCCCCAGTTGGATCCACTGTTGCTTGCAGTGCCAGGTTCAGCTGTTAGAAGTAAGCTGGCTGTTCTTCAGTTAGCAGAGTGGTGGCCAGCACGGATATGCCTTGATGTACTTCCCACATTCCCTCTTGCCATAGCCACCAGGAGTTCTAAGTGACAGAAATGCTAGTGAGTGAACATTTTTAGCACAGACAGGTGTAGCTAGAATTGCATTTAAGATTATTGAGGTGCTTTAAATTTTAAAGTCCTCTTTTCAGACTGAACCTGGAAGGCATTTTGCATTTGGCAAAGATTTGTCATACTTGGTTTCTGGTCTGAAATAAAGCTTTTTTCTTCTTCTTCTTTTTTTTTTTTTTTTTTTTTTTTTTTTTTTTTTTTTTTTTTTTTTTTTTTTTCTTCTCTGTCCCATCTTTTGAAATAAGAGCAAAGTTAATTTAGTTATTCCTGAGAAAAATAAAAGGGGAGGATGGGAAGTGTCTTTAGGTGGTGATGGTTTTCTTAAACTGTTTTTCAGCAGTAATGGCAGATGTTTGAAAGTTGTGATTTAAGGTGGAAATGCTCCTCACTGAAGTGATGTGTGGCCTTTTTCCAGAGGAAATTGAGTTTGATTTTACCACAATATTAGCACTGAAAATCACATACCGAGCCTGCAATGTAGAGCGTTTTTCGTGGGCTTAAGTGTGCATCTCAGGAATGAGGCACTGCACGTGAGTGAGTAATTTCACTCTGCAGTCAGCTGGGTAGGCCACAAAAGGGCTTTAAAAGCACAGGCTGCTTTTGACATGGCTGGAAAAACTTAAGATAAGTGTATCCCATAGTGCCTGCTGTTCCCCCAGTCAAAACACCTCTGTTGCCTGGGGAAATGCACTCAGCTCTAGAAGTCGAGAGGGCATGAATCCTATTTCCAAGACTGTGCTTCATAATTTTCTGTTTCACAACTCCTGTTTAGTGCCTCTGGCTGGTGCTGAGCTGGCTGGAATTCGAGAGCTGCGGTTCGTTATGGAAGTAGAGTTGCCACTGGGGAACAGAGTATGGTGCTGATCCAACAGTGACTGATTTTTATTTGACCAGTTTAAGGGGTTTTGCAAATCCCACACACTGAAGCCCCTCTGTGTAGAGCTGAGGTTTTAGTAGGCACATTAACACAGGCCCTGAGAATGGCTGTGCTCCACAGGGTGCCTTGGCTGAGGTCAGGTACAAACTGAAGTCCCTGATCTCCTTGGAAGTGCCACTAACAAGCCTGCTCACACTTTTCAAACAAAATTTGGTGAGGTATAGCACCATTTTGGTGTTTAGCAAATTAGTTTCTGTATTTTGGGGAGTTTTATATCCCTGCAGATTCATGATTGTATCTTTTGATGTTCTGCTTCTTTCTCATAAAGTGACCAGATATAAACACTGTAAAAAAGTAAATGGAGAAACACATATTGCATTTGCGTTTGAATGCTCAAGTCATCTTGAGTCATGCACACGCTCCTACCCCTGGTCTGAGCGCTGCCCCGTGGCGGGGTGCACACGCCGCCCCAGGGTGTCACGGTTTCTTACAAGGATGTGAGAGGGAGAGGCTTTTCGATGGGACAACACGAGCTGTTTGGCACATCCCTGGGCCTTGGGCAGTAGCACAGAAGGGGGAAGCGTGTCACTTCAGGCACAAATTGCTGGCTTCGTCCTCTGCAGCTTAGTCAGTGGATCCACCCGCACCCCGAGCGGGACAGGCAGGGTGGCTGGGAGAGGCACGTCAAAGCCGGCAGCATCCTTCCCGGGCAGACGGAGCCTGGGGGCACTTCGAGCCAGCCCTGGAAGGCGATAATCATGAGAGGGATAATGGCTTGTTTCTGGTTAATAGATCCTGACAGCCTAATTTCCCCTGGCGAAAATAAAAGGGGATAAATCTTACAAATACTGCAAAATCAATAGTTAGCAGTGAAGGGGCTGACAACAAGACCCTATATCCACAGCACATATTTTTTGTGAATTGTTCATTTCACATTTCAAGTGGATGGGTTCCCTGTGGCTTTGCTAGAGCCAGGTAATCCTCCATTCTCCTTTCTGTCGTGCCCATCTCTTCAGTGCTTGTGTTTTACTTGTTTGCCTTTGAGTAAGGAATCTGAAGCCTTGAACTCGTTGGAGGGGGATACTGCTTTGCCAGGAAAGACCCCCAGCACTCTCGCTCCTCAGAGCCTGCTCTTCCCTCTTACAGGCATGCATGGCTAACCTTGTTAACAGGCCTTTATCTGTAAATAACTGTATCCTGACCCTCCAAAATAACTCAGCCACAGGAGCCTTTTCTCAGTGCTCCTTGGCTGTGCTCCCCAGAGGAAGACTGCAACCTCTGTTAAGTTAGTGACCTGGAATACTGACGGAGTTAACAACTGCACTTCTTTGCCTTCCCAAGGTTAGAGTTTAAGATTTGTGCAGTGAGCGGCCAGAAGCTTCCCCAGATAAATCTCTGAGTCCACTGAGGACAGGCTGCAGGTGGCTGTGGATTGGCAGCATTAAGCATTACAGAAATAGAAGATCATGAAATAGGAAGCAGTTGAACACTCAGTATGCATGCTGAAATGAATGCTGGGGAGAGTAGCGCTGCGCTGGCACTCAGCTGTGTGTTGGACTGGGGTGAAGCAGGGAATGGGATTTTCCTGTTGCTCCCCTCGGTTGGTAAGTGGTAGGATCTTTCTGAGAAGGGCTGCTGGATCCTTGCTGGCACATGCCTCTCAAACAGAGGCATAAACTCCTCCTGCACAGATAAGCTTGAGGGGGCCTCCAGCTCCAGGTTTGAGGAACTCCTGGCTCCTTGGGCCGGCATGAGCATGGATGGAGCAGTCCTCCCAAAGGAATCTGCATGCAAGCCTGAGGAAGAAGCTTGGTCTGGAGTGAGTGTTTTCTTGCTATTGGCTTCTCTGTGAATGAAGATCAGTGGGAGGAATAGTTTCTGTTCAATACTCTGGTGGACCCTAGTTTAAAGCCAGGGTGGAGGAACTATATGGTTCACAATTTTCAAACACTGAAGGTTATTTATGTTGATAAAAACTGTGTTAAAAAGCTACTCTTCTCTCAGAGATAAGAATCACACAACAAGGATTTAAGAGAAGCCTGTGTGAGTGGTTGATCCTCTCAATAAGGCTTTGTTTCTTTTCTGTCAAGGTATTTGACGTTGAGCTTTTGCTTGAAGTTATACCCTTTGTTCAAAGGAAAGAAAATTTTTACTTTCTTTGTTTCCTGGATGCAGATATTCAGAGCCAAGAGAACATTATTCCTCAGCCTGTCCCAGTTTCTCACTTCTTCCTCCCTGCTGAAGGACACTTGGAAAGAACCTGCATTTCCTCTGTCCCGGCACTGTCTGGGTGAGGGCACTGTCCTGGGTCTCAAACACCTACCTCTGAAACAGGCTTCCTCTGTGATGCTGAACTTACCTCTTTGCCACAGTTTTTCTTCTGTCAGATGGCTCCTTCCTTCCAATTCCCTTCTCTGACTCTTTATCATGTAGTTTTCAGACTTTTCAAGCTCACTCTCCTCCCTCTCTGTGTGTAAGAATGGTGCCCATCCAGTGATATCCTTTCCCTTCCTGGCATTTCACATTACATACAAAACAAAAGTACTGCTGGGAGAAGTCTGTGAGAGTTTCTTCACTGATGGCTGAGGTTTCTTTTGGGATTTTCTTCCCTGACAAGGTATGTTCCATTATCCCCTCTCTCCCCTGTGTATTTGCCATTTATAGTGCTGATGACATGGTGCAACACCTTTTCCTCTTTTCTGTTACTATCTGCGTGCTGTGAGGAGACACTGAATAAAGTAGCTTAAACTGAAGTGTATTTTTAAGAAGCAGACATATAATTCATTACTATATCATGCAAGCAGTGCTGAAATTGCTTTCAGAAAAGGCTGGTCATCCTGCTGCTTACTGTGGGCTCTTTGTCCCCTCAAAACAAGAGAGGATATCCACCCCCTCTCTCCCACCAAGAATTCTGCTTATTTCAAGTGATACCAAGGGCAGAGCAACATTAATGAATATATTATACAGAAGGCTAATTTAAATTGTGCAGGTAGTTATGTTTTCTTGTAACAACCTCTCCATTGTGAAAGGTAAACAAAAATCAACATGCTTCAGGCAGTCTGTGTTTACAGAGAAGAGGCTGGTATCAGGCTGGGCAGAGAATTCCCTAGTGATTCCTATTCACCGTACATATTTTCCTCTGTCAGAATAACTAATGAAATAATCATAATATTTAACAATAATAATAATAGCTGGTTTTTTTCAGTCACAGATTACAGTGCTCCCTTCTTACTGATATATTTGCATTCTGAAGATACATAAGCCCAGGACAGTGAAATACTTTTCAGAAGTCATCCAGCAAGTAATCAGTGCCAACCCTGGCAAATGGGATCATTAGTGATGTACTTCAGTCGTTACAGAGGTGGTTTTGTGGAGGAAGGGTCTATTGGGTGGGAAAATGAATCTGAGGTCATGAAGGCACAGAAGGTCTTGGGGTCCTCATGAAAGCTGGAGTCTCTTTCTGCTGTACAGATTGTGGGAAATGTTATCCTTGTGCCAAGCAAATTTTTATGTCAGTGGAAGTGGTAGAAGGAAAAATAGAGGCCCACAAATGGAAGCAGACTTCTTGACTTCCCACATCTCTGTGAGATATATGCAGTTCAACACTGAGTGTGCATGGCTGATGATAGTCCATGAGTTGTAACCCATGAAGAAAGCCTTATCGGACACATCAGGCCTTGAGACATGGAGAGAGAGCTGAAGTAGGAGGTTTTGACAAATCTGTCTTGTAGCACTGAACCCTCGCTCCTGCTTTGGGACTCTGTACCCCAGACACAGCAGTCTGGCACATCAGAAGGAGACTGGTAAGCTGTAGCTTGTATAAGGGATCAAGAGGCAGAAGAGAGGCCATGCCTACGTTTCAAATGTGTGGGATGCCGGTGCTGTGAAAGAGCAGCTTGGGGGGGAATGGGAGAGTGCAAGTCTCACACTTGCTTGTGAAACTTGGCAGATATGTTGAAGTCATTTGTCTTGAGTCATTTGGCAGGTCAGTGGCAGAGCCAGAAATAGAATCCAGGTCTCCTGAATGCCGGGGCCACCATATCTCCAAAACCATATTGCCTCTCCAAAGTTATTTCAGAAGTATGCAAAAGTGCTAAGGGATCTTGCACTTTTCTACCCAGCCAGCTCTTTGATGTAGTCAGGCAGGTGCTCTTTGATCATGGCTGCATATTCAAAATCTGTGACAGGTCAATTTTGCACAAGAGTTAAAAATGAGTTTTTCATGTGGTGAGGATCTTTTGCTACTGCAGGCAGAGGCAGGACTCTGATGCTAGAGATAAAATGAGTTAGCTCTTTACACTGCAGCTTTCAAGGTGACCTTCACATTAAAAAAAAAAAAAACAAAAAACAAACGAACAAAAAACCCTTGAACATAAATCAGGAACTCTTATGTATTTATTTGTTTATGATTTAGGAAATGTAGTTTAAATACATGGTGTTTTACAGACACCAAAGAGGAAACCTCTGGGAAGCTTATGCACATGTTCTCACTCATACACTATGCTACATAACGATATAAAATCATGCAGACCTAGCTGGTGTGGAAATTAAGCCTGGGAGGATTTATAAAGCAACAGCCTGAGCCAAAGTCCTCTGAAGTCTGTCCTCTGGGGTTTCAGTCAGACTCTGCATGTGTTTTTCCCTCTCTTAACCCTGGTGTTGGGTTCTAACTCTATCTGTGACGTCTGACCATGGATCTCCAGTGATTTGTTCAGGCTACTTGCTAACTATATCCCTCTGCTGAGAAGACTGTCTTCACAGAAGGGCTTTTCTCTGGCATGACACTTTTCTAAACAGCATCTTTCCTTTTTAGCTCTCCTATACATCCTCAAGGAAACCTAACTGTAGCCAAGTGCTAGGTATGGCATGAATAATGATGGTTACAATTTAAAGAGTCTTGTAGCTTTGCTGTATTAATAAAGTGCAACAGTGAAGAGAAAGCACCATGATGGTACCTTGAACGCTATAGGCAAAGTGTTGATTTTTCTTTCAGCAGTGAATGTTGTGCTCAGCAACCTTTTCACATCAGCTGTGGGATTTTCAGTGATGCCTGGTATCAACCACATCCGTTGTGAGGTGGCAGAGGCTGAGCACAGCCTACAGGCACGCTGCGGAGCCTGAACTCTCCTGCCATGCTACAGTCATGTCTGGAGCTGGTGGTGATAGGGCAAAATCTGGCCTTTTCAGTGCTGCCCTGCTGCACCCTGTGCATTCATGAAATAATAGTCATTCAAAGATTTTGACTTGGGATGACTGATAAGCTATTTCTAAATCCTCTCAGGATGGGGAGTGTGTGTGTGGGGGTGTGTGTGTGTGTGTGGGGGGGGGTGTGTGAAATAAATTTTGTATGTGTGCAATTCTGTTGTTCTGTCTTTCTAAAAGAGGGATAAACTTGGAGATGCAATAAAAATAAAAACTTAAAGTGCCAAGAGAAGCTGAAACAGAGCTTCAGAGATGGGACATCTGTTCTGGTGCTATCAGGCCAGTGCACTCCCCTGAGTGGGTCTTCGTGTATCATTGGCTTTTGCTGACTTGAAACCTCTTTTTTACATTTTAAATGAATATTTGTTTTGTTTTGGCATTAAATGACTATTTAATATTTAAACATGCTTAATTAATCCTGAAATGAAACCACTGTCATATGAACATGGGACTTTTCCTAGTCTCAGCAAGGGCAGGCATCAGCAGTAAAAAGAGGGACAGTATAAAATACATCGGGACAGTATAAAATACATCATTCCCTGACTCAGTACATGCAGCATGGGCTTGTCTCCTTGCTTGGCAGCAGCAGGGCAAAGGCTCCTATGGGAATGCAGTGCTGCACTGAGCCCTGGTGTCAGAAGGCTGGTTACAGCCCTACGCCACCCTGTTGACTACGGCAGTGAGACGGGTTGGGCAGCAATGGGTCCCTCTCCCTTGGTCCATCTCCCTATGGACATAAGGTGCCGTTTCTGCCAGGGCACTGGTGGTGCCTCCTCTGCAGGGAGGGGTAGAAGGCACTGATGACATGGCCTCTGGCATGGCAGTCTTTGTCACTTCACAGTCTCCTCACAGATTTCATTTCTTGATGTGACACTCTCAGTGGTTCCTTCAGACTGTCTCCAAGCTGTTATTTATCCCTCGCAGTCAGGAGCTAGCTCTCTGCTCTGGCTCTGTTTGGGTAGAGAGTTTTCTGAAAGCAAATTCCTCAAGCCCCCGTGTCCCTGCTGCTGCAGCTGCAGGTCCTGCTGGTGGAGGCACTTTCAGCATGAACTTCCTAGCCTCTCACTCACCCTGCAATCCTGGGAACTGTTTTTTTGCAGAAGAGTCCCCTCAGTCTAGAACCACCAGATTCCCTGAAAAGATCCCTACAGCTTTCCTCCTGCTGTCTGTTGGTGTTTGTCTGAATGTTCACGCTGGCAATAAATGGAAATTCAGTTCCATGCTGGTAGTAAATGGAAATTCAGTTCAACAGCCTTACAGTCTAGAAAATGGTGTGTTTCTGTGCTAAAGCAGTCCTGAGAAGGTTTAAAACAAAAGAAAAAAATACTCTGTAGGACCATTCTGCATTTAATGTTAGTTCTGCGTCATGCAAATTTACTCAATGGGTGTGAAAGAGTCTCAAATTTAGTGACCAGAAAACTCCTCTTTATGAATAAAGACATTTGACTCACTTTACGTCAGGAAGCAGCTCTGAGTTGTACAGCCACAGTGTATCCTATAATGCCTGGTCATCACCTTTGTTTTCCACCTATGCCTTCTAACATACTTAGTGGATTCAGGTGTTTAGTTTTGCATCTTAGGAGTCAAAATGTGCAGTTGGTGGTTTGAAACGGCCACTTTCAGGCCTCTGGAGTGCAGACTAAAAGCTCAATATAAAAGGAATAAGATTTGGCACCATATATCTAAACAGTGGGATCAGGGATCCTTCATGGCTGTTTGCAGTGGGTACTTTGTCACTGCTAAAACTGTCTGTCATGGTAAGGCCTGAGGAGATGTCATTTCCCAACTCATTCCAGTTTGCTTGGGGAGTAAACCTGGGCAGATGGGAATGACAAGGCTTCAGGGGTTTCCCCACTTAGGTGGACCCCAGGACTTTGGGGTGTGCTGCAGAATGCACCTTCCTTGCAATGAAGATGAAGCCAGAGAGAACTAATTCAGATGTGATTTTCTACCTTTTTTTTTTTTTAATAGATACTAGGAAGTATTTTAAGAGCAATATGTGTCTTTGCTCAAATCCAGTGATGAGTATTTTCCACCTGGTGAATGTGTTCCCTTATGAAATATATTGCTTCTCTTGGCTATTCGATGGAGCCTAATAAGCCCTCTCTTGTGAGCTATTTGGCTGTGTCCTGATGCTGGGAACACTGACAGACCAGAGAGCATGAATTCTGCATGCTGAGCCATGTACTAAAAAGCATGCTGCAAAATATACATCCTATCTTCTGTGCAGTACACAGTGAGTGTACATAAAAGAAAAGGTGGGAAGAAGCCCACCAGATAATAATCAAGTGGTTCGCAGGCAACATTCAAGAAGCTCTGTGACTTATTTAAGAGCAGGGAGTGAGAAACTACTCCCTACTCTGAGAGAAACTGTAGTAGTGATAACAAAAATGTTACTGGTTGTTAATGTTTCAGACTCTTCAGAGCAACAAGGAAACTTCTACCAGTTTTGAAGTCTATATGTCTGAATACAGACCTTAAATCTCAAAATTCTTGGAGGTTTTTGAGAATTTTAGATTATTAATTTGAGACTACAATTCACAGATTCAAATCCCTGTGCATTTGGAAGGGTCTGAAACTTGAACTGAAGTTTGTAGCTTTGAAGCTTCCTTACACATCTGCAAATTTTTTTTTTTCCTGTTCTGCACACCCTCCCCCCCTGCCCTCCCTTGATCCATCAGTAGTTCCTTTTCTTTCCTGTGGTTCTGCAGCAGGCTCAGCCACATGCTTTGCACTGTTATTTGGTGTAAATCAGAATAACATCCTGGACTATGACAAGTTTGGGAAGAGTCTGGAAAAGCACTCGATTTTTTAACAGTATGTTAAGAGGGAGCTCATGAGACTGTTTCTCAACTGTGTAGCTACAGTGAAAAAACAGAAGTTATGAAGAAATAGAGATTGGTACTGGCTAGCTCCAGTGCTTAGTCAGAATTACTACTATTACAGCCCGGATGAAATACTGTAGCAAAATACACTAGTAATGGTGTGTGTGCATGAATTAAAGCTAAAGGAGCACTGACACTGATGATGGGAACAGGTGTATAGGTCCATCCTCCTTCTCCACTGAGATCTTTTTCAATATGTGAATCTGACCTGAGTATGTTAGAAGACTCCGAGACAAATTTGTTCAACATGTGAACTTTGATCACGTGCAGAAGCCAGTATGGATGTCCTATTGCCCCAATCCACACCACAGCTTGTTATTTGGTTGCCCATGTACACTATTACCTTCTACTGAAGTGTCAGTCAGCAGTGGGGTTCAAGACTCAAAGAAAGACTGACTTGACCAGAGATGGCAAATCATAAAGGAGGAGGAAATGAATGTCATTCATTCCTGTGCTAATAACTGAGAACAGTGACAGCTTGGTTTTATTTATCACGGGTCTTCATTTTCATGATTGTCACTACTTACTGTCAGTAATTTTCTTTTCAGACACTATCTCTGGTCTGTCATTCTCTCTACAGTCTTGAACCATGGTTGAAAGACCACTACACCTGGGAAAATGCTGTTTAATGCTTTGCTATTCTGATGGCTGGTCTGGCTGACTATTAACAGAAATTTGTTATAACCTAAAATGACAGGAATCACAACACGCTATGTTAATATTCAAAGACTCTAAAATGCTCTTTCCTTAAATGCACACTGCATATGACTATGGCACCTTTTAATAATACTCTTTAAAATATTTTGTTCTTTTTGAATTGGTCTCAGAATTGTGCTGCTACTAATTTATGAGCAGAAGTAGTTGAGTGGTAGCAAAAAGTATTCAGAAATATTGGCAAATTTAAATTTTGTTTATATTTATTCCTCTTCCATGCTTTACACAGGTTTTTTTCCTTGTAAGTATGATTTTGATACCTGTGGACAAAATTTATTTTATGTTGAAAGACGATGAAATCTGTCAGTAGACAGACTTCTGGAACGACAGACTTCCCACTTTCTTTAATCTCTGTCTTTAAAATGCTCTTGTTTCTTCTTAGCACTTACATTCATCTTATTCTGACAAACAGAGGCAGCTCCATTGGAATAAAATGACCAATTATATAAGTGTAACAACTGTCCAAGAAAGACATTCAATAAGCACTTCATAGGTCAGATTTGTTGGCACTAAAGCTTTGCTCATCAGTATTGAATAGGAAGCATATTTTTAGGAGTTAGTCTGTTCATAACAACAACAACAATCCCGGAATATCGAGCTCTAAATAAGTTATTTACTTTCAGTAACTCACATAACTGTGCAAGAGTCTAATCCTGCTTCCATTGGAGGTAATATAAATTTCCAGTGATTTCAGGGGTCATTGCTTAATATTGTTAGTGATTTCAGTGGGGATTTTTGTATTTCTCCACCATTTGGGCTTTCTGAAAAACCTGTATGGACCCTCTGTGCCTTATATTAAATAGAGAATAGACCAGTTGTGGTGGTCTTTGCTGCATACATAGTCTTAGTAAGCCCTAATATTGTTACAATAAATACAATTTTATATTATTGCTTGCACCATTAAAAATTGTCTTTTTTTGCTAAAGGTGCTGATCTCTCCATCTGTCTGATCGGTGATAACTGAGATATCTGGGTAGCCACATACTGAACTTGTAATGTCAGGGGCAGTTGGAATTGCCAAACATCTGGTTTTCACTCAGACCTGCCAGGAATGGGGAATCTTTGGCATGCATGCTGATGGGTGACTCGCATGCAAAGTCTCTGTTGGGCACGAAAAGGTTGGTCATGCAGAGAAAGAGGAAAAAATGGAGAAAGGTTGGATTTTAGTATTCTTCCTCAATTATATCAGTACAGCTTTGTGGTGGCCTCTCTCGTGGTTGAACACGTGTACACCACCACTTTGAGGCATCTTTTGAGCCTGCACTCCTCCCTGGCAGACATGTGGGGCTGTGCAGTGGCCAGCAGACCACTACTTCCCGAGCAGGGGTTTCAGCCCCGAACTAAAGGGTCCCCATATGTCCCTTTGGTGTTCATGTCAGGGACTGGCACCAAGGAAGGAGATGAAGGCAGTGGTAGCAACAGCCTCAGCAACATTAGCAAATGTGGTGAGGTAGGAGAGCTCTGCAAAGCTTAACATCTAAATTAATGCAATTTGGTTGTTTTTACAGGCCTGACTCCTAACGGACTCGCACACCTGCCTTTGCTTAGTTTCCACAGGCTGAGTTGATGTGATTTTAAACCCTTTCCCCTGCAAAGATTTCTGTACTGTCCCTTTCTTTGACTCCTCTGGCACAAACCATTTCCAAGTCTCATAGGCCTCCAGAGCCAGTTCTAGTCCTCACAAAATATACCATGTAAACCTGTCTTTTTCCCGATCTTCAGCTTTATGTTTGCTTCAGCTGATGGCTGATTGCCCTGGGACTTTTGAAATACTTAATACGCAGTCTGAGGGATTCCAAGTCAATCACCCTTCAGTTCACACATCATAAGACATGTGACAAAATCAATAAAATGCTAAAACCATCTCTCTGCTTCAGTTTTCTCATTCTTTTGACATGTTCCTTGTATTTTGAGTTCTCTTGTAAGTCCAGGATCCTTCCTGTTTTTCTGTACGTGACCTTTCCTCTGCAGTGGAGTATCTGTGGCATCTTCTGTCTTTCTTTTAAGTAGGTGATGAGCAAAATCTGCCTTTAAAACTTGCTGTCCCACTTGACAGTAACATCTTGGCCAGCATGGTTGACTGATCACATTGCCTCACCAGCTTGCTTGCTGTTTAATTATCAGCTTATCAAAGTGGATGTTTTTTCCTGATCTGACTGTTGTTTTGGCTTAAAGTGTCTTTTCTAGCAGAAAATTATCAGGGTTTAATGGTTCTTGTTCAGTCCAGTCCTGCCAGCCTTACAATTTCATTTAAAGACAGAGATCTTAGAAGAAAAGAGGCAAGAAAGCCTCTCACACAAAAGCTGTTTCTAGTTTGAAAGCAAGTGTCCAATATCATGTGGAGCTCTGGGACAGAGGAAGCAGATCATCACTACGGCTGTTAATAAAATAAGAAAACAATTCAGAGAGGCCATACCAGTCTGAATGAGTCCGGAGGCCTAGGTAAGGTAGGAGTTTGGAGGTGGTATGCAGGTATGCAAGAGATTTGCTTCCTTTTCTATTTTTATTTTCTACTTTACGGTCAACTAAAGGTTTGGGGTTTTTTTTTAGGATAGTGACATATCAGTATGCCTTCTAGCATTGTTCTCCTGTCCTGTTTTATCAGAATTTTAGTCAGTGATGACTAACACAATTAAGGACTGGCCCTTTTCTTTGGAGCAGTCCAACTGGGCACACAGTGGTTAACGTGAAGGGATGTAACAGGAGAAATAAATTGCCTAAGTGTTGCTGATGGCTGCCAGAGTGCTCTAAGCACCCCAAGCCCAGTGTGTGGGGGATTGCTCTCCTTTCTGCCGGGGTAGCTGGATTCATTCATCACCTGCTTTGTATCTGATGAAAGGAAGAGGTTCTCAAAGAACGCACACCTCAAACAGGCCATGAGAGTTAAGGCAATATTTTTGCTTCAAGGCCCTCTTTGGGCTGTGAGGAGTCAAAAAATAACAGTGAACAGGGTTAGTAGAACAGCTAACCTTTGTTCTACATTTTCAGGAGTAAAAAAGAAGGTCATTGCCCTTAACTTTATCTCCTATTCCTAGCCAGTGTTTTTGTTAACTCTTAACGTTTTCAGTGTGCATTTGCTACAGCATCCATCTTCCTTGGAATGCTTTTTTTTTTAAGCCAGTGAAATAAAAGGGAAAAAAAAAAAAAAAAAAGAGATGTTTTAATTTCTAGCCAGAAGGGAAAATGTTATCTGTAAGATGAGTTTGGAGAATGTAAAAATGTGAAATAAACTAGCTTTGTAGGGGTGCTGAATGATTCTAAATTACTCTTTTTGCTTCTAGTGCTCTCTGACACGTAAAGGGCTTTACCCTGGAAGTGTGTATGTCCATCTGGTAGCAAAAAAATACTAAGTAGGCAGGAGATGATGTTACAGTGAAGTGTCCTCCGCTCCTCCCTGGGCTTCAACTGTGTAAGAAGCAAACAGATAATATTTCTGGTGCCCTACATTCCCTTCATCCCTTCCCCCGTTTTGTGGTGGCTTTAGTGTGGACTTTACATCCCCAGACACTGAGTCCTATGCTTGTCTTCAGAATGAGGACAGCACAGACAACAGAAACGCATGTTTCTTCCTCTCACCAGAGCACCTCCATCCTTAACTAGAAGATAAAAGGTGAGAAGCTAGTTTGGTTTTCAGACCTGATTTCATTATTGGGTGGTAGCATTGGAGTCAGATGACAGCACTGTTTTCTATTTATATATTTTACTTACTTATTTTTTGTGACATGAAGCTCAGTCTATTGTGAAACTGCTAACTCATTTCTCACAGTTGACCAAAAAGTCTTTAAAGTGGAACAACTTTCATTTTACTTTCATTTTGTGTTGAAACGATTTGGATTCTTTCTGGTGACCTCAGATGAAAGGCTTACTGTCCCATTGGCCTGTGAAGTCACTCATTCTTACATCATCTTCATGGCTAGATAAAGTTTTTCTTTGTGTGAGGTGATACTGTGGATGCAGAACCGTTACAGGGAAAATGCTGAGTTCGAGCTCATCTTCTGCTGTGTATAACAGAGAAAAAAAAGTGAGTCAGAAGAATGAAAATATTATAAACTCGGGGTGAATAGGAAAGCCCGGGAATGGGTTTCAGGCATTCCAGATCCTCGGAATTCAGATCCATGGGATTTAGAACAGGGTTTTGATGTGGACTTCTCTCTAGAGTATTGTAAGATTAAGCATTAATATCAGGACTTCTGCAAATGTAAAGGACTTAATAGCCACAAAGGACATGTATTTTGAGTTCTGGGGTCTGAATTTTTTCCACTTTAACTTGTAGGATGCTTTCATACCTATTAAGTTCAGGGCAATGTGTGTATAAAACGCTCTTAATCAGCATTCCCTATGCCTCCACTGCAGGCATTTTATACCTGCTTTTGATACTCACAATGTGTGGGTGCAAATCACTATACAAGGCAATCAAGCCTTGTAGCACTTGAGAATTACTTCAGTAATTCACAGTTTATTTCAGCGGCATTCATGGAAGTGTACAGGTTTTTACTTAACACCTTAAGATCCTCTAATCGGAGTGTGCAACTCCCTGGGTGAATTGTCTGACTTTAACCTCTAGAAGCTGTGAGTTCACATCCTTCTTAGGGGTTGTCTTTCAGTCAGAATATACCAAAAAGTCTGTTTTCCTCTGTGTGAAATGAAGGACTAAATTCTTCGCACACTGTTATTCTTATCAGTCCAAAACACGCTGCATAGAACTATAGCATTTCAATGGCTCTTTGTACTGAGGAAGAAAAATATATGAAGTCAAGTCTAATTTTTTAGAAACGGTGCATGCATGAAGAGAGCTTTGCTTCATACGAAGGAAGGGGATATACACTTTGAACTCTCTATCCCTTTGCTTGTGGAGCACTCATCCCCTCGTATTGCTGTTCCCCTATGCTTCTGTGCAGACCTCTTAAGAAGCTGTTGCAGTGGGCTCCAAGGAACAAGAATATTTCCCGATGTTTCTGCAGCAGCCCAGGAGATGCTGAGCAGCAGCGTGCATCCAGCGTGCAACTGGCAGAAAGGAAGCAGTTAATTAGCCCTTTCTACACCAATGTCAATATGTTTCTATTACAATCATGGGTCTGTGTTGGTACCCTCAGGTGGCTAATTTATATAAAATTTCTTGTGTGTGTTGAGCTTTAAACAACGTCCTGGGTAGCCTAGTGAAAAAGGTTGTCGATGGCTTTTATACAAAAGATTGGAAATTCAGCCTCTGTTGGGACTGTGCTTTCAGGAACAGCACAGAAATATTAATACCTGTCTTTCTCTCCCCATTAATAAACAAATCCTTATCGTTGTTTATTTCCCCTAAACAAAAGCAGTGGTCCAAAGCATTTAAGACATACAAAGCCAAGATGTGCTATTTATAAAAAGAGCCAAGGCAGATAAAGAATGATTTATGATACTCATAGAGCACCTTTCAGCCAGCTAGGTCACACAACACTTTGCAAACTGATCGTATACACTCTGAGTTTCTGTGTGTGTTGGGAGATAAATGAAAAAAGTGTAACTTTTTCCAGAAGTAAGTAAAAGTAAGGTACATTACCATGACAGTTGTTTAACAAATGTGCATGCTAATTTCAAGGAAGCAGAGAACAACTGAACAGCAGGAAAGATAAATGTACTGTAGTTGGGTGGTCATGAAGCAGCACTAAAACCCCTTACTTCAGTAAGCAGTGATGTGTTATGTTAGTAGTGATGAATGTTTGGCACTGGGTGTATCCTGTGCTGAGCTTTAGCTACCCAGAAATCAGGGGAGCTGCACTGATTTATGCTGACCTGAGCCTCTGGCCAATTCTGTGTTAAGTTTATTAATACTAAATGAATTCCTGAAAAACACAAACTATAGCTATTTTGGCAGGAGTGAGAAAGTTTTATTAGAGAGGATTCCTTTGCTGTCCTTGCTGGTCTCTCTGTTCATTACACAACTTTCTTAAAAATGAACCACACTACTTTAACTCTTCCCTGTGGTGCCTCACCTCACTGATCCTCATGTCAAGATGTGAACCCAACTGAAAGAAGCAGCAGTTGTTGTAAGGAATGGTGTCATCGAATGTTTTTATTTGAGGCATGGCAAGCCTCTTTCACCATGGGCCCTCCACTCTGAATGTGGTGGTTAGAAATCCAAATATGATGGATGGACCTGCCATCACTTCTCCATATTTCAGTTTTCTTCTGGAATTGGAGAAGTGCCAGCCTCTGCCCCAAATGCTCTTCTTTCACCGTGAATTAAGGTTCTCATATCACTGGTTGTGTTAACAGCTCCTGCTGTTCTGGACCCCTGCCCTTTGCAGATCCTCCTGTTTCCTGACTGTGAGATTCCCCGGAGCATGACTTGCCTTTGGAAAACTGTCTTCAAATTGTATCTCTGCTTCTGCATCACTATGTTGGTGTTCTCCAGGGCTGGGACCCTTTGTAGCCACAGAAGACTGTGGGAGCTTTGGCTTTTCTGTGCCAGGGTGATCCATGGGCAGCATGTATGGAGTGCATCCTCTCTCTGTGCCTACTTTGGGTGAGATGGCAGTATAGGAAACCTCCCGTCTTCCTGAAATCGGAAGGATTAATGCCTTCAGTTCTGGAAAGACTTTTGTTCAAGTTCCAGATATGAGACTTTCACATGCAGGCTGCTGCACCTTGCATTTCATTGATGCTGGTTTGCATTGTCTGCTGTGCATACTGTGCTTTAACACATCCATTCTGTAGGCTGAATAACTGGGACAGAGTAAGGCTGGATTTTTTTTTTCAAAGATGTATAGCAATCAGTTGGAGAAAGGAGGACTTGAGAATCCAGACTGTGTTCCTGTAGTTGCCGGACTGACTCACGGTTTGAGAGATGTGAGGTAGTTTAGGAAGCATTGGTGTTTGATGATTGTTTTCTGGTCAGGTAACCCAGTTAAAGAACTCAGTTTACCACATCAGCTACAATAAAAAGCAATGAGACATGAGTTGAGCATCTTTCACAGATCTTAAGTATGGCTTAATTCAAATCCTTGGTATTTGTACTGGACAATGTGAATGCATCTATTTCCATACAGTAACTGAATGTGCTGCTGGAAATGACAAAGATGCAGAAGTCAAGTAGAGGCTTATAAGCATCCTGTGCTCATTAATACTCATTTAGTCTAGAGAAACAGCTGATACATCTGCTTTTTTTGTAAGGTATTTGAAAGATGTGTCTTTCTTCTGTCTTGAGAGATACAATCATGAAAGAATTAAAGGTGACAGATGATCAGTTGAGCTATTTATCTGTTGATTGATCAAGCTATCACATGAATGCTCATATGACCTCATAAATAAAGTGTGTGAACTTCTGCAAAGGTATTAAAAGTGAAATAATATTAATAATCCTTTTTCCCATTCCACAGACTGTGCATGTACATGCATATGTATCTGAGTATATTGCAGCAGCAGGTAAAGGCATGACTTGCAATTCTGTAGAGAGGAAGGCAGTTACAGAGATGTATTTTGTGTTCACCTCTGAATGTGGGTAGACCTGCACTTTTAATGAAGCTGTGAGTGATGGCTATAGTGTGTAGAAGTTGTAACCCATGAGCCTCCCACTGCTAGTCAGTGGTGTAATTGCTTAGTCAGTGCAGTTATCTTGGAGGTTACAGTGAGATCCCTTGAGTAACTACTGTCAGTACCATGAAAATAAAACAACTTGAGCAGAGGACAAAAAAAATGAAATGCCCTCAGACTTAATGAGGAGTCTTTGATGTGTACAATGACCTGATGTAGCTAATAATAAGTAAGCACGTTCATTTTACATGCACAGAAGTTTTTTCGAGTTATGTGGCTGGATACCTAAGCACAACTAGTTGTCACAGTCAAATATTGACATCATGGATACCTCAACCATAATAGCCAGATACGTCTGATGAGATGGGATGTAATCCTTCTGATGTCATTATTTTGGTATTCAGTGACCCTAACATATACAAAATGCAAATTTTAAAATCCAGATTGGTTCTCAATCTTGTCCCCTGGCAGCAGGGAAGGGGATGAATGGCTGGGGGACAGGAAGGCAAGGCTGCCTGTTGTGTAGGTGGACTGTGAGATCATGTGGGTTTAACATGTTGGTAGAAGACTTGCACTGTTAGTGGAAGAAAGGTCTTTGTGTTTCATTCCTTCTGCAAGCCTATGTTGAAAAAGCTGGGAACAATGCTATATATTTTAGTTATAAGAAAGATAATACACCTTGGAGTCATCTGCATTTCATGCTGTATGGTTTCATTACTAATACCAGCAGCCTGGGTAGGGAGAATGGACCCAAAGGGCCTGGGGAGGTGGAAGGAAAAATTAACCATAGTGACCATCTGTCTTTGATCTGAGAGGAAGGACCCTGGGCCATTTCAAAATGGTTAAAATAAGCAGTGGTAGGCTTTCTGTAGTCAAGATTGTCTAAAATAATTGTAAGGCAAGTTTTATAGGGAGACAATATCTTTTATTAGATTAACTGATATAGCTGGAAAAAGACAAACAGGTTTTTCAGGCCAAAAGCTTGTGTCTCTGTTTCTTCCAGCTACATCAGTTGGTCTAATAAAAGATTATCTCTCTCTATAAAACCTTGCTTCAAGAACAGCCCTGTACACTTCTGCAACCTCTCACAGGGCTATGTAACCAGAAGAACAGAGGGACACTTTGCCTGCCCTTCATCCCACAGTGCAGCGGGTCCTGTCTTCGGACTATGCATTGGTCCAAAGGTGACCAAACAGCACCCAGTGCCCTGACACAAGTCTGGGTTTGTGCCAGATTCTCAACTGACTTGCTTTGAAAAGGGAGGCTGGTGGCTTGAGAGGTCGCTAGTGTGGAGTATGGTTTCTGTAGTACCCAGTTGCCTAATGGTTAATACAAGATTCTTCACTTTCTTAAACCAGGTATGCATCGTCTCTGTTGGGAGACCAGGAGGAGAAGTCACAGATGGTGACTGTGGTTAGCTACTCTCCTCTGAAGTAGTCCATGAAGCCCTTCCAGGTGCTGTGACCCTCTTCATGAAAGATAACAATTGCTTGCAATGGCACTTTACAGCTTCTGGAACTGAAAGGTGGCAGCCCAGGTTTATAAAAGCATTTATGAATAAAAAGTTAAGTAGGGAAATGCTTCTGCTGTACTTTTGTCTAGATGTCACAGACTTTCTAAAGGAGCTAACAGGAACAGTCTCTGATAAAGTAAAGAAGTTCGCAAAGGAAGTTCAGCCATCTATTTGGGGAGTGCCTTTGATCCATCAACTAGTAAGCTCTGATAGAAACTTTTGATCTTAGATTTCTCACAGTCAGTTTCTGCCTCTCCAGATAGTTTATTTCTTGAACTATGTCCTAGACTGAATCCCACAAAAAGCTATATACTTTCAGGCTAAAGAAGGGTTGGGTGCTGTCAAAATGAGGGCAGAATTTCCCTACAAACAGGGAAGTTAAAGGGTTTGGTCAGGGTAAAAATCTTGGAGCTGTTAGTACACCACAGAGCTTCCAGCAAATAATTTGTCTCTGTATTTAAAAGTAATAATAATACAAATGTACTTACTTTGTTACTTAAAATAACCTTAGAAGATTAAAACGGAAGATTAAAATTATAGTTTTCATTTGTCAGTATTCATATTCTTCGACCACAATGCAGTTTCCTCTGTTAATGAGCTGCTAGTGATGTTCATTTTTGCCTATATGGTAATTTTCTGCTCAGTTTCACTTTTTAAGATTTTATGCAGCATCACAGAGATGCAATCGCCAGAGCAGATTGTTAGTTTATATTTAAAATGCTTCCACTGTTATGTTTCTTTTTAAATTAACATATAACCCCATGGAAACAATTCTGTTGGGTTTGAGCATTATAAAAGTCCTTCAGAAATGAAGCTGTAGAAGTGTGACTTCTAGTATTTGATTGATTTGGGAAATAATTTTTTTCCTAATAAACTCCAGTACTGCCAGATAAAACCCAACAGTTGTGCCGCCACAAGTCAGAAGGAAATCTTAAGGTTTTCTTTGTACATTGAAAATTTACAAAGTATCCGTTTTAATTTACTTAACAAAACATTTTGCTTTTATTAAATGCATTTAAAAGGTTCTGGGGAGTTTTAAGGTCAATACAGACAACTGCACAAATACTTGAGAAGCCCCCACTGCTTGCATCTAGGAATCACTGGGAGCAGACTGGAATTAACTGTCCGGTTTGAGAGTTTAGAAGTGACTAATAATCTTCACCTTTACTTGACCCCAAATATTTCTAGCCATTGGGAACAAAACTTTATGGATGAACTCTAGTTTAGGCCACATATTTCAGAATTCATTAGTGACATACACATTTTGCAGTACTGCAGTATTGAGTGTAGCGTAACAGATGTGTACTGCTAACGCCAAATCTATCCCGATTTATACGGAAACACAGGTTGTTGCTTATTCCTCTCATCTTGGCAAAAAGTTGCATGTTAGACAAATAAGTGATGCAATATGATGATCAGGATTGAACTGGCATTCAGGAGTGATGAATATGTGGAAAAAATATCTCATGTATGGAAATAAATACAGGATGAAAACCTAGTTGACTTTTCTATTGGAATAAATTAAAAATAGCTGCATGGAAATCATGAGAGCCTCACGCTTATTATGTTAATGCAAGATGAAGATAAAATTCATTGTTTTGAACAAAAAAAAATTACATTTAGCAAATATGCTGTACTAAATGGAGTTTTAAAGAAAGAAGGACCGTATTCATACTGCAAGAAGGACAATTTTGGTTCTACCAATCATGATCCTGTGGGATTTCTATGGGCGTACAACCTGCTGAGACATGGCAGACGTAATGGCAGGGGGCTAAAATGACATAGACTTGCTGATCCATGCTCAATTTAAAAATACCCATTAACTGTCTACTTTGCTAGAAATCTCCAGAATTAATGTGCTTTACATGTGCAGGTAAAGACCTGAGGTCAAGAAGCTGTTAAAAGGACAGGGTACATTTGTGAAAAAGTATAGACAATGATAATTTGGGAGCAATCAAGACCAAAAGATTTACAAACAGAAGGTGTGAACAGTCAGGTACGTGGCTGTGGATGCTGAAATTTGCTTGAGAAAAGCTGCCCTGGGAAAGTGCTAGAAAGATACACCAATTTATCTCTGTGTGGAAGAGGTGCCAAAAATGCTCATATATTGCACAGAATTTTGGGTAAGACTGGGTAAAAAACCCTCTATTAAGGGCTTTCTTTGATGCCAAATTCGATTTTGGCCTAAAATATGGTTTGGTTTTTGTTTTCTCTGGAAAATACATACTTTCTTACAAGAATATATCTATGTTTACAAATCATTAGTCAAAATCAAGAACATGTAGACAAGCATTAAATCCAAAACTAAAATACTTTTTTTTTATTTTCTCATGAAAGTTTGCATAACTGACAGAAGTTTTTGATGAAAAGAATGTCGTTTGTTCGTTTGATTGGGATTTTTAATGAAAAGTGGCCATAGCAAAAAGCCCAAGCAAACCATGTTCTAGTCTACTGCAGTGTTGTAGAACTTGGATGCTAAAGAACACAATGATGAGCTTTGCTTTGATCTGAGTAATGTGTCTGTGGGACACCACAGTTTTGGGAGCTTTTGAAGGTTTGGTGTATGGGGGAACTTTCAGGCTGTATCAATAGACTGTGTGTGCATATGCTGCTGAGCTATGAAAAAGTCAGCATCTTCTCAGGATGCCATTTCAAACCCTCTGCATCACTGACTCCAGACTAGGCAGTGCTCTCTGGGGAAATGAGCATAAATATGTTGTTTCCCACCTGGATTTCAGCATGACAACCAAGACACTGAAATAACCAAGAGACAAGATGCTATGGTCTTTGTCTCCCTTTCTATCTTCTTTCTTACTTTTCTTCATAAAACAGAGTTGGAGGACTAGCTAACAGTGCTAGGTCAGGATGTGAGAATTTTATATGGTCACTACAAGCATTTTACTGTCAAGGGGCTTAGTTTGAGGTTCTCCCATCTCAGCTTATCCACAAGGTTAAAAGTCTGGAATCAGACTTATTTTCAAAGCTCAAGATACAGAGGCTGTTGGTACTGGTGCTTAGGGTCTGCAAGGATGTGGCTGGGTATACTCATGTTGCCCTCTTCCTCCCACAGGTTTTCAGGTTCAAGACTGTAGAAGGACTGCTTGGGAGGCAGAGAAGGGTTGGTTGGACCACCAGGCTTCATTTCCCAAGGTCTTGGGGTTGAACTTCAGCCAAGGAATGTTCTCTGTATCCCTTAGATTATTATATTATCCTCTGAGTTTTTGCAAAAATTTATTTTTGCTGAGCCATTCCTCTTTTGAGCATGCAGTTGAGACCAGTAGCGAGGCCAAGGTGCACAGTGCGGTTACAATCATGAAAACATCTGTGTACTACAGTTTGAATTTAGGTACGCTTCTGTATCTCACAGAGGCTCATGGAGTATGTTTTATGCATGTACACTTGTCTGACAGTCCGTGGCATGCCTGCAAGAGATGCAGGGTGAGTCTTCCAGACTTGGGAAGGAACTCAGAGCTTCATGTCTGATTTGATGCATTTCCAGCTTCTGCCAGCAGTCTGTTGTGAACGGTGACAGAGCACAATGGGCATGTCCTCTCCTATACCCATCACTCTGTGCCTTCCGGCGTGCTGATAGCTGCCTGGCACACTAGGTAAAGGGAGTCCTCCTGTAACACTCAGATACCATGCCAAGTTTAGAAATTCCAACTATAGACTTACTTGCTGGTGTTAGCCTACTTCTTTAACCAAGTAGGCTGATACAGTTAAGGCAACTCAACCTGCTGAGGGCTGTTGATAGGCAGATATAATAAGCGTTGGCAGTCCTTGATCTTACTAAGTTTTTACATGCCTATAGACATTTAGATCCATTCCCATCAGTCTCTCACCAGAGCTGTTAAGGAGCAAGGCTGACAAGGAATTACCCTTCTGTTAGACGTTAGCCATGCTGACCAAGGGCATGGACACAAGTCATGTTGGTAAAGTCCTCCCATACTACCTCTGGTTTGAGAATGAAGAGACCAATCTTGCAAACTGCTGAATATCTCTTCAGAGAGGCTCAGCAGTCTCGTCTTCCATTCATGGCTCTGAGAAGGCTCAAGTGTTTTCAGGAGGCACTCAGCAGCTTGCAGAATTAGGCACAGAAGAGGGCTGTCTTGTCAATCTGGTCCTGTCCTCAAGCAACAGAATTGTTTGAAAAAGAATAGAGTGTGTCTGATTCTTCCTGTTTCCATTTGTAGATTTAAATATCTATATGTTCAAATGATTTTATGAGTCTGTGACTGGCAGCTGAGAAACACTCATGCTTGGCTTTTAATGCAGTTGCTTCATCAGGAGAGTGGAAGAAGTAATGAAGCCTGTTAAAAGGGAATATCTCTGCTGCTTGTTTTGCTTCATAAATATTCATGAACACCCCCCTCTCCTTTCTTTGCCCTTTGACTAGTTCTATTAACTGGGAGCCATTAGCTGTGGATGAGGCTTGAACCTCATAAAACATTTTGTGGTCATCAGATGCATTATTGGAGGAATTTGCAGACACAGATACTCTTGACATTCGCATCTGTTCCATCTAATTATGGCCAAATTGAAATTGTAAGCCCCTTTTTGTGACAATGCGGTATATTTCTGTGGAGTTGATTGTGTTATTAGAAGCAGGGATTTACAACTTCAACTAGGGAATGAACGAGACACTGATGAAATTTCAGTTTTTCTCTGCAGTATTCCTAGCAATGTCAAATAAGTTTGAGAGAGAATATATGTTTGTATGTACAAACTATGTAATGTATAAAAAAGCATTTTTTATATATGAATATTTTATTGAGACGGTCAGCAGGCAGTAGTAGAGCTTATTCACTGCTTTGAATAAGGGATGAATACTCCTCAGTGGTTCATTTGGGTAATAGAAAGTTTTCCTCTGTCAGGAGTGAGTATGCCATGGGGAAGGTCTAGGTTTTGAAGTAACTTCATGCTTGGACACTCCCAAGGAGATATGCCAGGCAGTGCACTCTTCCCTCCCTTGGTGTGCAGCCCAGAAGCTCTATCAGAGGAGACTGCACCAGTGTTCAGGTCTCCATGCTTTGGGTGGCCAAGTAGTCACAAGGAGGATAGGGACACAGCCATAAGCAGTTTAGCTATTTGAATCTTTCGTGGGAAAAGCAGTAATTTGAATCACTAGTTCTGTTTTCCTTTTCTCTTTTGTCCCACTACCCCTCCCCCCCTTTCAGTGTTTTTCTGTTAGCTCCTTTTTTATTTTGGCATGTCTCCACGGCCTGATAAGTAATACCTGCTGTAAAGATTGCTTTTGTGAGGTAAATACCTGTCCAGCAGGAACCAGATGAAATCAGCAGCTCATTTCACAAAGGATGCTAGATGTCTAGTAAATGCTAACATTTTTTGATCAGCTCTTGACTAGAGGAGAAATGCTAAACTGGAGGTGAATATTTTCTTAAATGGCATGTTATTTTATTGTGCTCTCACTTCCTCTGAATTCATTCTTTGCTTCACCCACAGACTGTGGGACAGATCACCAAAATCAGACGCATCATCCCATAATGTTGAGAATAGGTGGAAACTGATGTCTTTCTTTGATACAGCAGATTGGCTTTGGGGATTTAAGGATGAAGCAGTAAAATGACCAGCTGCTTGCCTGAAAGAAGATCCAGTCCATGTTCTATTAAAAAAAAAATTGTTTGTTTATTTATTGGAATTATTTACAGACTGCTGATTCACTGCCATATTTTAATTTTTATTCTCCATGCGCACACACGCACACACACACCACTGCAAATATGTTATAGAAAAGCTGCAAATTACAGGATGTCTAATTAGAAAGCTTTGAGGAAAAGATGACAAAGAATCATTCACCATGGAGACAGAAGTTGCTTGCTGGTTTATAGCCAGCTAAACAATGTCGGAGACTCTGATAAGCTATTCCTAGGGAGAGTAGGAGTTAGCCTGTGCAAAAAGCAGGGAGCTGGTACGCAGCATGTCACGGAGGAGCAAAGCTCTCTTCTATTAAAGAGAGACCAGAGGCAAGGATACAGAGTGGTGAATACACTGGCTACATCTTGGATCTACTTTATAATCTGATTTAGCTCCTGATTAAGAGCTCTGAAGGCAACAGAAAACCACTCTTTGCTTTCAATGACTGTTAGGTCACAAGCAAACTAAATCTGTGGTTTCTCTTGAGATCTGGTCATCAGAGATGATCTGGAGACAACAGATCTGAATCCAGATTACAAGAGTACTAGATTTTTACAGTGCTCGGTTAGAAGAATTTTTTTACTTCAGATGAAAAATCCAAATGTTTGTTCTCAATCTGTATTCTCTCAGCCCTGTGGAACTGGCCAGAAAGAGGGTATTTGGTTCAGGGCTATTTTTACATATGAGATGTTTGTCACTAGCAGAAAATCTGGCGTGATAGGCAGCTTCTGCGTAAGACAGTCTGGGGACAAGAATAGCAGAAAACACTATAGACGAAGGCTGAGGTACATTGACAGTGATATATTATTACTTGTAGAAAAATTGCATGATGCATGAATGGATAGGGCATGTAACATAAGCTTCTGTATCCATTTCAAAGATATGCTATTCTGAAGGTTTCAGACTTCTGTTTTTAACAGAAGGGGTTCCAAATTCTTCCACATTTCTTGCATTTCAAGAGCTACATAACGACTCCTGTTCACAGTTTTGTGGGCTGTGGGCATGCATGTTGCCGTCACCATGGGATGTCACGCGTGACAAGATTGAACCCAATGCAGTATCAGAGCAGCACTGCACACAAGGTGTCAGATCCACCACAGTACTGTGTGAGACACTCTGCTTTCCTCTGAGACAAGAGAGGTAGGGATACTTTTACTAACATTTTGATTTAGACTGTGTTCAAGCTAGGGTCCCATCTGATCAACCAAGACCTGCCTTGGTGCAAAAAACCCTAAAGCAACCAATCAAAAAAAAAAAAAAAAAAAAAAAAAAAAAAAAAAAAAAAAAAAAAAAAAAAAATCGAACGTTGCTGAGAACCTCCCTGGATTACCGAGAGAGGGAGTAAATGTGTCAGGTCTGAAAACCTGACAAAACCCCTACTGTGAAAACATTTGGGTCTAAATTTATACCTTTCTGCTCAAAGTACACATCCGCCTCTTTAGAAGTGGGTTTTGATTTGCATTTAGAAGTGATCATCAGGCTTTAACTGAGTGAGATCAGAAGTCACCGAGGGTTAGGTAAAAGGGTTCTTATGACAACTAAATGAAATTTGGGTTCTGTTTCAAATAGAGGATGTACATCAGGTTAGCTGAAGGAATACGTTGACTGTATTTTTGAAAAAAAAAAACCAATCCAGCATATTTTGCCATTCTGAATTGCTGAACAAGCATCATTAACATACAAAAGAACAGCTTTGATAATATCTACACTCAACTTTTCACTTCAGACACTTGTATCACTGAATTGCTTGTTCCTGGTAACTGTAGAGAAAATTTTACTGAGTATTGTAATAAGCCTCAGAGAAATATTTTGTCATTAAAAAGCCACAAATATTTCAGCTGATGTAAAAGAAAACCAGGGCAGTGATATTCCTTGATCCTCATGAAAATGTGAGGCAAACTTAGTAGAACTGGAATGTACATATTTCTCAAGAAAACTTTGCTGATATATATCATGCAGGGAAGAAAGGACAACTTCTTTCAACATACCTAGACTAAGCTTCAGTTGACTTTGATTCTGGCCTTTGGTGCAGAGCTGCCATTTTGTCTGGTCATCAAAGGGAAACAGTTGGCAGAAGTCACTCAGAACTTCTCGGCAGTGTATACAAAATGGGGTATTTTCATTCCCAGAAATCCAAATGTGAGCTAACTTATATGTGTGTGTACTGGTGAATTTTCCTAAGTTTTGGAGCTTTTGGATATTCAGAAGTCAAAGTCTGCACAAAGCTGTGTGAACTGTACTTGCTGAGTCTCCTAAGAATGTCCTCATATTCACATGCCACCTTCACTTCACATACCTGTATTCAGTGGTCCATACCTGGTTTCTAGCATTTCTTTCACTGAGATTATACAACTTGGAGCAGGCAGCATGGAATTAAGTGATCAAAGAAATTTACTTTGAACTGAAAACTCCCCATCTGGGCTGTGTGTTTATAAGAAGACTGCAGAAAGGCTAAACCAAAGTCCCAGTTAATGGAGGTGGGCCCTAGGATGGCATCCTAAGCACAGGAGGGGATTCACTGCATTTGGCAAGGATGCCACATCTGACAAATGGCAGTATATACATACTGAAATGGAAGATAAATACAAAGAGCAAATGAGGGTTTAGATACCAAAAATTGTTTTCCAATACAACTACAGTCTGAAAGTTGTGAGGAAAAAAGGGCAGATTGCTCTGTGTAAATTAGGCTGCCCTATGAACAGAAGTCCTGGACATTCATATCTACAAAGCAGTAGTGGGTGATACAACTCTGCCAGTGCTGTTTGATCAAGAAGTCCATCCAGGGTAAGTGGTCCTACCATCAAATCAGTGACAACAGCGATCTGCTGAGCTGATTAAGATATGGGCTTTCTTTTCAGCACCTCTTTCTTTCCTAAAAACCCATCAGCTGTCGGTAAGGCAAAGACAGCCTTGTCAAGCTGTGTGGGCAGGAGGCTACTCCCTCTTAGGGTCAAACCCAAACTCAACCTAGGAGTGGGAGGATACTGTCAGAGAGGAGTCTCCAGACTGATGTTTCTCCCACCCAAAAGTCCCAACAGATTAAAAATCTGCTGTGTGTTTGTCCGCATTCCTGGCTGGGTGTACAGTATTCTGGAGGAGGAAAGCACTTGAGCCAGGTAATTAAACATGTCAGCTCTTTATCCAGGAGAGTATTATATTAAATTATGTACAGTAAATATTTTTGGAAGGTGGAATTCTAAAGAGAACTATTGATTTATGGCAAAGGGCCAAGCTGCTGATGGGGCTGGCAGACGTGTTCAGCATCCAGGGTGATACTGGGTATGGTGTGTGCTTGGGAGATGCAATGAGCCAGTGTATCAGTGCAGGGGGAGGCTGCTCTGTGCTCTGCAACTCTTCCTCCTTTTTGTAAGTGCACAGGAAAATTGTGAGCACCCCTCGGCTTTTTGTACGCCTGTTGAATCGATAATGGCGCTGTAGAAATGCTTCATCAGCACTACTGTCTCAGCTGTTCTTGTAAATGGCAACATTAGCAGGACTACCCGGCCATAGCAAGCAAGGGTGGCAGTGAGAGGAGGGCGGAGAAAAATGTCAGTAATATGGATGGCCTTGCCAATGCTGTCAAGGACTGTAGGCGATAAACGGGCAGCTAGAGACATCATTTCAGCTCTCCAGGGAGACTGGGGTCAGACATTCATCATATCTCTTTATTCTGGGGAGAAATGCTATATGTCAGACATAGGTGGTGTATTCTGTATATTGCATTCTGTCAAGGCTGATAGGTACTCTTGGCTTTTTGATGTTTGTGGGCTCCCAGTGCTCCTCAGAGGTGCTTCCCATTTCTGCATATGGTCAGATGGGCTTGTCAGTCATCTACAATATAAGTCAGAAGTAATCTAGAAGAAGTCATGCTACACTACCAGATAATGGGTTAGGTAATGCTGTGATGAAACAGGAAAATTACAATGTTGTTGCTATTACAGAAACATGGTGGGATTTCTCCCATGACTGCAGTGTGCCAATTGATGGTTACAAGCCCTTTAGGAGGGACAGACAGGGAAGGAGAGGTGGTGGGGTGGCTCTGTATGTTAAGGACTGTTATGATTGCTTCGAGCACAGGTGTAGTGAAGACAGGGTAGAGTGTCTTTGCATTAGAATCAGGGGGAAGGCCAACAGGGCAGATGTTGTAGTAGGAGTCTACTATAGGCCACCCAACCAGGACAGAGAGATGGACGAGATATTTTATAGGCACTTAGGTGAAATCTCACAATCGCTTGCCCTTGTTCTTGTGGGCAACTTTAACTTCCCAGACATCTGCTGGAAATACAACACAGCAGAATGAGACCAGTCCCGGAGATTCCTAGAATGTGTGGGAGACAACTTCCTGACACAGCTGGTGAGAGAACGACCAGAGAAGGTGCCCTGCTGGATCTCCTCTTTGTGAACAGAGAAGTACTGGTGGATGATGTGGAGGTTGGAGGTCAGCTAGGGTACAGTGATCATGAAATAATAGAGTTGTCTATTCTTAGAGAGGTCAGGAGAGAGCTAAGCAGGACTGACATCCTGGACTTCAGAAGGGCTGACTTTGTCTTGTTTAGGCACCTGCTTGAAAGGATCCCCTGGGAGACTCTCCAGAAGGGTACAGGGGCCCAGGAAGGCTGAGCGGTCTTTAAGAAGGAAGTGTTAGTGGCTCAGGAGCAGGCAGTCCCTGGGTGCTCTAAGAGAAGCCAGTGCCAGAGAAGACCACCCTGTCTGAACAGGGAGCTTTGGCTGCAACTCAGGGAGAAAAGGAGAGTTTACAGCCTTTGGAAGAAGGGGCTAGACACTCACAGTGATTACAAAGAGGCTGTGAGGCTACGCAGGGTGGAAATCAGGAGGGCTGAAGCCCAACTGGAAATTAATTTGGCCTCTGCAATCAAGGATAACGAGAAAAGTTTCTATAAGGATGTCAGTAGCAAAAGAAAGTCCAGGGAGAGTCTCCATCCCCTGCTAGATGCAGAAGGAAATTTGGTAACAAGTGATGAGGAGAAGGCTGAGGTGCTTAATGCCTTATTTGCCTCAGTCTTTAATAACAATGTTAGTTGTATTGATGAAATCCAGCCTCCACAGCCAGAATACAGAGACTGGGAGAACGACCCCCCCCACATTCCAGGAGGAGACAGTCAGTGACCTGCTGCATCACACAGACACGCACAAGTCTATGGGACTGGATGGGATACACCCGAGGGTGCTGAAGGAGCTGGCTGGGTGCTCGCCAAGCCGCTTTCCATCATTTACCAGTAGTCCTGGCTGACCAGGGAGGTCCCAACACATTGGAAATTGGCCAGTGTGACACCCATATATAAGAAGGGTTGGAAGAGCGATCCGAGAAATTACAGGCCTGTCAGCTTGACTTCGGTACCTGGGAAGCTGATGGAGCAGCTCATCCTAAACACCATCATGCAGCACATGAGGGACAACCAGATGCTCAGGCCCAGTCAGCATGGGTTTATGAAAGGCAGGTCCTGCTTGACAAACCCGATCTCCTTCTATGACAGGGTGACCTGCTTATCGGATGAGGGAAAGGCTGTAGATGTTGTTTACCTTGACTTTAGCAAGGCATTTGACACCGTTTCCCACAGCATTCTCCTGGCAAAAATGACTGCTTGAGGTCTGGACAATCGCACACTTCTCTGGGTAAAAAACTGTCTGGATGGCCGGGCCCAGGGAGTTGTGGTGAATGGAGTTAAATCCAGCTGGCGGCCGGTCATGAATGGTGTCCTCCAGGGCTCGGTTTTGGGGCCACTCCTGTTTAACATCTTTAGATGATCTAGACGAGGGGATCGAGTGCACTCTCAGTCAGTTTGCAGATGACACCAAGTTGGGGGGAGTGTTGATCTGCTCGAGGGCAGGGAGGCTCTGCAGAGAGACCTGGCCAGGCTGGAGCCATGGGCTGAGCCCAACTGGAGGAGCTTCAATAAGGCCAAATGCCGGGGGCTGCCCTTGGGCCACAACAACCCCCAGCAGCGCTACAGGCTTGGGGAGGAGTGGCTGGAGAGCTGCCAGTCAGAGAGGGACCTGGGGGGGTGATTGACAGCCGGCTGAACAGGAGCCAGCAGTGTGCCCAGGTGGCCAAGAAGGCCAATGGCATCCTGGCTTGTGTCAGCAATAGCGTGGCCAGCAGGGACAGGGAAGGGATCTGACCCCTGTACTCGGCACTGGTGAGGCCACACCTCGATTCCTGGGTTCAGTTTTGAGCCCCTCACTACAAAAAGGACATTGAATGACT